>NC_054469.1:212994118-213307689 GCF_017639515.1 Carcharodon carcharias | reverse complement strand
GTTTGAAGTTAACTGGTTCCCTTTAAAATCCTGGAGTTGAATTTAAGTCTAGGTAACTGCACTTCACTGGAGACAATTGCCTTCCTTTTAATTCCCTCATCCATCTCCCAGAAATCGAAGGGTTTCTCCCAAGGTTCTTTCCGAAGGACAGTCACTATCTCTTGGGTTGGATTTCTAGACTGCAGAGATAGGGCTTTTCTTAACTTTTATTTCATTCTTTCATGGGATGTGGGCGTCGTTGCCAAGGCCAGCATTTGTTGACCATCCTAATTCCCCTTGAACTGAGTGACCATTTCAGAGGGTAGTTAAGAGTCAACCACATTGTTGTGGGTCTGGAGTCACATGAAGGCCAGGCCGGGTAAGGATGGCAGAATTCCCTAAAGGGCATAGTGAACCAGATGGGTTTTTATGACAATCGATGAAAGTTTCATGATCACCATTACTGAGGCTAGCTCTTAATCCCAGATTTATTAATTGAATTTAAATTTCACCTGCTGCTGTGGTGGGATTTGAACCCTTGTCCCCAGAGCAATAGCCTGGGCCTCTGGATTACCATTACATGACCGTCTCCCCCACAAGAGAGAGAGAAAGAGAGAGAGAGAGATTCTTTATTGCTCCCTTCAGCAATTTTCCAGATGACTTCAATGACTTCTCTCCATGTCTGGCTTGGGAAAACCAATTCTAAAAAACCTGCTGTCCGTATATCCCCAGAAAGGACTTTGATTAACATGTCTTGCAGTTGTTGTTGCAGAACAAGTAATCACATTTTGATATTTCATCTGAGAAACTTTGACACGTTTCAAGATGGTAGAAACCAACAGGAGATGGGGTTATTCTGTCTTCCACAGGGGGTTTTGAGTGTCTGTTGGGTGTATCTGGCCAGTTAACACTTCCCATTTTCTTTACTGTTGATTAAGATTAAACACTTTGTATTCTTAATCTCTTCCTTAGTTAGTGCGTTGTGTTTTGATAAAAACAAAAAAACTGCGGATGCTGGAAATCCAAAACAAAAACAGAATTACCTGGAAAAACTCTACAGGTCTGGCAGCATCGGTGGAGAAGGGTCATGAGGACTCGAAACGTCAACTCTTTTCTTCTCCGCCAATGCTGCCAGACCTGCTGAGTTTTTCCAGGTAATTCTGTTTTTGTTGTGTTTTGATGTCTGTCAGTTTCCTTTGAAATGTCTCTCTCTTCACACTTGCTTTCAGAGGGAGGGGGTTCTTGTTTGCTTTTGTTACCTTCACCATAGAAGGTGGCCTTGCATTTTTAAAGCAGTTTGCTGTCTCATTTCTTAAATGAACAAGTTTGCAGTCTGTTACAAGTTTTTTAAACATCATTTTTTCAAAACCCAGGAGGCAGTTTCGTGACACTTTAAGTTAGGAACAGGGATGGAAATGCTATAGAGATGGAAGTAAGCAGTCTTTGTGAAAGAGAGAGGTCCATATTATAATTAACTGCTCATTCACTGAGCAAAGGAGGAACCTGGAGTCAGTCTTTCCTTAACATAGGTTTATTCACATAACCCAGAGAACACAGGCACAGACTCCCTTTTCCTCACCACCACCCCCCATCACATAGGTGCAAATCGGTTCTTATATATACTTAAGAACAATGCCCTAACCTTTCCCCAATTAATAAGAGCTGCTCTCACTTCCACTCAGAGCATGCACTTCATTGTGACAGGATTGCAACATTAAGAGTCCACTCAATGCCAAAGAGGTTGCAGATATTCTGGGCCAAACCTGAGATAGTGTCAGGACGGGTTAGAATCGGGAACAAGGGTATAGAATTTGAGGCAGCTCCCTAAGATATATGGCTTCAGTCTTCCCATTGTTTAGCTGGAGGAAACTGTGGCATCTTCCAGCTGAGATTAGACAAGCAGTCTGATCGCATTGAGTCAGCAGAAGGATTGAGAGCAGGAGTAAAAGGAAAAGGGAGAAAGAATTTGCATTTATATAGCCCCTTACATAATTTCAGGATGTTCCAAAGTATTTTACAAAAAATTAATTACTTTTGAGATGCAGTCACTGCTCCAATTTTTTTAAAAAAATCATTCATGGGATGTGAGCGTCGCTGGCTAGGATTTAGGGTCAATCCCTAATTACGCTTGAGAAGGAGGTGATTAGCTCCCCTCTTGAACTGCTGCAATCCATGAGTTGTAGGTACATCCACAGTGCTGCCAAGGAGGCAGTTCCAGGATTTTGACCCAGTGACAGTGAAGGAACAGTGATATATTCCAAGTCAGGATGATGAGTGGCTTGGAGGGGAACTTCCGGTTGGTGGTGTTCCCATGTATTGCTGCCCTTGTCCTTCTAGATGGTAGCACTTGTGGGTTTGGAAGGTGCTGCTTAAGGAGCCTTGGTGAGTTCCTGCAATGTATCTTGTAGATGATACACACTGCTGCCACTGTGGCACATCACTGGTGGAGGGAGTGAATGTTTGTGGCTGGTGTGCCAATCAAGCCGGCTGCTTTGTCCTGGATGATGTTGAGCTTTTTAAGCTGCACTCATCCAGGCAAATGGAGAGTATTCCATCACATTCCTGACTTGTGTCCTGTAGATGGTGAACAGGCTTTGGGGAGTCAGGTGGTGAGTTACTTGCTGCAGGATTCCAGGCCTCTAACCTGCTCTTCTAACCATAGTATCTTTACGGCTAGTCCAATTCAGATTCTGGCCAATCATAACCCCCAGGATGTAGATAGTGGGGAATTCAGCAATGGTAATGCCATTGAATATCACAGGTCGATGGTTAGATTCTCTCTTGTTGGAGATGGTCATTGCCTGGCCCTTGTGTAGTATGAATGTTACTTGCCACTTGTCAGCCCAAACTTGGACATTGTCCAGGTCTTGCTGCATTTGGAAATGGACTGCTTCAGTACCTGAAGAGTCATGGATGGTGCTGAACATTGTGCAATCATCAGCGAACATCCCCACTTCTGACCTTATGATGGAAGGAAAGTGATTGATGAAGCAGCTGAAGATGGTTGTGCCTAGGGCACAACCTGCAGTGATGCCCTGGAACTGAGATGATTCACCTCCAACAATCACAACCATCTTCCTTTGTGCTAGGTATGACTTCAACCAGCGGAGAGTTTCCCCCCTGATTCCCATTGACTCCAGTTTTGCTAAGGCTCCTTGATGTCACATTTGGTCAAATACGGCCTTGATGTCAAGGGCAGTCACTCTCACCTCACCGCTGAGTTAAGCTCTTTTATCCATGTTTTGTCAAAGGCTGTAATGAGATCAGGAGCTGAGTGACCCTGGCAGAATCCAAACTGAGCATCAGTGAGCAGGTTATTGCTAAGCGAGTGCCGCTTGATAGCACTGTTGGTGATCCCTCCCATTACTTTACTGATGATCGAATGTAGACTGATGGGGTGGCAATTGGCCGGTTTGGATTTGTCTTGCTTTTTGTATACAGACATACCTGGGTGATTTTCCACATTGCCAGGTCATAGTCCTGTATTGTAGTTTCACCAGGTTGACACCTCATTTTTAAGTATGCCTGGTGCTACTCCTGGCATACCCTCTGGCAGTGTTCATTGAACCAGAGTTGATCCCCTGGCTTGGTGGTAATGGCAGAGTGAAGGATATGTTGGGCCATGAGGTTACAGATAGTGGCTGAGTAAAATTCTGTTGCTGCTGATGGCCCTCAGCACCTCATGGTTGCCCAGTCTTGAGTTGCTAGATCTGTTCAAAAACTATCCCGTTTAGCACGGTGGTAGTGCCACACAACAAGATGAAGGGTATCCTCAATGTGAAGGTGGGGCTTTGTCTCTACAAGGACTGTGCGGTGGTCACTCTTACCAATACTGCGATGGACATCTGCAACAGGTAGATTGGTGAAGATGTGGTCAAGTATGTTTTCCCTCACCACCTGCCACAGATTCAGTCTAGCAGCTATGTCCTTTAGGACTTGGCCAGCTCGGTCGGTAGTGGTGCTAATGAGCCACTCTCAGTGTTGGACATTGAAGTCCCCACCCAGAGTACATCCTTGCCACCCTCAGTGCTTCCTCCAAGTGGTGTTCAACATGGAGGAGCACTGATTCAGCAGCAGTACATGGCAAACAGGAGGAGGTTTCCTTGCCCATATTTGCCCTGATGCCCTGAGATTTCATTGTGTCCTGAGTAGACGTTGAGGACTCCCAGAGCAACTCCCTCCCAACTGTATACCACTGACCACCACCTCAGCTGGATCTGTCCTGCTGGTGGGACAGGACATACTGAGGGATGGTGATAGTGGTGTCTGGGACATTGTCTGTCAGTTATGATTACATGTGTATGACTATGTCAGGCTGTTGCTTAACTGGTCCATGAGACAATTCTCCCAATTTTGACACAAGACAAGGAGGACTTTGCAGGGTCAACATGCTCTATGCCAGGTGGTTCATCTGGTTTCACTCCTTTTCGAATTTTCTGTATCGGTTTGATACAGCTGAGTGGCTTGCTAGGCTATTTCAGAGGGCAGACAAGAGTCAACCACATTGCTGTGGATCTGGAGTCACATGTAGGCCAGGCCAGACAAGGACGACAGAATTCCTTCCCGATCGCTTTTTACAACAATGGACAATGGTTTCATGGTCATCATTAGACCTTTACTTCCAACTCTTTTAAATTGAATTCAAATTCCACCATCTGCTTGGCGGGATTCGAACCCAGGTCTCTAACGCATTACTCCGGGTCTCTGGATTATGAGCCCAGTGACAAATACCACAATGCGTCCCCCACCTCCCCCTCAGCACATTGGAAATGTTGGAGTGGAGAGTATAGGTGTTACTAGGATTAAATGGCTGTAAAATAAAAATTGGAGACTTAACAAACATCTCAAGAGACTGAGTCAGTGCTATTTTCATTTCTTTTATGTTGTCTGCAAATACTGAAACAAGTTCAACAAAAATAAAATACGCACACCTCACTCATAAGTCTGTCAGCCATTCTATTTTTCTTCATGATAGAAAGTGTGTCAGCTGTGGCTGTGTGGTAGCAATCTTGCTTTTTGAGCGTGAATGTTTGTGGGTTCAATTCCCACAGCAGAAACCTGAATATAAAGGAGCCTAGGCTGACCCCATAGTAGAGGTACTAGTGTGGTGCTGTCAGTTGGATGAAATGCTAAAACAATGCCCTATGTACTGTCTTAGGTCAATATAAAAGGTCACACATGGCTGTTTTGAAAAAGAGCAGGGGAATTTTTCCTGGTTTCCTGGCCAATTATATCCCTCAGTCGACAACATTATCACATTAGCATTTTTGGGAATACATTGGTGGTCACATTACGACAGTGACTACACTTCAAAAGTGCTTCTTTGGCTGTAAAGTGCTTTGGCTTGTCCTGTTGTTGTGAAAGACACTGTATAAATACAAGTCTTCTTTCTTTCCAATAATAATTTTGCCACTAAAATCTGGTTTCGTCTGTAACTGGTACAGAAATGACATCTGTGACAGTGCTAGATGTAAACAATTGTTTTTAGTTGTTTTAACTGCTGCTCACACAGCAGAGAACATCATCGGAGATCTCAGGCACTTGTTCTTGGTAGGGGGGAAGAAATTCCAGGTCTTTCAAAAGGTGACTAGCAGAGCTGGTGCAAATGTTAATCAAGCTTTGGACCGTGAGCACTGAACTAAAGGGAATAGGCTTAAAATTAACAAGTGTCAAGTAGGATTAGGTCCGGGAAAAAATTAGAGATAAGTTTTCCTAATAGTGCAGATGGTAAGTACACTGAGAACATGGTATTAAGCCATGGAGATTGGGGTTCCCAGTTGAAAACACAGTCCTATGTACTTCATGAATCACAGAAAGAGGCAACTCAGTCCATTGTGTCTGTCTCTGCTCCAAGACATCCAGTTAGTCCCACTCCCCTACTCCTTCCCCATAGTCCTGCAAATTTCCCTTTTGCAAGTACATATTCAGTTGCCTTTCCAACCTGCTTCCACCATCCAATGTGTTTTCATATAAAAAGGATTTTCCTAATTTCCCTTCATCCACACTGCCCCTACTCCTCCCCTCCCCGACCCCCCACCCCATACCCCACTCCCTTTCAGATTTGCCTGTGAAAGTGACTGAACTCCAAAGTATTTTGATGTACTTCATCCAACAAGATTCAGGATGTGATCCCCTGTGGCTACCTGGAAGAAGCCTGTGGCAAAAAAACGTTAAGGCCAGTTGAGAGTCTGACAGCCACTGGCAAAGCATGACCACGCGGTCCAGCAGGTAGTGAGTCCCGCTGCAATAAGTTGCCAAAGTCAGTGACTGCCCGTCTCGAGGAGTGCAGCCTCCTCCTTCAATGCCCCTCGGAAATATCAGAGGGAGAAACTGCGTCCTCTAACGGGTCCATCTGTCCTGCTCCTTCAAGCTGCTTCCGCTGTTCCTCTTCATTCAACTGGTCATCCATCCAAAGAAGTGCAGCACTTCTTTGATAAGCAGCGAGGGTAGGTAAAGAGTTGGGGGGCGGGGGGAGAGAATGCAATGAAGCCACTGAAACCTCAGAACTGCACCCTGCTCAAAATGACACAGATCCCCATCAAACTCAGCTTATGTTATGTCAGTCAGTTTCTGAAGCAATCGCCATGTCATCATGTCTGTCACTGCCCATGTCTTCTGAGCTGCCTTGTCTAAATGACATTTTGAATAGTGCTCTGTACTTGGGCAACACCATTGGGTCTGCCAGCTCCCACCTTCTGATATTCTGCTGCCCCCGATGGGGGTTCCTGCTGCCTTACGGTTCTTAGCCCACCAAGCCTTACAAATGAATGCATTCCCTTTCATAGTGGGCTGTAGTAGTCTCACCTATTGCCGTATGCCGGTCCAGGACCTCAATTCCTGTGCTACAAAAGTAAAAGAAATGTGTAAACAAGGGTACAGAATACAGATAGCCCAAGACTTGATGCTTGCTTAAGTAGTGTCAATGATCAAGAATGTGCAGGATTAAACTTGTTTTATTAAATTTGGCTTTCAAAGGAACCACAGGAAAATATCGAGAGGATTAACAAGCAATCTGACATCTGTAGAGCCAAAGAAAGTTAAGGTCATTTCCAGCTTATATTCTTTAATTTACCAAGATCTAATAAGCTACTCTTTCCACAATAATATCAAATAATTTGATACCTGGAATGAGCGCGTTTGCTTATGAGGAAAGGTTAAGCAGGCTGGGCTTGTTTCCACTGGGGTTTAGAAGAGTGAGGGGTGACTTGATTGAAGTGTATAAGACCCTGAATGGTATTGCCAAGGTGGACGTGGAAAGGACGTTTTCTCTGGTGAGCGAGTCCAGAACCAGGGGGTCACTGTTTTAAAATTAGGGGTCGCCCTTTTAGGACAGAGATGAGGAGAATTTTTTTCTCTCAGGGGGTTGTGCGATTTTGGAACTCTCTGGCTCAGAAGGTGGCGGTAGCGGGGTCACTGAATATTTTTAAGGTGGAGGTAGATCGATTCTTGTTAGGCAAGGGAATCTAAGGTTATCGGGGGTAAATGGGAATGTGGAATTCAAAACACAAGCAGGTCAGCCACGATCTTATTCAATGGCGGAGAAGGCCCAAGGGGCCAAATAGCCTACTTCCATCCTATTTCGTATGTTCGCATGTTCTAATGAATAGATGGGTGCAGGTGAGACGTAATGACCCAGGACTGAACTACTCCATTTCAGTTGAGATGGGAGGATAGGCAATATGATGTGTGGACTTCAGTGATTCCCAGCTGGGGAGGAAAAATAAAATCGGCTAGCATTCCCACATCTGAACGGCTATCGCTGTCCAGACTCACTTAAGAAGAATGATCACTTGGACAAGTTGTATGGAAGGGCCACCACCTGTGGTACCATATCCCAGCAGGAATCGCCACTACGGGAAAGTGAAATGGGTCTAAATTAGGTAGCAAGAACGCTGCTATTATTTAGTTTTGGCTAACTAACATGAAACGAGGCTACGCTAGATAAAAGGTCTGAGTTATGATTTGCTAGCTCAGTACTTTTATCTCCAACTCTCTCAGAGGATCAGTCTGCTACATGCCCCAAATATATCTCCACTGCTACCTTCCTACTAACATTAAATCTGTACTTTGGCAGGGAGACCAGAATTGCCTGTTGTGCTGTGATGTAGAGCAAGCTGCAGAGATCTGGCAAGTCTTTTAAAGGTACATTGTAGCCTGCCGACTGCCCAGACACCTGAAATGTATCTTCACTTGCCAAAAGTCTGCAACGATTGGACCCCAGATGGGCCGTTATGCTTCATTTACACTTGGATTTATTACTGGTGTCAGGAACTAGAAACATTTTCATCTGGAGATAGAAATAAAAGTGTCCATCAACTCACCGAAACAATCTTAAAAAAGTTTTGCCTATTTAAGTGAACCAACAAACAAGAGCTACCTACTATGCAGACAGAGAAGGCTGAGAGAAAAATATGTCATAAAGTAATGCTGAGTAATTTAGAAGCTTAATTATGTCTAATAATTTATGTAATTAATTAAGTATAATTAATATTACCACAGACAACCTTGGTTGTAAGGCCAAGTTCTTCCTTTCTGTAATGATGGATCATACATGGGGCAGAATTTTAACCTTATCGGCAATCGGGCTCTGACCACGATGTCACGCTGGCTGGCCAATTAACGGCTCACTGGCGTGAATCGCGCGCTGCAACACTCAGCACTGCCTTGTGAGGTTGGTGGGGGGGAGGGAGGAGGGCCAGCGCAGGAGGTCAGCGCATGCAACATGGGCGCACTCAGCGAAACCTCCCTGAAGGCACAGAGCTGCCTCAGGGCGCTGAAGACGTTTTAACGTTAAAAATAAACAATCAAAAAATAAGGAAAACATGTACCCCCACATGCGTCTGTCACATGAGCATGTTAAAAATTAGTTTTATAAGTTTTTGTTTTTAAATCACTGGTCGGAACCTCATCCCGCCCGTGGATGAGGTTTCGCAAAAAATGCGAAGGCCGCTTGGCCTATTCACCCACCCACCAGCTGTAAGGTTGGACGGGCAGGGAACATTTCAGTTAAATTAATTAATTAATGGGCTTAATGGCCCTGTTAATTGTCGGCAGGTACGCTGACCAAAATATCGCGCGAGTGCACGATGAGGTTGGGCTGCACTATTTTTCTTCTGCTTGGTGCGAGCGCACGCCCACCTGACAAGGGAAAAATTCAGCCTATGAACTAATTGTGTTCAATACTTATGGGGCCAAAGAAGACCTGGCAAAGTATATTTAAGGATGGCCCCTCCAAGTGCAGTACCACCTGGGCTGGAGTGAAAAAGATTGCGATGGACCAGGGCCGGTGGTGGAGTCTTGCTGTGCATTGTCCCACATGCGATTGAAGGAAGTAAGTCTAAGTATACCTATGTGCTAAGGGCACTAAAGGTTATGGAGCCTGGACAGGTAGATGGAGGCAATATACAGGTCATCCATGATCAAACTGAATAGCAGAACAAGTTCCAGGGGCTGAGTGTTCCTAGTCACTAGCATGCAGCACCTTAGTATAGTACCATGGCCTAAAACTCAAGTTGGACCTCAAGAAGAACAACAGTTGGAGTTGTTGCAATTGATCTCTATGGATGTGAATTTCTACAGAGAATAACCTTAGTGGGTTAGAACAGGTGAACCCCATTAGCTATTTACCTCTTGCCCACTCCCCACCCCACCCCACCCCCCACCATCACCCGTTTTCCTCAGCTTATACATGAGAGTGCGCACTGGTTTTCCGACCTTGGCTCTATACAGTGACCCCTGCTTGGATGATACGCCTGCGTAACTGTTGTTTGTGCACAGGGTCATTGTTGGCTGTGATGCCCCTCCTCCCAGAGCTCTCTAGAGTCATACATAAAGGATGATGGGATACTTAGAGGACTCTCAATACTGTGGAACTATGCTCCAGTAAAGAGAGAAGTTTGGGGAAGAGATATACCTAATATTGCGTTGCTGCTCCAGAGCATAAGGAAACAAAATGAAAAGGCCATCATCGTAAAGCTTCCATCAGGTTTTAACTGGGAAACATGCTTGATGCCGACGGCACCATGAGGTATCTTGCACCTTTAGCTCCTACAAGAAATCTTACGCTCTGGCCCTGAATTTCCTTCAGCAACAAGATTGTTTAAAAAGCTGTAATTTCACTCCCTTTGAGGCTGAGCTCCTCATTGCTAACTTACTCTAAGATATCCTGATTTTCCAATTAGAACATGCCACATCAAGCTTCATGAGGAATGATAAGCAATGAAACCAATAGTTATTTACAGACTTGGGTTGTTCATTGTCTCTGTAGTAAACCCCTAATTGTCTGTCAGTCTAAGAACCTTTTGACATGGCTGGCTTTAGCTCCCCCTCCTGCCTGTCTAATCTTGATACTGCAATTTAGAACCGCAGTCTGTATTATCATACTTTTGCTTTATTTGCTTTCCCAAATTATTTCTGTTACTGAGTAGCCACAGGGTCCTCAATTAAAGATGAACAAAACAAGTAACTATTCATACTTATATGATGGGACGTTGCTGATGTCAAGATAATCTAAATCAAAAAACAGAGATCAAATTAAATTGGCTGGGTGCTTGTTTCTCATTACAATTGGGGTGAATTGAAAACAGTGCCATGTCTTGCTTCATTGGTTAACTACTGGCCCTACAGACTTTGCAGGTGAGTGGCTGAGAATACAAATGGACTAATTCAATTAATCATAATGGAAGATGCTTAAAGATTAAACTGCAAAACTTAAACTTCTAAATCTGCACTTTAGAATCCAGGTTATTTACTGTAGTCTAATACATGCAGTGTTCAGACGGCTATTTACATGTGTAATATTATCAGAACGTATACCTGTTAGCTTGTTCTAATAGTGAGCATTCATGGGTGATTAATCTGCATCTCCTTCCTGATGCAGACACTCTGAGCTCCCACTCTTATCCAATTTATGAGGAATGATAAAAACCGCACGCGCCAAATTGGCTTTTTGTATTTCCAAATGTTGCAAGCTTTTCTCTCATGAATCTGCTTCTCCATCATTAGTCACACCTTTGTTCGGCCACTGACACCATGATTTTTCAGATTAAGTGGCAGCAGCATGAAACTTGGCGTTAATGCAGGAAATTCACCGTTATCACATATTTTAGTGGTGCGATGTGGGGCTATGACAATGAACCTCTCACTGTTTTCAGTGAGGCCTACAGTGGGGCAGTGAAAATTCTCTTTATTATGGCATAAGTCACCTACTCAGTATAGTGGTGAATGGGGGTCAGTTGTTTGACTGTGTGAGACTGTTGACAATTGAAACTCACTGCACTTGATTGATTAAGCCTGGGTGTGGACTCAGAGAAAAGTAAACAAAGTTGTAAAAAGAGCTGGAAGCCAGAGCTGAAGCATGGAGCAGATTATTTAACACACTGTGAATAAAATCTATTACAGAAATTAATGGCATCTCTGCATAGTTCTGAGATATAAAATATACAACACTTGGTGATTTCTTCTTTCTTTTGTACTGTTCAAGGGCCCCTACCATGTTGATATGATGTGTGTTCCAATGGTGCAGGGAGTGCAGGAAAGTCTGGGACTATTTGTTTGCCTTATTCTGAGTCTGAAGCATATTAATAAACTTGATAGAAAGAGAAAGTTAAACTGAAGGTCGTCAGAGCAATGGCAACCACCATTTCAATCAGGTGTGAGAACCCTACCAAAATAGTAGTGGAGGAGGAGGGAGATCTGCACACATGAAAATTGCCAGCAACATTGACCGCACGGTGTGATCCGTGATAATCTGCCCCCAGAACTGGAACCTTAAATCATATGACAGATGGTCCAATGGCACAAAGGACACTAATTAAAACTGCACAAAGTAACCGGTTTAAGGCATAGGAGTGAAAACACACTCACTATAAAATACAGATCATGAAAAGGTCACCATTTTGAGGCTCTGGCTTATATTTATAAGATGAAAATAGTAATCAAATGTAATTGAGAGGCTTGGAAGGAAACATATCCTAGATCACTCCAGAGTATCATTGCTCTGGAAAAAGGGATTATAGTAAAAGCAGTTAAAGGTAGAAATGCACCCAAGGCTAATGCAGAGCTAGAGGGGAAAGGCGGGGAAGTGGGACTAACCGTGTAGCTCTTACAGAGGGCTGGCATGGGCACGACGGGCCGAATGGCCTCCATCTGTGCTGTAACCTTCTATGAATGAGCATATGAGATAGAAAGGGGTTAAGATTTTGGATGGGACCTCTCCTGGGAACTGCCCCCGAGATAATGTCCCAACGCAGCCTCTCTTTTCTCTAAGCTGCTGTATGAGCATTTCCAGTCTCCAGGCTTCGAACATTCGTGGCTTTTCTTATCTCCCATACAAAGAGATGAGATGAGGTCCCTATATCCCTTTCTCCCTAAGAGAGAAGAAACTTTTTACGTTCCCTGTGAAACCTATTTAGGGCATTAGATTTGCTGTATTGGCATGTAGTACGCCCTGCTCCTTCTACAAAGGCTTCTGCATTTCTAACCTTGTTTTGTAAAATTGTGCTGTGTTCTGCATTAAAAAAAAAATCTGTCAAAGCAGCTGCAGATGGTGTTTGGTACTTTTTTTGGCAGAAGGCTGATGATATAGTATTACAGCAGTATGGTAGGCCTTTGTTACCCTCTGCTATTAGTGTGAGGTTTATGGAATATATTTGCTTTGGAAGAGTTAGGGGAAATCGCTTGAGCCTCAGTACTACAGCAGAAATAACTCAGTATATATTTAAAATGACCAGCATTCTATTACATAAAACACACGGGATATAATTCATAATCTCTGAGGGCTCAACACGGCTTCTTGCCACATTTCTTTCTTTCAACTTTCCTAAAAAACAAATTTCTGCAGGCAGCCTTCTACCGCTGAAGAACAACCCATGTTGCATGGTCCAAAGTGGTGAAGACAAGAAATTCAATTCAAAAAACAATGCAGGGAGATGTTCTGGTACATTTTTGATGCCAACAAAAATATTGATATAACAAAATCAATCCATACTCCTATTAATCTAGTTATGCTGTGTGGTTTATGCTGATGAAGCCTTTGTCCAGATATTAACTCGGAGAGGGGAACAAAGCATTGGGCGAGGGTACAGGGCAACACAACACACCCGCTACATCGTGTGGCATGATGCCCGTCGTTTTAAATATGCTTCCAAGTTTTACACTGGCATCTCATGTCTGCCAGTACAATGCCCACCCTCACACCTTAACTCCTGAGTGACTATTTAATGCACTTAGTGCAGCTTTGGAAGGGAGACAGAGTGGTGGAATGATTTGAAGCAACAAAGTAAGGGAGGGAATCAGTAAAATGGATGCAAAAGGCAGGAATGGTGCCCATCCCACCGAGATATTGCTAAACGCTGTGAGGGTAAGAGGGGATGTTTTATTCCCCCCAAGTGGGAAGAAGAAAGCAACTGTCACCACGAAGAAGGTCTGGATAGAGGTGACAGGAGAAGTGAGCCACAGGAACATTGTGTAAAAGGCATGGAGCCAGTGTTGAAAATGTTTCAATGACCTGAGTCAGTCAAGAGAGGTCAGCGCATGCTCCTCATTATCCACCTCCTGCAAAGTACCTCTTCCTACTCCCTCTTCCCTCTTGTCCTTCCTGCACCAGTCACAGCATGACATGCCCCTTCAATGCATTCAATGCATCAATGGAAATGGTTCAAGGCACCACTTATTTTCCTGACTCCCTTCACATGCTCCCATTTCCTCTTTTCACTGTATTCTCAATGGCAACAGCTCTCACAATCAAAGTCCACTTGCCAACCAATCAGCACCCTATTGTCATGCAGTATAAACTGTTGTTCCCTTTGAGATTTGGTATTCTTGCAAATCTGGCCTGATGAGTCCAAGATGAAAAGCTTCAACAGCATGTCTCTTTTTTCAGCAACACTCAGGTTCTGCACTACCAAATGGCCAATTATTATATGTAGGTACATAATTAGCCATAGTCCTTGAGGGGTCATAGGCATCTCTCTCTATTAGAGAGACAATTGGTTATATAGCTTGAGGGGCACCACTCTACATCAAGCATGGGGCAGGTGAGGAAGCAGGTCCCTAGTCTGCCTCAGCTGGAATGGGAATTGACCTATGTGCATCTGTGTTTCTGTAGGAACAGTATGAATTTTTTGTGGGGTGTATGTGTATTGGGTGAATGTGAGAGTTGCTAACAAAGCCAGTGCTCATTGCCCAACCCTAATGACTCTTGAGAAGGTGGTGGGCCATTTTCTATGATGACTGAATGACTTGGTTGGCCCCTTCAATGGGCAGTTAAGATTCAACCATATTGCTATGGGGGAGTTGCATAGAGAGATGACAGGCTTTCTTCCCTAAAGGACAACAGTGGACAAGATATGTTTTTAACACGAATTTAATAGTTTCATCGTCACCATTATTGATACTAGCTTCTTAAGTCTAGATTTATTAAAGTGAAGTTAAACTCCCCAATGGCGGGATTTGAACTCACATCTCCAGATTATTGACTCAATCCTTTGGAAATCTGAGTGTGTGCATGTTGGGGGGTGGGGGGTTGCACGTGCATGTTCCAAGAATTTATAGGGATTTAGTCAGGCTGGATGCCACCTGTTCTTAGGTGAAATGCAGCCACCTTAGTTTTCAAAATGGGAACCACGATGCATGCAAGCACTTTCAATGGAACATCATCTTGGTTAGAGTTGCATGCAAGCCCCAAATGTCTCCCAGCAGCAACTGGGGTAGATAGATCATGGTGCATGAAATACAGAGTGTTTGCAACACTGGGCAGCATATTATGGGAGTGCTGATGACCTCTCCCCACCCCCCAGAAGTAAAGTCGGCGAGGAGCCAACCCACTGGACACCAGCCTGTCCCGCAGCCATAATACGCTGTGGGGAGGCGAAATGGGCTGCCAGTGGGACTTCTGCCCCTCAATGGAGGGGAAGTCCCAACCTGGGAAGCTGCCAGTCAAGCAGTCCTGACAGCGCCAAGATCGCTTTAGTGGGTGCTGCCAGACTGCAACCAGGAACAAGAAGAAGGTTGATGGATCCTGGAGCCAAGTAAGTCCAGGGTCTTGGCTGGGGAGGGTTTGGACAGCTTGGGTGGGGGGTGGTGGTGAGTGTGGTTAATGGGAGTTTTCTGGAGTTGGCTAGGGTTTCAGTGCTCTACTGGAAGCAGTCTGGCTGGCCTTGCAGCCCTGTTTATGCAATTTGATATACCCTGGTGAAGGAAGTTGCTTGCAGACACAAATGGTCTTGTACAGCTTCCTCTGGCAGCTAAACGTGACCTGGAGAATGAAGAGAGGTCATCCAGATCAGGATAAGCTACTGGAAGTGGGAGGAGGGAAAGTAGACAGAAGTACACAGAAACACTTCCAGGAGCAAGTCTCTTGCCTCAGCTTCAGTGAGGACCACTTTAAGAGGCATCTTTGCTTCACCAAGGGGATAAGCATTGAACTGAAATCAGTCAACTGCTGCAGTCTCAACTGCAGCCTCAACGCAGGGTACTGCTGTAAGAGGGAGGTGATTGAGCCTCTCTCTACAATGAGAAGCATCTACGTCTCGTTCCCACTTGTCACAGACAAGCAAGAGGAGAGACCATGAGGTTTTGCACTAATTGCAGGTTTCCTCCTGATGCAGAATGCCATTGTGTTCTTGCATGATGCCTTGTGTGTTCCTCATCTGAAATCTGCAATCTTTAGCAACAGAAAGCTATGTCACTCTTGCAATGTGCAGCTGGTTTGTAACGACAGGCAGCACAGCAATGCAGTTAAATGTACATTCCCTGGCAGCCCTCAGTGTCTGCTCTATTCCAACTCGTGCTGCAAGTTAAAGGCTGGCTATTGGACGACAAGGGTCATGGCTCATGACACCAGGCAGAAACCGAGGCACATTTGCACAACTGGGTGTACAAGAAGTGCTATGGTGCCACGAGGAAATTATAGAACAGATCATCGCTATCATTAAACAATGCTTCCACTACCTGGACCACAGTGGAAAAGACCTTGGGAAAAATTTACCCGCTGTCAGGGGGAGGGGGGGGCAGTTGTGCGGGGGAGGATGGGGGTGGGCGCGAACTTGATCGGTGGCCCCGGTCGGGTCCACGCCGCCATTTTATGTGGGCGGGCCAATTAAGGCCTGCCCATCGTGACACTCGCCTGGAAGCGCTATGCGCTCCCTGTGCAGGCAGAGAGGTTCCCTGAGTCGCTTCCTGCGCTCTTTCACGCATGCGCGCTGAAGAGCACAGAAATCTCCCTGAGGCACCTCTGTGCCTCAGGGAAATTAGTTTGACATGTGTAAATTTAAATAAAGGAGAAAAAAAACTTTTCAAACATGTCCCCTTATGTGATAATGTCACATGAGCTGGGACATGTCAAAGAATTAATGTGAATATTTTTATTAGATTTTAAAATACTTCATGAAACCCCATCCTGGCCGTGGATGAGATTTCATGATAAATGCGAAGGCCGCCTGGGCTCTTTGCCTGCCCACCAACCTTAAGGTTGGATGGGCAGCTCATTTAATTGAGTTAATTAGGTGTTACGTGGCCTTAATAGGCCTTTCACAGTTTGGCGAGCGCACAGCCGAACTGAAAATCTAAGTGACGCACGGTGACGTCAGGACGCCCTCTCGACATCACCGCGCGTCATTGTACTCATCGGCGAGCTGGACCCGCCCCCGCCCCCGCTCGCCAACAGGAGAATTCAGCCCCTGATGTCAGCTGTGACTCAGTTGCAGCATTCTCGCCTGTGACCCTGAAGGATGTGGGTTCAAATTCCATTCCAGGGATTCAAGTGCAAATAACTAAGCTGACACAATGCTTTCCTGGTCAGCTTCCCACTTTCAGTAAACTTGAACTCATCCAATGCTCTGCTGCCTGTGTCCTAACTTGCATCAAGTCACATTCACCTACCATCCCTATGTTCGCTTATCACATTGACTTCCGATTAAGCAACACCTCGATTTTAACATTCTCACCTTTGTTTCAAATCCCTCCATGGCTTTGCCCCTCCCTATCTCTGTGAACTCCTCCAGGCCCACAAACCTCGGCGATCTCTGCACTTCACCAATTCTGGCATCTTCAGCATTCCCAATTTTAATTGCTCCATTATTGGCAGTCGTGACTTCAGCTGGCAGGGCCCTAAGCTGTGGAATTCCCTACCAAATCCTCTCTGACTCTCTAGTTCTCTCCCCTCCTTGAAGATGCTCCTTAAAGCTTAGTTCCTTGATCAAGCTTTTGGTCCCCTGTCCTAATATCTCCTCGCGTAGTTCGGTGCCAAATATTGTTAGATGATTCTCCTGTGAAGTGCGTTGAAATATTTAACAACATTAAATGCTCTTCATAAAAGCAAAATGTTGTTGCACTTTCATTAATTTTGCTTTCACTTACTCCCACCCTATTACAGACCTGCGTATTTTGTTCTTATCCCTGACCCCTTTTTCTGTTGCTACACAAAAGGTATTCACCTATAACATCTGCCAGTTCTGTCTCTCTCCACCAATGCTGCCAGCCCCTCTGACAAACATACAAACCTTATCTAGCATGTATGTTACCACTTCAAAGGCACAAGACTCCCATCAGTTTAATTTATTATAAAAACAAAAAAACTGCGGATGCTGGAAATCCAAAACAAAAACAGAATTACCTGGAAAAACTCAGCAGGTCTGGCAGCATCGGCGGAGAAGAAAAGAGTTGACGTTTCGAGTCCTCATGACCCTTCGACAGAACTTGAGTGAGTCCAAGAAAGTGGTGAAATATAAGCTGGTTTAAGGTGTGTGTGTGGGTGGTGGGGGTGGTGGGGGGGGGGCGGGGGTGATGTTTGGGTGGGGGGAAGAGAGAGAAAAGTGGAGGGGGTTGGTGTGGCTGTAGGGACAAACAAGCAGTAATAGAAGCAGATCATCAAAAGATGTCACAAACAACAGAACAAAAGAACACATAAGTGTTAAAGTTGGTGATATTATCTAAATGAATGTGCTAATTAAGAATGGATGGTAGGGCACTCAAGGTATAGCTCTAGATTTAAATCTTTTATGCTCCCCCCACCCCCACTAGAGCTATACCTTAAGTGCCCTACCATCCATTCTTAATTAGCACATTCGTTTAGATAATATCACCAACTTTAACACCTATGTGTTCTTTTGTTCTGTTCGTTGTGACATCTTTTGATGATCTGCTTCTATTACTGCTTGTTTGTCCCTAAAACCACAGCAACCCCCTCCACTTCTCTCTCTCTCCCCCCACCCACACCTCCCCCGCCAACCCACACACACCTTAAACCAGCTTATATTTCACCCCTTTCTTGGACTCACTCAAGTTCTGTCGAAGGGCCATGAGGACTCGAAATGTCAACTCTTTTCTTCTCCGCCGATGCTGCCAGACCTGCTGAGTTTTTCCAGTTTAATTTATTGTTTGTAGATGGTCTCCTGCCAGGATAAAGTGGTTTGACAGGTTCCTCACACAACAAATAAGAGTTTGTTCCAGTAATAGAGACGCAGAGGTGTCATTAGTAATGATTACACCAATCTAACTGTCCCACCTCCCCCCCCTTACACCAGCTTATATTTCACCTCTTTTCAATTTTTCCTTAGTTCTGTTGAAGAGTCATACGGACTCAAAAGGTTAACTGTGTTCCTCTCCGCAGATGCTGTCAAACCTGCTGAGTTTTTCCAAGTATTTTTGTTTTTGTTTTGGATTTCCAGCATCCACAGTTTTTTGCTTTTAACCAGGAAGATTGGTGCCTAGATAAGGTGCATCCTGTTTGGCTAGGCTGTGTTTGCCAAAAGTGTTTACATCTGTGCTTCCTTTGCCTCTGCCCTGTTACTGCAAAAGCCCAATTGCAGTGTTAGTTTTTGTTCACAACAATCAGACTTTGCTCTTACATAATGTGGTAAAACATCCTAAGGTGCTTCACAGGAGTGTTACCAGGAAAAATATGATGCTTAGCCACATAAAGGGGAATTAGGACAGGTGATCAAAAGCTTAGTCAAACTGGTTTTAAAGAGCAGTTTAAAAGAGAAAGTAGACATAAAGAGGCAGAGGGGATTAGGGAGGGAGTTCCAAATTTTAAGGCCCAGGCAGCTGAAGGTAAGGCCACCAACAGTGGTGGTGATGGAAATCAGGGATGTGCAAAAGGCCAATGATGTAGAAGCCCAGGGATCTCAGAGGGTTGTGTGGAGAGGAGGCCTAAGGAGCGGCAAAGCCATGGAAGGGACTTGAACAAAAGGATGAAAATAGTCAAATTGAGGAGTTGCCTGACTGGAAGCCAATGTAGGTCAGTGGGCACAGGGGTGAAGAGGATTTGGTGTGAATTAACATACGCCAGCAGAGGCTTGGGTTAGCTTTAGTTTATGGAGAATGCAAATGGGCAGTTGTCTTTCCAGGAGAGAATTGGAATAATTGAGTCTGAAGATAATGATGGCAGGGATGAGAGTTTCTGCAGGAGTTGTGCTGAGGCACAGACAGAGGCAGGAAATATCTTGGAGATGGAACTAAACAGTCTTAATGCTGGAGTGATATGAGATCGGTGATTATGCTTGTTAGAGATGGTCATGCTCTTGCTAGAGATGGTTGCTGCCTGACACTTGTGCGGCACCACTTCCCACTTATCAGCCAAACCTGGATGTTGCCAGAGGAATCGTGAATACTCAGCAATCATCAGTGACCATCCCCATTTCTGAAGGTATGATGAAATAGCAGTTGCAGATAATGAGACCTAGGATGCTGCCCTGAAGAATTCCCGTTGTGATATGCTGGGGCTGAGAGGATTGGCCTCCAAAAGCCATAATCAAAACCAAAAGCAAAAATGCACAAAAACCATCATTTGTCCTGGATATGATTGCAGCCACTGGAAAGATTTTCCATTGGTTCCCATTGACTTTAATTTTTCTAAGGGTGGAATTTTACCACCCACGTCATGGAGGGGGAAGGGTTGGAAAATGCGGCGAGACATTCAAAAGTCTATTGACTTCGGTGGGACAAGAAAATCCCACTGGCGGGAAGGCCAAAAAATTCCGCCCTAAGGCTCAGTTGAAAACTGCCTTGATGTCATTGGGAGTCACCGTCATCTCACCTCTGAAATTCAGCCCATTTGCCAATGTTTGGACAAAAGCTTACATGCTTGGAGCCAAGTAGCCATGGTAGCATCCAAATTGAGCAGTGGTAAGCAGGTTATTGATGAGTAAGTGCCGCTTAATGACACTTTCCACCATTTTGCTGATAATTGAGAGTAGGTAAAAGTTAGCCTTGTTGGATTTGTCCAGCTTTTTGTGAACAAGAAATAGCTGTGCAACCTAGAGGTCAATATTGTAGCTGTAGTAGTCCAGCTAAGTCAATGGCTTGGCTACATATGTACAGATGTTCACTGATGCAGCCAGAGTATTGTTGAGACCCGTAGCCTTTGCTGCTAGTACACTTAGCTGTATCTAATTGGTTGAAGATTGGCAGCTGTGATAGTGGGAACCACAGGAAGAAGGTGATAAAAGTTATCCATTTGGCACTTCTGGCTGAAAATTGTTATAAACAATTTAGCCTTATCTTTTAAGCTCACATGCTGGGGCTCTACCATAATTGAGGATTGGGATGTTCATAGCCCTGACTATAGCTTATGCTGTCCTTTACTAGGTTAGCATCACATTTTCAGGTTGCTGGTGCTGCTCCTGGCAGACCCTTCTACACTCCGCATTGAACCAGGTTTGGTCATCTGGCTCCATGTGATGAAGGGGTGATGGATATATTAAACCTTAAGGTTACCGATTCTAGTGGTATACAATTCTGCTTTTGGATGCCCAGTTTTAAGATATTGGGCAGGACTTTCCGGCCCCACCTGCTGCTGTGATTGTACGGTCCTGCCAAAAATCAATGGACTTTTGTCTGGGCCACCGCGGTGATGGACCCCACCACAACATGGTTGGAAAATCCCAGACATTAAGTCGGTTCTTTATCTTTCCCCCTTGGCAAGGTGGCCGTGCGTATATGATGGAGGGTGACCTTGGTGTGGAGACAGGGCTTGGTGACTTCATGAACTGTACAGGGTTACCCCAATGCTGTCATGGATAGATACATCAGTGGCAGGTTTTTTTCCTCATGTTGATTCTCTCAACGCCTGCTAATTTTTTTTTTGAGAACTTGGTCAGTTTGGTTAGCTCTGAACCACTCTTGATGATTATTATGACATGTATGCCAGGCAGACCAAATCCACAAGGGAAACTTGGTTGTGCTATCACAATGGTTTTGCAATTTGTATTTATTAGGAGAATTTGTGTGCACTGAATTCAGAAGTAATAAGTCCACTAAGACCTTTAGAGATGTTAAAAATTAAATTAAAATATTTATTAACAAAATAAAAGATTCCAAGCACATACATAAGAATGCAATTACTTACTACTATAATAACTCCTAAAACTCCAAATTAAACTGACCCCAGTTACACCCCCTTTAAGGCAACAGTCCAAAATAGATGTTAGATTTTTTAAAAGAACCAGCAAGTTAACACAATGCCCACTCAACAGTAGAATTCCAAATGGATTTTTCCCAACTTCAGTTTTATTATATAGCAGACTTATGCACAAATGGCTGGAGGCTTCATTAAGGCTATTTCATACACTCCCAGTAGATCTTATATGGCCTTCTCCCACATAGCCTTTCATTCTCCTTTATATATGTTTCTCTCTTTTTAATATGTAATTCTATTGTTCCAAATGTCTTTGAAACTGTATCTTCCTCTTAATATAAAAACTTTCATGTTGCCAATATTGTCAGTAACCTTTGGGAAAAATAAACACACTGCTTAGCCTTGCTTATCTGGCTAGTTGTAAACAGACTAAGATCTCTCTGAAATCCAAAGCTCTTCATTTCTCTAAAAATATAAATTCCCTTCATACATTACATGCTAAAGCAGCATCCATGTTTACTCATTAGCATGTCAAGCACCTAGCTTCTTTTGATGATTTCAAGCTTGCCATCTACTTGACTCCAAATATAATTAAATCACAGACAGACCCAACTATACTTAACCCCATAAACCTACATCACAATAAACCAGAAAAATAGTATGCCAATTATTATACTTTCATCACAATGATTGACATTGAAGTTCCAAAACCAGGAAACATCCTGTGTCCTTCCTGCTCTCAATACATACTCCAATGCTGTTCAACATTGAGGAGTACTGATTCATCAGCTGGGGGAGGTCATGTTGCCAATGTTTGATCTGAAGCCATGAGACTTCATGGAGTTTGAACTTAATGTTGAGGATTCCTAAGGTCACTTCCCTCTGTTGGGATACCGCCATGCACTCTTCTCCATTGGGTCTGTCCTGCTGTTGAGACAATACATACCCAAGGATGATGATGGAGGTGTCTGGGATGTTGGCTGCCAGGTTTTAATCTGCAGGTATGACTTTGTCAGTCTGATGCTTAATTAGTCTGTGTGCCAGCTCTCTCAACTTAGGCACAATTCCTAAGGTGTTGGTGAGGAGGGCTTTGCAGGGTCATTTAGGCTGGGTGTGCATTTGTTATGTCCTGATCCAATGCCTAAGCAGCAGCTGAGTGATCCACCTGATTTTATTCTTTTCTTCCTTTCCAGTAGTTTCTTCAACTGAATGGCTTAGTGGACTATTTCAGAGCCAAAAACATTAGTGTAGAACCGGAGCCATGAAAATATCAGACCGGTGTAGAGGCAGCAGATTTCCTTTTTTAATGATTGGGTTTTTTGACAATTCGACAGCTATATGGCCCCCTTTTTTTTCCTAAAATGAATTCAAATTCTCCAACTACCATGAATTTACCTTCTCGGTGTTATTATTCCAGGCCTTTGGATTACTAGTCCAATTAATTTACCATGGAAAATGACACCTAGCCCTTCTCTCACCAGCAAAAGTATTACCCAATATTTACCTTTCATGAAGACAGTGCTGTTACTTAAAAACCTCTAGTTTGTCATAATGCTACTAATATTTTAATTATGATATCAAATGATAGAGAAACGAAAATTGTTCATCCTCCCCTGCTACCCTGGCATAAACAGTCATCAAAAAAGGCGTACCATATATAAAAAGGAGGAGGGGAGGAGGCCCGATTAGAGCATAAACACCAGCACGAACTAAATGGGCCAAATTGCCTGTTTCTGTGCTGTATGCCATTTTATATATGTAATTCTAAAAAAAACAATTTTTTTCAAAAGAAAGGGTTCAAATCCAAGGTAAGGATATCAGCTTGACATGAGATTTGCAAAGTATACAGAACTTTTGATCTCCTAGAAGAGAAATAGGGAATGTGTGAAAGCAAATAATCCTGTCAGTCAGAATTCTATTTATTGAATGACCCTGTATCCAATCTATGTACCAATCCCCTGAGATACACATTAATAGAATGGTTAACTTTTGCTCGCCACTTCCCACCCCACTTTAATTGGAAACAGGACAAGCTAACACATGCTTTCAGAAACTTGTGAAATATGTATATAACATTTTCCCATGCAGTTCAATATGAAAAGAAAGGTGCTGAATCCTTTCTATTGTGAATAATTCTTACTCAATTTCTGTAAATAACTTGTTCCATATCATGTTCTTTCTTTGATAAATTTGAACATGAAAGATGAGAATGTCCAAATTTTAGGATATTTTCTCTCTTTTAAGTTTTCCCTGTGTCACACACAATTCCATGACCAAGAAGAGCACCAAGGTTGTCTGCCTTATGCCACATGTATAACCCATTGCAAGATGTGTGTCAGAGAGGGCCAGGTTTTCATTGACTCCAAGATTAGGAAGTCATCCAGCAGAGAAATGTTTTGCTATCTTGAATGAATTACTAATTTGCTTCTGAATGCATGTTTTTAATGTAAACCAGTATAAAAATTCCAATTTATCAGACCTCATATCTCGCAATTGTGTGGAAGATACTTTAAGTAGACACATTATTTGTCAAAACTTGCATTGCCTTTAAAGTAGAGAAAGACACAATGTACTCCATTGAGTTAACTATCCTTACCTCTATAATGCTATCTGACAACCATGCAAGAATTGAGAAATACACTTTAAACCGTCTGTGTTTATATAATTTCTTTCTTGATGGCAGACCCATAAATAACTTATGCAGTCACGGATCAGACAGAGGTCATGGTTATCAGTGAGTGGGTGGGTGACATATTGACATGTTAGATATTCTGCTGTGTTGCTATTCAATGCGATCCATGCTGAACCTTTCTCTGTTACAGTGTGAACATTCTGTGACTGATCTTCCATTCTTACATAATGTCTGGTAAGTTAAAAAAGCAGGGGTTTGGAAAGATAAAAATAGGCCAATTTTTTAAATACACTTTTAAATTAACAAAGAAGCATTCAAGGTCAAATTCTTAGCCAAAGTCTGTTTCTCTTTGTAATTAATTACAGATACCAAGTGGGTTTTAAAGCCTTGTGTATCTGTGATTGCTTTAGCGGACTTATAGTTTTAGAGACAAGCGGGTATTCTTCATTATCACTAAAAGGAAAATTTCTGGCTTATATGTGTTGTCTTTATATTTTATAAATTCAGCCACATTAACATTGATGCAGAAAAGTACCCTTCTGAAAGAAGAGGCTCTGCTGATTAAAAAGAGGACATTTGCTCTGCTTTAAACATTTCTCCTCACCTCCTGTAGTTACTGGTCTCATAGTTTATCATTTTTGCTGACACTGTTAAATTTTACAAACTGTGCACACACTCAGCAAAGGAAATACAGAACTTGAAGAGTTGACAAACTTGACCTCGCAGCTGGGCAGTGGTGGCTTTCGTGTGGGGGAGGAATGGTGACCAAAAATTGACCTCAGTTTCTCAAATTAGGTGAGGGAAAATTCAGCCAGAGATCCCATTGTCCATCATTTTGCCCAGTGACCCTGATGCACAATTATCTGTGTGGACATTGAGGTGAGGTATGGACTGGGGTTACCTGTGATGCTTTCCCCTTTAATGGAATTGCTGGCACTGAAGTACCAAGGGGTGGCCAATACCTACAACACTGTAGCCTACTGCAATTCAGTATTTTCTTGAATGGAGAGCTGAAAAATGAGGTGACCCTGGGGAGAAGAAAATGTTAACCAACATTCATTTAAAATTAGGCTGATTCGTAAAGACATCCTTTATCCTGATATCTGCTGATCTCTCGCTCTCCCCCTCATCCCATTTTTTTCAGTGGTTAGGTCTCTGGGTCTGTAAGTCTATTATCTTCTATTCTCACATCCTTGTGCATACAACTTCCAGTGTCAATTGTTTATCTAACCCACAAGGGCATCATTTACTAAATCATAAACAAAAATACCTGGAAAAACTCAGCAGGTCTGACAGCATCTGTGGAGACGGATGCTGGAAATCTAGAACAAAAACAAAAATACCTGGAAGAACTCAGCAGGTCTGACAGCATCTGCGGAGAGGGATAAAGTTGACGTTTCGAGTCTGTATGACCCTTCATCAGAACTAAGAAATATAGAAATGAGATGAAATTTAAGCTGGTAGAGGGGGGTAGGTGGGACAGGTAAAGCTCGATAGGGGGCCAGTGATAGGCAGAGGCCAAGAAGAGACTGCCAAAGATGACCTAGACAAAAGGACACAGGGGTGTTGACGCTGAAGGGATGAAGGGTCATACGGACTCGAAACGTCAACTTTATCCCTCTCCGCAGATGCTGTCAGACCTGCTGAGTTCTTCCAGGTATTTTTGTTTTTGTTCTAGATTTCCAGCATCCGCAGTATTTTGCTTTTACTTTAATTTACTAAATCATTGCTGCTTGTGGGACATCACATTAGGGGCTGCTAATTAATGCTTTTCTCTTCGTTTTAATCCCTTGGGCATAACTGAACATAAAATTAATATGAGGGTTTTATTTTGCGCTTTCTGGTTCGAGTCAAATGAAGAAAAAACAAGAAAAATATGTTGGTTGACTCTATGAACAGAACGGGGAGACAAAGCAGCATATTAGTGAGTCTTTTGAGGCCACACCAAAAAGTGGTATGCTCTCAGCAGTGGTATTGGGGGTAATAACATTCTTCAGAAACTAAGAAAAATATATTTTGCAGGGAAATTTGCAGCGGCTAGCTTTTTTCTTCAGATCCACGCTTCTTTGATCCTGCAGAAGTGCCCGACTCCTGTGTGGCGTGACACTTGATTTTTTACAGCTCCTCACAGTTCAGAATATGCCACACTGTTTCACAGTGTGGAGCCTTCGGTTACGTGTTAGTGTTTCAGATGGGATGATAGATGATTGTGCTTCTCCTATCTGTGGCAGTGGCTGTGGAACCCCTTTCCCCCACCCCCAACTAAGAAAAATAGACAATGCTGCCAGGACAAATAACTCAAGAACAAAAAAAACGTTAATGGCTCACAATAATTGTGGTGTTTAAACATTCCCATGAAGTCCAGACATCAGTGCTGCTGCCTGGAATATCTGGGATGTGTAGCATTCTTTTTAAGTGACACAAGCCCTAGAACAACAGTGTGGGAGACAGTGGGCAACAGAGACTCAAGTTTCCAGAAATATGTTGTCGTGTATTTTAGTCCAAAGATGAACTGGAATGTTCGCCTCAGAAGTATTGACGCAGACAACCTGACTTTCACCTCTGCTCCCTCCCAAACACAGCTACAGAAGATAGTGAAATCTATATATAGCTCAGCTACTATTGTACCAGGGGGATGGCTAATCAGTGTGACCATGGAATTTCAGTACTCCTTTGCTGGGAAGTTTTATGAAGAATCATACTTTGTATTTAAATAATTCTTCACTCATTGGCAAACATATTCATTGATTTATTTTAAGTGACATTTGATTTAATACTTTTTATGTATTGCTGAAAAAAGAGATGTGCTGTTCAAGTTTTTCACCTTGTACTCATCAGGACTGATGCAAGAATACCAAATCTCAAATGGAACAACAATTTATACTGTACGAGAAAAGGGTGCTGATTGATTTTTTATATAAACAATTAATCCTTAATGCATTAGTAGCTGTAGGGAACATTTAACTTCCTGGCCATTTCTTGCAAGACTGAAATATCTACTTCTATATAGATGTGAAGGGTTAATATTATTATTGTGATCATATGTATTATATTAATATGTGTGTATAGTTTAAAAACGTTGCTTGTAATGACTTTCTAAGAGCTTTCAATTTGGTCAGTGAACAACTGAGCTCAACAGTTCAGGGTGTTCCCAGGAAAGCAAAGGTGGGCAAGATTCCTAAACCTGATCACTAGCTAGTGATGTCCGATGGAAGTGCGTACTTGTCAACATTTCATAAGGGCTGTAGAAGGTGCTTGACTGTGTTACCTTCCACAGGTGTATGGCTGCTGATGCATGTTGTCAAGAATGGCCAGTTAAGAGAAGCACAGGAAGGTGATCAGCACCTGTGGAATATTAACCCATCAACAAACCTTTAGAAAGAGAAAGAAATTTGATGATAGGGGAAAAAAGATTTTTTTAAAAAAGCAAAATACTGCAAATCCTGGAAATCTGAAATAAAAATATAAAATACCAGTGATACCCAGCAGGTCAGGGTATCTGTGGAGAGAGAAACAGTTAACGTTTCAAGGCAATGACCTCTCAATGGCTTCCCCATGGATTTGCTGCCACCCATATTACATTATCGTACAAAATCAAAGTAACTCCCATGTTGGAACCAAATCATTGACCTAAAATGTTAACTCTGTTTCTCTCTCTACAGATAGCCAGACCTGCTACCATTTTCTGCTCTTATTTTTGTAAAGGTTACTTATATTCTGTTAGTTTTTAAATTTTTCGTCCATTGCCCCCCCTCAGTGATTAGCTGCTTAACTTTTAGGTTGGATCTTGCCAATATTAAATATTTTATAAGCTTTTATTTTAACTCATTTCTTAATTGTTAAAAAACAACACATTGCAATTGGAGCTAAATGTTAGTGTCTCTTACAAGTTGAAAACACAATGGGGGTAACTTTGATGTGCAATAGTTTAAAATAGAAAATAGTGAATTGGCCACCTGTTTTACATGGAAATAAAATGCATTGGCTGATACACTAACAGCCAATTTATTATAGTTATCAGTCAAAATCACTCCGATGTTAAAACCAAGACAGACTTTATTAAAACCAGCAAAGGAGGAAGCTGAATATCGGGTTTCTGTTTTTATGGCAACACATGACAATGCGCAATAATCAAACAAATAACTTGTTGGTGCTGGAATAATTAGGCAATTAGCAGTGAACCAACAGTTAACAATACAAAAATGGGGAGAAGTGGGTGAGACACTGAGCTTTCACCTTCAGGAAGTGGGTTCAAATCCAGCTCACGTAGGCCACGTGAGTGTCTGCTGCCTATAGGATCCTGCGTCAAGTGAGTTGTGAGTGTTCTCAAACAAGGCAAAAAGCTATCCCTAGTTTGTCACTAATTAAGAATCACTCGGAGGCCACACAGCGGCTGCTGTTGGAAACAGAAAATAAATCACCCTGTTATATTGGGAGTGCTAGTCTGAGGATGGGGCTGCTGCATTTTGTTGGGGCAGAGTAGATGGAGCTTGGAGCTTTTTTGTGGGCTGCATTTTCCGGTCGGCGAGCGGGGGCGGGGCCCACTCGCTGATGCGTAAAATGACGCGGGGTGACATCGGGCTTGCTCCCTGACATCACCGTGCGTCATTCCGATGTTTAGTTCGGCAGGGGCGCACCAGAGTCGGCTGCACAACCGCCGAACTGTTAACAGCCACTTCAGGCCTTCAAAAAAGTAATTAACCCAATTAATGACCTGCCCGTTCAACCTTAAGGTTGATGGGCAGGTGAAGAGCCCAGGCGGCCTTCAGAAAAAACATGAAACTTCATCCACGGGCGGTATGAGGTTTCATGAGGGATTTAAAATTTTAAAATAAAAGTAATTGACATGTCCCGGCTCACGTGACAGTGTCACATGAGAGTTCATCAGGAGTATTTTTTTCTCCCTTTAATAAAGTTTTCAAACTTGAGCCGAACTCCCTGAGGCAGCACTTAGCCTCACTCCCGGCTCAGGGAATATCCCCTCCCGAGCCTGCACAGGGAGCGGGCAGCACTTCCAGGCGGACATCATGCCAGGCAGGCCTTAATTGGGTTTAAATGGCGGCGCATCCCCAACTGGGGGATCCAATCGGGAATCCGCCCGCCCACACCCACACCCAAACATCCCCCCCCCCCCGCAACGGGGGGAAAGTGCTGCCCTATATATCTGTACTTCACCTGGGAATTAATACTGACATTGAGTGCCTGAAATGGGAGGAGTTCTGTCCTCCAGCATTAAAACCCCTTAGCTTAATGATACACAACCATTTAAATTTTTAATAAAAGGACACAAGTTAAAATTAGCAAACATAAGATTATTTAAAAGACCCAGTTGAGATAATGAATTTGTGTTTGTTTGATGGGTTTATTCCTAATGTACTGGGTAAAATAGCATATTTAGTTATATGCTCTCCCCTCTCCAGTCTGGAAACCCATTGTTCAGAAACACCAGTTGTCCAGAAAGCTTTTCAACAAACCAAAGCAACTCACGGCACCATTTTAGTTGTACTTTGGTAGCAGAAACATGGGGCTGCACCTTCTGGTGGGTGAGCAGGGGGTGTGGCCCACTGGCCAACACGTAAAATACTGCGGGGTGACTTTAGGCGTGCGTCCCAATGTCACCCTGCATCATTTAGATTTTCAGTTCGGCTGTGCACCCGCCAAACTATCAATGGCCACTTAAGGCCTTTAAAAAACTAATTAAGCCAATTAATGGACCGGGAGCCTAAGTGGGCTGAGGTTTCATGAGGGATTTAAAAATTTCAGAATATTTTAAAATAAAAGTTATGGACATGTCCCAACTCATGTGACAGTGTCACACGAGGGGACATGTCAGTGAAAATTTTTCTATGCTTTAAACTGCTTTTCACACTTTGTGCCGATCTCCCTGAGGCAGCACTTTGCCTCAGGGAGACCTGAGCGCTCGTTTGCACGCATGCGGCTCGGGGAATCCCCCTCCGCCCACACAGGGAGCGTACAGCGCTTCCAAGCGGACGTCACGCTAGGTGGGCCTTAATAATTGGCCCGCCCACGTAAGATGGCAGTGCACCCCCGACCAGGGGAGCCAATCAGGAACCCGCCCACCCGCACCCGCTCCCCAGCATCCCCCACCTGTCGGGGGGAGGAGATGTTGCTCATGGAAGATACAGTATTTGGATAAATAAAGTTCGTATCTGTGGAGAGAACAGATCTGTTGATGTTTCAAATGTGAACCTTCATCACAATTGGAAGAAATTGTAGGCGATCCTTCTGTAACTTGCATCCCCACAACTGTAAAATGGAATATTAATGTACCTGGAATGTTAGCCTACATGGAATGTTAACCTACTTAGTGCTGACCAGCCAGCTGTGTACCTCAGGGTTTCATTTTTATTCCAAAACAATACAGTTGAGGAGATGCAAGTTTAATAAAGAATAGAACAAATGGAAAGGGACATACATGCACAATTGAAGTGGAAAACAGGTGGTGGTTAAATGGCTGGATGAGACCATGGGAGATACAGTGAGAGAAGTCAAAAGGCATTTACAAGACACAGGGAACATGTGAATAGCTAAAAGCAGATGAGGAGAGGGTGCGGGTAAGTCAGGTAGGAATAAAAGCATGAAAAACTGTCAAAGCGGAACAAGCTCCAGCGGCCCAAGAGCCTGGGAGAAGGAGGAAAGCAGGTCAACAGTGTTCGAATGGAGGGTTCCCATCCCAATCTTGAGTTAACCAAGTTGGCAGGTGGAGAAAAATATACAGCAGCTGGATAACATAAGAAAAATATTTGACAAAGGGTCTTACCTGAAATGTTAGTCCACCTGGAATGTTAGCCTACTTAGTGCTGACCGGCCAGCTGTGTACTTCAGGGTTTAGCTATTATCCTAAAATAGTACAGACATGCAAATAACCTGTGAAGAATTCCCTCTCGGCTTGCAGATAAAATTTCCGAGTTTCTGACGAATGAAAGCTGAATGCCATTTTCCCAACTCACGTGTTTTATAATCCTTTCAGAATTGACTTGGTGATAACAATGTTGAGTCCCACCTCTTTTTGAAATTAACCCTTACATTCAAACCACAGTGGAAAACTAGCTATGAAGGGCTATTAGCACTCACTACGATCCATATAATTGCTCCTCAGATCAATTAACTAATAAAAATCTGGAAGTATTATCATCTAGCCCACTCATACTTGCCTATTGAAATTCATTTCATTAGATAAATACTCAACTTAGCATTTAAATTAATTAAATACCATTGTGATTTTGAGGGGTCGTTCCTGTGGGATTTGCTTAAATCACCTTTTGGTAAAAGTAGAAATTGGAGGCATTTGCATTGAACCTAAAATTGGATTGCCCCCATTTCCTCATAGTAACCACCCTTTCAATAGCCAATTGAATCAAATTATGCTAATTTCTACCTCAACACTAGAAATTAACCACTTGACCTTGCAGTTTATGGAAAATGAACAGTGAACGATTAGGTTAATCTAGACCCAAAATTACAGCAATGAATACAAGATGAAAACTCGTGTATGTTTTATTGGTCATAAGAAATCTTATTTTAATAAAGAGGACAACTTCACATAAACAGAAAGAATACTTTCAAGGCAGCTCAAAAGGAAGTCCTGCAAGACAAGGAAGCAATAAAGTAGAGAACAAAAATGGTGTGATCTTAAAAGGGTGGCATGATTAAAACTGTTTCCATAGATTCAGGAAAAAACTTAAGAGCTTGGATGCAAAAGAGATATAATGATTTCAGGGTTTATAGACTACAGGTATCTAGTTTTGTATGTAACTCCTTCCTCACCAGCAGGCTCTTTCTTGGTAAACATCAGAGAGTTTAATTGGGCCGGGGTTTTCTGTGCCTGCTAGTGTCGGGCATGTTTGGTGGCGTGATCAGACAATATGGCCAGAAGGCCAAAAATTGAATTCACGACAGCGTGAAACCAGTTTGCAATCGTCCACTCCGCCCGTCAGTGGTGGGCTGCGTTCCCCACCACTGGATGTTTCGGGGGTCTCATTGTAATACATCTGCATATCATTGTAAGGCCAGCCTGCCGGACTCATCCAACCCCCGACACCCCAGCTGGATCGCCTGTCCATGACGGCAGGAAAACACACCAGCGCAGAGCACGTCTTGAGAATTGTGATGTGCAGAAGTCGAGACTTACCCCAGGGCCTTGCTCACATCGTGGACATCCAAGGAACTGAAGATGCTGGAGCCCGACAGCAACAGCACACTGGAGGAGCTTCCATGGCATGCTGGGTGGGTTCTCATGGACATGGCTCTGCTGCGAAACAGCTCACGGAAATTGGAAAGTCACCGTTGATGCTCACAACAGATGATGGTTGAGGGGGTGGGAGAGGAAGATCTAGGAACGACTGGGAGAGGAAGAGGTGTCGGGGGAGCGAGATTGGGAGGGGGAGGAATGAAGGTGTTAGTGGGGTGAGGTTGGGAGCAGAGGAGGGAGTACAGGGGGAGGAGGGGGTAATGGGGGAGAAGATGGCAACTGGGGAGGTAGGTGTATGGGAGGATGAAAGGTGTAAGGGAAGGAGTTCGAACAGGAGGAAGGAGTGCGGAAAGGGGAAGAGGCACAGAGGGAAGAAGGACGGAGGAGAGGGGAGGGAGTCCGGGGGGAGGAAGGAGTCGGGAAGGGGGATGGAATAAAGCTGGAGGAAGAAGTTAGGTTGGAGGAAGAGGTAAGGCTAGAGGAAGGAGTCGGGGTGGGGGGGTGGGGGAAGGACTAAGGGTGGCGGAAGATGTAAGGGTGTCTGAGGGAGTCAGGAATGGGGACGGACTAAGCTGGGAGGGGAGTCTGGGGGAGGTGGGAGGATTAAGGGGGGGAGCGGCATCTGGGGTTGTTCTGGGTGGAAGGAAGGTATTCTGGGGATTGGGGCAGGGGTCCAGAGTGGGAGATGTCCAGGTGAATGTGTAAGGGAGGGGTCTGATGGGTCCATGACTGCCTCTTGGGGAGTGAACTGGGGGTGAGCGCGGTATGAGGAAATGATGAAAATGATTGAGGGAAGAGTGAGGCGCAAGGGTGAGAGGCTGAGGGTTCGGCAGTAGCGGTGGAAGGGACGACGAGGGTGGTTGGTGGGGATTCGGAGGCAGAGGCGTACCCTGGGGGTGAGAAGGAAGAGGCTGGGGAGGTGAATGTGGGTGGAGGATTTTTGGAAAGGAAGGGAACGTACACGTTCAGCTGGACATTCCCAAAGGAAAAGGGTTGTGGCTGGTAGGTAACGGAGGGGAGGTGTAAGGTGATGCCGGGGTGGGGGGGGGGGTTCATCTATGATGGGGGAAAGGAAATGGATGACTGGGAGAGGGGAAAAGGTTTCCAACAGCGCTGCGTGATGTTCCCATGCCTTCTGCTGACGCCCCAGGATGAGTTGGAAGGCCAAATCTGGAGGCGCATCATCTGACTCGGACCTCACAGATGCCTGATTCCCAGCAGTCCTCCGAGTGCCGGGGAGCTCGCACGAACCTGCCTCCTGCTGTTGCGGACATGTGTCCATGCGGTGACCACCAGATTGTGAACCCGAGCCTGCTCTAGATCTAGGTCCCACCAAGGTGTGTGTCTCTGCGCTGGTGGAGGGTGTGGGTAAGCGCTGTGGCAGATCTTCCAGGCTGCTTATTTCCAGCTCTTCAATGGAGGTGTCCTCTTGGCTGGAGGTGAGGAAGTGGATGGAGCAGAAGGACTGGCTGGCTGAGGGTGTCAGTCACTTGGCAGAGCTCCCTGTGAAGCAATGTAGAGATAATTAGTGCATGGCAGCAGAGTCAAAAGCAGGAGAGAGAGCACTCACATTTCCATTGAGAGAGGAATGATGTGGTGCAGGATCCTTACAAGGGTGTTAACCACCGACCTCACTGTCACCGCAGGCACAGTCCACGTCCTCGCCGTTCAGCACAATGGCACATTCCTCAAACTGAGTGAGAGGCCTAATGTGGGCCACTCCATCCCAGGTCTGGGACCTCTCCCTGCTGATGCAAGCCAGCTTCTCCTGCATGGAAACAGATGGAGAGAGTGTGAGCAGGACACATGGCACTGTGTGGAATGTTTGTGTGGAGAGCGAAACCATGGACAGGATGAGGACATGCGCTCGAGAGGATATGAGCCTGATGGAAATGTGAAGGTGTGTGTGAGAGTTAGTGGTATTGTCCCTTGAGGTGTGAGATCCCTGTGGATGTGTGATGGGTTGTTTGGGAGTGTGTGAGTTGAGAGTGATGAGAAGAGTGAATATTTATTCCCCAATCAATATCATTGAAGCAGATTACCTGGTCATTGTCACATTGCTGCTTGTGGGACCTTGCTGTGCACAAATTGCTTGCTATATTTTCTACTGTGGCTACACTTCAAAAGCACTTCACTTCACAAAGTGCTTTGTGAAAGAGCTCAGTGCATTGGCAACACTGGCAAGGCCACATTTACTGTCCATTTATAGTCAGCCTGTGAAGACGATAGTGACCCTTTTCTTTGAATAGCTACGGTCCTTGTTCTGATGTTGTCCCACAGGTTTTAAGAAGAGAAATTTAGAGTTTTAATTTAGCAATAAGGATGAAATGATAGCAAAGGTCTGAGTCAAGATAATATGCAGTTTGGAGGAGAATATACAGGCCACGGTGTTTCCTTGATCTTGCCAGGTCCTAGATAGTACAATGGGTTGATATTGGAGATGTGGCAGGGGTAATAATTACTAATTTGTAATAATTACTAAAATGTTCTGTTCTGAATGTTGTCGAGCTCCCTAAGTATTGTGATGTTGCCATCCCATCCATCTGAGATATCAGTATTACATTACACTTCTTATTTGGACTCTATAGATGCCAGAGAGTTGCAGAGGTCAAGAGATGATTTTCGTCTATCACAGAGTACCCAGCCTCAGCTCTGCACTCATACCCACCTTGTACTCATCTTCTTGCAGTGCAAACCCAAGTCAACTCTGATAAACTCTATGGGCGGAATTTTCCGGTCCTGACAGCAATGGGTTTCATGGTGGACAGGAGCGGAAAATTCGAAATGAGGCCAAAAGTCGGAATCCTGCTGGCGGAAATGTGAGTTGGAATTTCCACTCGCCACTTTCATGGCAGGATGATGGTGGTCCAACTTTCCCCATGATCCATGTTGGGAACACCATTCATTTGCATGTCATGGCATACCATGAAAACTCATTAAAAAAGCAACTCGCTGGAATCGTGTTGCCCCTCCCAATTACATGCCATGCCAGTGGGAAATTAGGCCAGTCTGAATCTTGAGTGGTGTGCAGCTGTCAACCCTCATTTCGCTTGTTACCTTGAGGGGTGTCAATCAAGCAGGCTGCTTTGTCCAGGATGGTGTCAAGCTTCTTGAGTGTTGTTGGAGCTGCACTCATCCAGGCAAGTGGAGAGTATTCCATCACACTCCTGCCTTGTAGATGGTGGACAGGCTTTGGGGAGTCAGTAAGTTATTTGTCACACGATTCTGACCTGCTCTTGTAGCCACAGTATTTATATGGCTAGTCCAGTTCAGTTTCTGGTCAATGGTAACCCACGGGATGTTGATAGTGGGGGATTCAGCGATGGTAATGCCATTCAATGTCAAGGGCAATGGTTAGAATCTCCCTTGTCAGAGAGGGTCATTGCCTTGCACTTGTTCCTTGCAAATGTTCCTTGCCATTTGTCAGACCAAGCCTGAGTATTGTCCAGATCCTGCTGCATTTGGACATGGCCATGAGTTAGGGCTATGCCAGGCTATGACATTATAAGTTGTGGTGGTATACGGTTCTGTGCTGCTGATGACCCACAGTGTCTAATGGATGCTAGTTTAAGACTGCAAAGTCTAAACTTTGTCTGTTACTCAGCATAGTAATAAGGCCAACAAATAGAGTTGATGGGGCCAAGACGGGACTTTGGTTTGGATATTACTTCAAAATACAGGCTATCTTCAGGTTGCCTTCTGGTAATTTGTCAGTTGAAGCAGAGCGGAGAGGCCTTCCACCATATCCTCACCCTGAAAAATGGTCACCATTATCTCTTTCCCATGATTTCGCTGTGATTCTGATCTGCCTGCCAGAAACATACCTCACTGGATTGGGGCATGGGGTAAGAACCTGCCAGGGTTTCCCTGCATTCCCAGCCACATATCACTACTCAGAATGGTGCCTTTCAAGACAGGGTGAGATTCAGGAAGGTGGAAGTTCACACTGGAGTCGAATTCTACAATACTCTTATGCTGGCAGTCACTTCCTCTGCTTTGAAGCTGCAAGTTCTGAGCATCGAAAGGCATTTTGTGAAACTTGCTGGGAGTTTAAAGAGAGCTCTGCACAGCTAAGTAACGGATTTCCCTCTGGGACTTGATTGCTCCAGTGCATTTGCGGAGGACATGGGGAAGGAATAGATGGAAGCTGGAATAGTGCAGCACCGTGCATGTAGGCAACAGCCAAGTATTGACCTCAGATAGTCTACGGGCTACAGAGGTCTTGTCTGCATTTATCCTATAGACAGTGTGTACCAAGGCTGTGCTTCAACATGCCTACTTACTTATTCTGCTAGAGGTTATCTGGAAGCAGCTGGAGGCATAAAAGCCTCTTTCCACAGAGGTCACTGCCTTGTTTATGATTGTAGATATGACAACAGCACCAAACGTTTATGCATCCAGATGCTTCCAGATAGCCTCTGGTAAAATTAGTCAATCAGAAATTTGTTGATACACTTGACTAGACATGGGCGCCCTGTTGAAGTATGGATCTAGTAAAATAGGCAGAAAGAGAGCCATCAAATCATTCCAGGTGCTTTGCTTCCCACAAATGCAGGGTGTGGTGGACCTGAGTAGCAGCAGGAGAAGGAGCAGTGGCAGTATTTACTCAATGAATTCGAAAACAATGAAAGATCAAAGAATGACAACACAGGACAGCAGGTGAAGATCAAAGTTTCATTTTTGCTCTCGGAACCAGGGAAGTGGGTTAAATTCAGGGCTCAGGACTTATAACTTCATAACTTAAGCTAGATAAACTTTAAACAGATAAATAAGGTTGGAAGGAGTTGGCAGGTGGTGTTTCATAACTGCAGCATGTGGAGACCAGGAAGGTCCCGAGCAGCCACATCTGCAGTAAGTTTCTGCAGTGTGTGGAACTTCGGCTCATAGTTGTTGGGCCAATGTCCAAACTCAGTGTAGACATTGCGGGGAACATGAGAGTCACCTGGACATTTTGTGCCAGGTTGTAGTCACAACTCTTAGGATAAGTAGCTCAGCCGATGCCCTGACCTTGTATTCTCTAGTTTCTCCCTTGGCTCCCTTCATGCCCTCTCTGCCCATGCTCTAACTTGTACCAAGTCCTGTTCTCCCATCACCCCTGGTTTACTTGACCTACATTCACTCCCAGTCAAGCAATGCCTTGATTTTAAAATTTCTATCTTTACCTTAAAATCCCACTGTGGCCTTACCCCTCCCTATCTCTGTAATCTCTTTCAAGCCCACAATTTTCCAAAGTCCTTGCAATCCACCAACTCTGGCCTCTTTAGCATCCTCGATTTTAATGTAACTTCACAATGAATAGCCGTACCTTCAGCTGCCAATGGCCCTCAACTCTGGAAATCCCTCCCTAAACCTATCTTCTTCTCTACCTCTCTTGGCGCTTCTTGAAACCTACATCTTTGACCAAGCTTTAGGTCACCTGTCCTCAGTATCTCCTTATGTGGCTTGGTATCAAGTTTTGCTTTATTCACTTCTGTGCAGCACCATGGAACATTTCACTACACTAATGGTGCTTTCTAAATACAAGTTCGAGCTGCTGTGGTTAAAGGCCTCACTTCAAATCTTTTTCAATACCATCTAAAGGAAGCGATTTCATTCCTTCAGCATCCAGATGGTGGATGATGTTGGGCACCTCCTTCCACGCTAGCCAAAGAAACATTTCTTTACTCTCTGGGAATCCAGAGCAGAGACAGAGTGGGAAAGAAGTCAGTTCAGTCAGTGCAATGCAACAGACTGGCTGATAGTAGACCAGGGATAACAGCATCAATCTTGAATAATTACACCTCCTCTGAGCCCAAGAACAGAGGTGGATATAGGTTCCATGGGGCCTTGGTGATACCAGGATTGCCACATTATTCACTCATGCCCAACATGATGCCCATCTCTTCTTCTGCATCTCCTTGTAGCTTCTGTAGCTACTTAACAGTCAGTGGAGTGAACCAAATATTCCATGCGCAGAAAATCTACCAAAATCCACATGTCATTTAGGTGCCCAGCAATTTATGAATCACCAATGCTGCCTCATGTACTTGACAGCACAGGCACTGAATTCTGGAGGTATCAGTAAGGTAAATGAAGAGTGATCTTGGGGCGCAATCGTCCCAGATTTGCACTGTGCGGTAGCGGGCTGGAAATTTTTTTTTACACAATCAGCCGCAATGGCGACTTTTCACACTGCAGTAACCCAATCCTGCCTCATTAATCATACATTCCTGGGAAACATGCTGTTTCGCCGATTTGCAGGCCACACCGTCACCTTCCTGCTTCCTCACGGCAGGCACTACGTAGAAAGTGCAGCCATGCGCACACCGCTCAGTGCTTCCAGTCCAGAACCACTGCACAGAAGACATGGCTCCAAAAGGCAAGAAGATTGCAGCCCCCCTGATTCAGTAATGCCCCCCTGGAATGCCTTTTGGACACCTTGGAGGCCTGCCATGATGTCCTCTACACCCGCTCTGGGCGAAAGCTAGCAAGCAAACAAGTCCAGCATGGGAAGCAGTGGTAGCAGTGGTCAGTGCCAACAGCCGACAAAAGAGGAGAGCCACCCAGTGCCGGAAGAGGATGAATGATCTCCTCTGTTCCACCAGGGTAAGTCACTCTTTGCATCATTTACCCACTCACAAATACATCCACAGGGATTTTACCACGAACTCTCACACACACCTTCACATCTCACAGGCTCATATCCTCTCAAGCTCGCGTACTCATCCATGGTTCCAGTCACCACACAAACATTCCAGGCAGTGCCATGTGTCCTGCTCACACTCTCTCCATCTGTTTTCATGCAGGAGAAGCTGGCTCACAACAGCAGGGAGAAGCCACAGGCTGGGGAGGTGGAGTGGCCCACATTAGGCCCCTCACTCACTTTGAGGAGCGCTGACTGGAGAGGACGTGGACCATGCCTGTGGTGACGGTGAGTTAGGCGGCGAACATCCACTTGAGGATCCTGCACCACGTCATCCCTCTCTCAATGCAACTGTGTGCTCTCTCTCCTGCTTTTGATTCTGTTGCCATGCCCTAATCATCTCTACTTTGGTTCACAGGGAGCTCTGCCAAGCGACCGACACCCTCAGCCAGCCAGTCCCTCAGCCCCAAGCAGGACCTCACCTCCAGCCAAGAGGACACCTCCTCCATTGAAGAGCTGGAAACTAGCAGCCTGAAAGACCCGTCACAGTGCTTACCCACACCCTGCACCAGTGCAGAGACACACACCTCGGTGAGACCCTAGATCTAGAGCAGGCTTGGGTTCACAATCTGATGGTCACTGCATGGACACGTGTCTGCAGCAGGAGGAAGCAGGTTCAGCCGAGCTCCCCGGCACTCGGAGGACTTCTGGGGAAGAGGCATCTCTGAGGTCCGAGTCAGATGGCCAGCCTCTGGATTCCAACTCATCCTGGAGAATCAGCAGAAGGTGGGGGAACATCATGCAGAGCTGTTGTAAGCCTTTAGCAGTGTGGTACATGAGTTGGAGGAGTGCGTCCGTCTGCTCTCTGATGAAGTGCAGGGAGGTCTCCATGGGAAGGATGGCGAATGCCAGGGAGACCCTGGTCCAACAGAGCACGGAGATGGTGCAGATCTACACTCCATGGCAGTAACCATGGGCGGGTTCCTGCAGTGAAACGGGGCACCTCGACATCCCTTTAGGTGTTCCTTCCCCTCAAGGAGTTAGGCCAGAGCCCTCGAGCACCCGGAGGGAGGAGGAGCGGCAGCTGGACGCCTATAGGTCATCCATTCAGGAATCTCAGAGGCTCTCCAAGGGGCCCTCCAAGTCCCCTTTGCCTGTGACCCCCTTAACCTCATCCACAGAGAGAGCAGCTGGCCCACAGGAGGACAGCCAAAGCAAGCCAGAGCCCTCAAGGCCTCAGCCCACCAGAGGACTCATGCCGAAATCATCAGAGGCAACAGGGCCAACCATTGCATAGGCTGTCTTAACTCATCCTGTGGATGTCAGGGCAGCACCTAGAAGTGGTAGGCCTAGAAAAGTTAAGAAATTCTGGTCACAATTGGCTAAACGGGTGAACACATTTTGTCACTTTATAATCTGGAAATATATTCACTTTCACTGAATAATGTGTAATGGTGTCTTTCAGCTTCATTGACAGGCTTCGCGAGTCCTCTCACTGCATCCCCCACACTAACAGTTTAGCCACACAAAGCCAGCCCACGAGTGATTCTGGAGGAGAAGTGTGTGTGTGGCAGGGCCTTTCGGTGCCTCGTGCAAGCACTCACCCACACATGCAGATTCTTCCTCTATCACACTCATCTCAGTGTCCTGAGCAATGTTGCCTGCTGGGGCTCTCTTTCAGTTGTCCATCTGAGCTGACCTGCCTCTCCGCCCACCCACTGACCACACTCCTAAGCAGCACATGTTCCCGTCCAACACCAGTCTCCGTCACTTTTGGTTTTAGAAGATGGTGCGTGTAACATTTGTATTTAGCTCCCCAATCTTTTCCTCTCCCCAAGTCACCCATGTCCTTTCCCCCATCACTGTCGACCCCCTGGCATCATTTTCCACATCCCCACCATCATCTGCCAGCCAGAGCACATTTCTTTCAGAGATGTCCAGGTGAATGTGCATGTTCCCTTCCTTCTGGAAAATCCCACCCCCATCCACATTGACATCCCCGACCTCCTCCTTTCCACCCCCAAGGTCTATGTCTCCCTCCATCTCCACCAACCACTCCCTCCATCCTTTCTACCAATATTGTTGCACCCTCACCCTCCCACCCTACCGGTTCACTCCACCCTCTCTCATTCTCACCATTCCCTCCTACCATGCCCCCCCACATTTCGCTCGTCAGGAGCCGGTCATCAACTCTACAGACCCCTCCCTTGCATGTTCACCTAGACATACCCCCACTTTCTCCTTCCTCCCCCTGTACTCTTTCTGCCCTCCAGACTCCTTCCCTCCTCTGGACTCCTTCCCTTACACCTTCCTCCCCCCTTTACACCTAACTCCCCAGTTGTCATATTCTCCCCTGTTACACTCTCCTCCCCCTGTACACCCTCGCCCCTTTCCAACATCCCCCCCAGAACCTTAGTTCACCCCCCACAACCTCACTGCCCAACACATTCATTCCCCCATTCCTAATCTCAACACCCACCCCCCCCACCCCCCACCACCCACCCCCTCCTACGCACCTTCCTTTCCTAGTCAAACCTAAGCCTTCCTCTCCTGTCCCTCTGGTACGCCTTCCTCTCCACCCCTCGATGACCATCTGTTGCAGACCATGGCTAAGACACTGAAGCCTCAAAGCAGATCTTCAATGGTGACCTCTATCTTCCGTGAGCTGCTTCGCAGCGAAGCCATGTCCACGAGAATCCACCCAGCATGCGATGCACATTCCTCCAGGGTCCCATTGCTGACGGGCTCCGTCTCCTCTGATGTCCGCGATGTGAGAAAGGCCCTGATGGTGAGTCCTGACTTCTGCACGTCATACTTCTCAAGACGTGTTCTGCACTGGCGTGTTTTCCCGCTGCAGTGGTGGTAAATCTGACATGGGGGGATGATTCTGGCGAGCTGGGCTTATAATGATATGCAGATGTAGCACAATGAAATTCCCAACATGTGGGAAACGCGGCCCGCCATTGACAGATGGAGCAGACAATTGCAAACTGGGTTCACGACAGCATGAAACCAATTTTAGACCTTCCTGCCATATTATCTGCCCATGCCCACCATGACGCTTGACGCTAGTGGGCATAGAAAATTCCACCCCTCATGTTTGTAACAAATCAAGTGCTCATGTTTCTTTCTGAGGCTTCCAACTTTATTTTACATTTAAATCTCAATGATCTGCCAAAAGTTTGCCATGTTGGTCTTACATTGGCCAAGATCCTCCAGTCTCTGGATCGTCAGAGATTGGTTGTAACCGCCCCACCCCAACCCCACTCAACAAGATGTGCCTCTGGATCCTGGGAAATTCCCGCTGCATTGACTCTGTGGGAATTGCCAGGGAAATTTGAACTTCCAATGGGCCATCCCCCTACTTCCCAGGACTCTCCAACAAAGTCCAACTCTGACTTAGAGTTGGAGACTTTGGGCAGTTCTGATTTAGTTACGTGGATAGTTACCCAGGAAATGTTAGAAAGAAAAATCCTAGACTGACTCCTGGGTAGCTACACAACTGAACATGCCCTAGTCTCCCTACAATCCCCAGCTACCCCCTTGACCCCCAAATCCCTCCCAACCCTGCAAGTTCCTCCCGACAAGACCTGATGAGGCTCCACCACCCAACTCCCTCCTCCGATTCCCTGACTCCCTTAACCCGACCCGACGAGTTCCCACCATCGGATTCCCACCTGGCTCCCTACACTCCCTAACCTGACTTGACTAGCCCCCACCTCCAGAAACCACCCCCCACATCCCAATCTGACTAGTCCCCACCACCTGGTACACCCCAACACTGTGACTCCCCACTCCAACACCCCCTGACCAGACCTGAGAAGCCCCCGACCTGGCAACCCTTCCTGGCCCAACCCAACTACCCCCGATCCACCATACCACCTCACCTACCTATCACCCTACTCGCCTGCCACACTATCCAGCTGCCACCCTATCCACCTATGACCCTACCCACCTACAACCCTACCCAGCTGCCACCCCACCCAACTATCACCCAACTCACCTGCTACCCTACCCACCTATCACCCTACCCGCCTGCCACACCACCCAACTGCCACCCTATCCGCCTATGACCCTACCCACCTACAAGGCTACCCAGCTGCCACCCTACCCACCTATCACCCTACCCAGCTACCACCTACCCACTTATCCACTTACCACACCCAACCTACCCACTTAAACAGCTAGACATTCTCTCATTCACTCACCAATTCAGTCATGCACTTATATACCAACACACTGAAAAGTTGCTTAAATGTCCCAAAGCTTTTGGGTGTGTTGGTGAACACTTACTAGTTTATGGCAGTTAGTGCTGTAAAAGGAGGTGTGGCTTGTCTTGCCTGACAATCCAGCGCTACGAGGAAGCAAATCAACGGTCGAAACGCTCCACGTTCTGAAGAAGCCAGGGTCGGTAAAACCTTGCCAGCAATGGTGCAGTAAAGTCGGACGAGAGTGGTCCAACGGTGATCGCCGCTCCTCAGTAGATTATGGCCATTACGCCATTTAGTGTGCATGTAACTGTAGCGAACAGAAATATAACCTTAATTGTCCTCTTGTATCTGAATTGCTGAAAGTTTGAAAGCAAATAGAGTTTTGCAGTGGCCTCTAGAATATTCTTGCCAGTTGGCACATTGTATACTTGATGTGAATCATTTAGGCATAATACATATTTTCACATATGATTCATCTACATCCAAACTAATGATTGCATCAGAATAAAAACTCTTTGTCTTATCTGCAAAAGAGGAAAGTGACTCAGATGATTTGGACAATGAGATCAGACTGGAATCAGCCCACAGTGGAGAACCAATATTTGGAAAACACATGGGGAGGAGGTGCCCCTTTTCCAGTATTGTACCGAGGACTACCTTACAAAAGGACCTTATTATCCAAGAGCCATTTAAAATGCACAAAAGAAAATTTTGACCACAGAAGTTGGCAGATCTTTATCCAACTCTTCCCCAAATTAGCCCACAGCTGAGGCTGCAGGAGCTGGGACTTGGAGACTCTTGAGTATCTGATGGATCTGCATTATTATCTGCCCGCAACAGGAACATTAGATCCTTGCATCAGTGTGCACAAGTGGCAAACTGCAGCTCTCGCTTGGAATGATTTGGTGCTCTGGTAAATAACTGGGCACTCAACTTTCATTGAGCTCATGCATGTTGCCAGTCAGAACTCCTTAGAGTCTTCTAAGATAAGCCTGGTGGGATTGATGGGGCAGAATTGAATGCTGCAATGACTAATCTTGTAGGCATTCCTACCACAGTACAGTATATACCATACCTGGTGCAAGTGCCATGACATTAAATTAATAATGCCAACCTTTGATAATGTAGCTTACCAACTAAGCTACTTTATACCCAAAATCCAAATGTTAAATGGATTTGGAATTTCACTTACAACCATTCGAATAAAAATGTCATTGCTGTTCCTCAGCAAAGGGAATCATAGAATCATAGAGTCCATATTGAATCTTAATCCACCACCCTATCAGGCAATGCATTCCAAATCCTAGCCACTTGTTACTTAATAAGGCTTTTCCTCAAGTCACCTCTAGTTCTTTTGCCAATCATCTTAAATCTCAGCCCTCAATATCAATCCTTCAACTGTTGGATTACTTAAACCCTTCATGAAGTTAAACACCCCTATCAAACCTCTTTTTTACCTTCTCTGCTCTAATCATATGAACATGGAGCAGGTGTAGGCCATTCAGCCCCTCAGGCCTGCTCTGCCATTTAATAAGATCATGGCTGATCTGATAGTAACCTGAAATCTGCATCCCGCCTACCCCTGATAAGCTATCACCCCCTTGCTTAGCAAGAAGCTTTCCACCTCTGCCTTAAAAATATTCAATGGCTCTGCTTCCACCACCTTTTCAGGAAGAACATTCCAAAGACTCATGACCCACTGAATGAAAAACATTTCGCCTCATCTATGTTTTAAATGGGTGACCCCTAGTTCTAGATTCTTGTGCAAGAGGAAACATCCTCCCCACATCCACCCTGTCAAGACCCCTCAGGATTTTATATCATTCCCAGCTTCTCCAGCCTATTCATGTAACCATAATCGCTCATCCCTGGAAATATTCTAGTAAATCTCCCCTGTACCCTCTCCAAAGCCTTCACATGCTTCCTCGATTGTGGTGCCCAGATTTGGAAACAACACTCCAGCTGGGGTCGAAGTAGTGTTTCATATAAGTTTAACATAACTTCCTGGTTATTGTACTCTATGCCTTTATATATAAAGGCAAGGATTCCATATGTTTTAATGACTGTTTCATTCACCTGTCCTGCCACCTACAAAGATCTTGGGTGTACCCAGGTCCATCTTTACTTGCACCCCTTTTAAAATTGTTCTATTTCGTATATATGTTCTCTCTTCTTTCTTCCTTCCAACATGTATGGCCTCACAGATCTCTGTGTTGAATTCCATCTGCCACATGTCTGCCCATTTCACCAGCCTGTTAATGTCTCCTTGAAATCCATTACTATCTTCCATCACTGTATGCAACACTTCTAAGTCTTGGGTCATCTGAAAATTTGAAAACTGTGCCCTCTACGCAGGTCCAAAGCATTAATGTATATCAAAAACAGCAGTGGTCCTCGTGTTGAACTCTGGGGAATGTTGAGGTATGCCACCCTGCAGTGCAAAAAAAAAGCTATTCACCACAGCTCTCAGTTTCCTATTCCTTAATCAATTAGTACCTATGCTGTTACTGCCACTTTTGTTCCAAGAGCTTCAATTTTGCTAACGAGTCTATTATGTGATATTTTATCAAATCTCTTTTGGAAGTCCATGTACACAACATCAACTAAAGTTTATAGTGTGTGAACTATATATTTTTTTTATTTAAAAAATTAGAACATCATGTAAACATCTTTAATTTGAACACTTGTTGAGTTTCAACACTTTTAAATCACAGTATTGGAATATCCAAGCAATGTAAAATGTTGCCTAAAATTTGATTTTTTCAAGCTATTTTGAATAAAACATCGCTCAGTGTTTGCAATGAACGTAGGAATATAGAAACAGGAAAAGTCCATTTAGTCCCTGTTCCACCATTCAATGAGATCATGGCTGACATGTGACCTAACTCTGCACACTCTGCAAAAATCTATCAACCGCTATTGTAAAATTAATAATTGAACGAGGATCAATTGCTGTTTGGAAGAATGTCCCAAACTTTTATCAGCCTTTGCAGGCAGAAGTAATTCTTCCACGGGTTACAGAAGTAACTTAATCAAATAATAGATATTACATAACAGTTTAACACTGCTGCCTTGAATGTTTAACATTTGCAAGTGACCTCAACATGTTCTCTTCAGTGTGAAGCCACTTGCTTCAGGACCATTGGAAGAAGGAAGCAGGCTGAGACCATTAACTACAGAACAATCTTCCTTTGTCAATCTTAGAAGAGCAGGCAGAAAGGTGGCAATAGATGTTTGGCATTATCAGATTCACACCCACAATACAAAACAGCAAACCAGAATGAGAATGAAACCCATTGGAATTGGTTAGTCATAATAAAAATATCCTTCTTCAGGAGATGTTAACTAGAATGGCTTAATGGACATCTGGCTAGCAGATGAGAGAAGAGCACACAGTAGAAAGAGGGATTGTAGTGTAGAGGTTTATATAACAGACCATGTATTCTACTTGAACAGAGTCCTCAGCTGTTTTCTCCCCTTCTTTTTGAAGTCCTATTTAAGAGCTCACATGGGACTGCTGTGTGTATTCATTTTAGTACAACAGACGTAGTTAGATGACATATGCAATGAGATCCTCATTGAGTGAAACCATTGCACAATATTGAGACTAGTAGATTGTTTTACGTAAGTCTTCCCTTCTCTTTAATTTTCTGTCCTGGTTGTATTTGCGAACAAAGATTAATTTTGTCCACAAGTTTTATTTCAGTTTTCTTGACAACGCTGAGAGACTCAAATTTCCCTCCCCACTAAGGTCATTGCAATGTCAAGAGATGACTGAAAGAATAAAAGAGAAAAATTAGCATTTTTTTTTATATGAGTTTAAATCTGAAAGCGTTTTTACTTGATCAATGGAGACAGTGTGTGACATCGAGTGGAGCTGTGAAAGAGGAAGACACAACAAAAATAGATGGTAGGGCTTTCTGTTCACTGCGGCTTTGCATGAGAGATATGCTTGTCCAATAATAATGTATTTTTATTTCTAGCTTGCACCAAAAACAATAAACGGTGAATAAAAATGCTTCTGCAATCAAAGGCAGTGAACATTTGCATTTAAGGTGGCTCCCACTTGCCCAGAAAAAATGAATAGCCATCTGTCTGTGTCCTGAATGGTTGAAGCCTGCCTCCAAACGGCTCAGTCAATGAGCTCTAATCTTGCAGGCCATCCCCAGCTGCTGGAGAAGGGGACCAACCTCAGCAAAATCGTCATTTGCAATGGGGAGAGGATTGCTGTGGCTCTGTGTGAATTGGCCATTTTCCCAGTTTGAGTCAGTCGGACTCCCTGGAAAGGAGGTCATTATTTTTGCGAGAAGTTACGCACATCCACATATGTGTTCAGGTGATTTGGGAGTGGAAATACGTCAATGTTCCTGACCAACTTGACAGGGTTATTGATCTTCATGCGTGCAGGCAGGAGGCAATCCCTAATCGCGCAGTATTGCCTTTGAATTCAAAGGGCTCAAGTTTTAGGCATTCTGGATCCAAAGAAGTCAGCATGTATGAAAACATTTACCCAGGTTTCCGGTAACATAGCTGAAATCTAACAAAGCTACCCCTTGAGTAAAGGACGTTTTGGAAAAAAAAATCTACGCTGGATTCAAACTGATGACCTTGTGATAAGGCGACCCATTGCTTTACTTCTACTGGACAACATCCAAGTTAGCTTTTCATAAGCAAGTTTAGAGAGATCACTAAGTGAAATGATACTGAATGAGAGGCGAAGGGGGGGAATAGATCAGATCTATCATTTTCTTTCTTAGTTACTGCCAAAATTTTATAATGTTTTCCGTGATTCCCATTTAATCATCTATTTGTAAATCATCACAATCCTCAAGCAGAGCATTCAATGAACGTTAAGTGACTGACTGCTAGATTTCAGAGCTTTAGACTTTGCATGTTCCCCTACCAAAATCAATTGAGGCTGTTCTTTGAAGGTTTCCTGTGCCTACTTAAGGGCTTGGATTTAAAAAAAAAGTGCCCTAGTTCTCGAACATAAATGGTACTTTTATGATTTCCTGACCAATTATGGGAAATCTCTGCTCAGTTTTGATTTATCACAAACATGTTCCCATATGCACGAGGAAATAAGACCATCTCTTCAATCTACAGAGCATGCTCAGTGGCAGAATGCAGCGTGGGAATACGCCTGCTTTCTCCAGAGTAAAAACTTTAGGAGAATTAAATCGCATGATGCTTTGAAATTTCTTGCATGTGCACAATAAAACTGAAACAATCCTTATGAAAGAGTGCAGCACCAATTTATGCATGCTCATTGTCATGCCAAGGTGGGGGGCAGGTGATGGTGGAGCAGGGAGAGAATTGTTCTGATGTCTGCATGTACCAACATACCATTAATTATAATCATAATCATAGATTGGTCAAAAAGAGCATGTTTAAGATGTCAATTTCCTCCACCTTTTAAATGACAATAATTTCTCCTGTTTTGAACACTATGTTAGTTGAGCATTACCCACTGAGTTTTGTAGTATGGGGTCTGATGCATACAGGGTTAATTTGGGACTAAGTACAGTACCACTCACACAATGATGTAAGAAGACACATGACCCAGAGCCAGGGTCAGTGTAGAGAAGGACAGGGATGTTTAAAGACCTAAGGTGTAGTCAGCTCCATACTTGCACTCTCTACTGTATATACATATATAGTTATGAGTTGTTAATAAAGACTTGCTATTAATATATTCGAGACTATGAAGCCTGTTTCCTGGTGTCTGAAGCAGGACTCTTCAAGTTTCAATGGCAATGCCTGTCTGTAGCACTTGGCATTAACTTCAACTGTCTTCACTCCAGAGTCTGGTCTCTGCTTTCTTTCTGTGAATACCACTTTCTATTGGTGCAAGGATCCACATTTACATTTTCTCCCAAATAGAATACCATTAGTATATAGATGGAAAAATAGATGGAAAGCAATTTAATAATATATATTTTGCTGTGTAACATGCCATGGGAGATGTTTCAAATTCATTACCAGATTTTTGCATAAGTAATATAGTCGATAGGTTGCTGTCCCATTATGGTTGGTGTTGCTAAAGCCAACTCCATGTGGCCAAACCTGGCAAACCTACTTCTGAGAATTTTAAAGTAACATTCATGCCACATAAATGCCAGGCATTGATCATCTCCAACAATGAGACAATCTAACTATCTCTCCTTGAGGTTCAATGGCATTACCATCACTGAATCCTCCACCCTTAATATCCTGGGGGTTACTATTGATGGGAAACTGAAGTAGACCAGCTATATAAATACTATGGCTACAAGAACAGACTAGAGGCTGGGTATTCTACAGACAGTAACTCACTTCCTGACTCCCCAGAGCCTGTCCACCACCTACAAGGCATAAGTCAGGAATGTGATGAATTATTTTTCACTTGTCTGGGTAAGTGCAGCTCCAACAACACTTAAGAATCTTGACACCATTCATTACAAAGCAGCTCATTGATCAGCACCCTATCAACCACTTTGAACATTCACTTTCTTCACTACCAGTGCACAGTGGCAGCATTGAGTACTATTTACAAGATGCACAAAAGCAACTAAGCAAGCCTCCTTCAACAGCACCTTCCAAACCCATGACATCTACCATCCAGAAGGACAAGGGATGCAGATGCATGGCAACACCACCAGCTGCACGTTCCTTCCAAGCCACAAAAATCCTGACTTGAAACCATTTCATCGTTCCTTCACTGTCCCTGGGTCAAATTCCTGGAACTCACTTCCCACTCTGTGGGTGTACCTCCACCACATGGACAGCAGCAGTACAGGAAGGCGGCTCACCACCACCTTCTCAAGGGCAACTAGGGATGGGCTTCAAATGGTGGCCTTTCCAGCAACACTCACATCCCATGAATGAATTTTTTAAAAATTAAAATATACATGTATGTAATTCTAGATTCTGTGACCGGAAGAGCTGTCTTAATGTACAAATGGGAAAAGTTGAGAATGGCTCAGTAACATTGTGAGAAAGTATTGAACTCATACCCTAGTGATGCAAAGTTTAATTCTAGCCAGAGATCTGATACAGATTGTAGTCACCTATGAGGAAGGATTGTTTTTATTCCCGTAAATTGATTAGCTGAAAGGGCTTACATTGTTGACCTGATGACCTAGATACCAAAACGCTAGAGTCTTCTGACTGACCAAGAGTCTGCATAGCTGAACTGTTGTGTCAGAAAATTCTGGCTACACTCACCCATCCAATGAGGCATCAGAATTAGGGAATTTTAGATGCTTGAAATAGCCAAAAATGGTTTAGAGGAGATGCTGAGAAAAAGTTTGTTTCACAGCTTAATTTGTTTGTTTCTAACTAAGAAAGCTAAGGTGTAACGTCCATTGTAACCAATGATAGCACCTTATGACCATTTGATTCTAATTGGGATTCTAATAGTATCCCTACGATTGTTGAGAAGAGCAAAATCGTTCGTCACTTTGATGTATTTGCCCGGAAATTACTAATAGAATACTGGTTCCTTAAAGCTTATTAAAAAATGGAAAGATCACATATCACATTTCTCATTATAGAACAATGCACTTTTTACATCAGTCCTAAAAATAGTGTTCCACAGGATTGCCTTTAGCAAATGTTAACTTAACAAAGGCCATGTTCATGAAAATCAGCTGGAAACATTTATAAATGCCTTTACAAAAAAGGCTCATACTTGTAGAAAGAGCATCCATGTGATAAATAAGTAGGATCAAAATCTCAATTGTAAAAAAACTTCTCTTTACAAACAAGTAGTTAGAAGCACAGCAAACTATAGAGACAGGGAAATTATATTTGATACTGATTAGGCCCATTTTTCTGCACATTGCTTTAGCACAACAGCATCAATGAGACTTTTTAAATGTACTTTTGTAATGATCTCGGTAGGAACCGCTCGCTCACTTTTCCAGAACCGTTTTATCTAATTCAGGGTTACGGGGAGTCGGAGCCCATCCTGACAGGCAATGGCCATTACACCCAGGATGGGATGCCAGCCTATCACAGGGCACACACTCAGATGCACATAAGCACACTCTAAGGGGCAATATAGGCGTAGCCAATCCATCTAACCAGCACGTCTTTGGATGGTGGGAGGAAACTGAAGCACCCGGCAGAAACCCACGTGGACACACGGGGAACGTGCAAACTCCACGCAGACAGACATCCAAGGTCAGAATCAAGCCTGGGTCCTTGCAACTGCAAGGCAGCAGTGCTAGCTACTGCGCAACCGTACTACCCCCACAGAAACCAATAGCATTTAAAAAGAAATTTGCATTCCCAGTGATCAACTTAAAGGATCACATGACAAGGTTTCAAGTTTTACAACTTTCACTGCAACAAACAAATTAAAAGCAACATTGACTAAACACTATTTTGGTAGGCAACTTAAACTTTAAACTACAGAACAGAATTTTCTTCTAGCATTTAAAATGACCACTCCATGGTTATGTCTTACACTGTCCCTCAAGTAGACAGGGACCAGTCCCAAAGTGATTCTTAGCTCCAGAAGGTTTGTTTCTGTTCTTTTCCTTTCCCAGCCCAATAACTTTTAACTGTCTTTCACAGTGAGGGTTTTTCCTGGAGACTTTTCCTCTAACTCAAGCTAGGCAAATCTTCCAGCCTCATTTTAAATCCTCACAAATTTGATCTTTTCAATCCAAGCACAAGCTCACACTCCCATTTCAGCATGGCGAACCATAGAAACCTGCTGTCTCTATCGGCTCCCTCTGTCTCTCTCTTGGATCCTGGCAGACTGCGAAATTCAGATCCTGCCCTGTCTGAAAAATCCAGGGATAGATTTTAAGAGAACCTTGTAAACCGACACTGCAATTGCTTTCTATGCACTCTTCCCCTCTCAAAGTCCATCTCCATGGCAACATGAATCACGTGGGCCTTGTAACCAAGTAGGAATGCTTCTATCCTTGAGACCTTAACTCTATGCTATCTTGGAATCAAATGGACAATATAAAGTACAACAATCTACGACCTGACATTCTCAGCACCTCCCTGGGACTTTGGAGACTGACAGTCAGTACAGATGCTTCTGCTATTGTCTACAAGTGTGAACGCCTTGCACTTTTGTCCCAGTGAAACAACCTGGGCCACCCTTCAATCTTCAACAATCAAACCAGCCAGGCTTGATGGCAGATCTTAGAACAGGTCACATGATCCCCTTCATTCCTCCATTTTACCCTAAATTAAAATACACTCCCAAAACATAACAATCTCATAAAGCTTCACATTTGAAACACTTTGGTGAACAGAGGTTAAACAGGTTAAAATCAGGTGCAAAACTTTCAAAGTGCTCATTTTTGGCACAAATATAGTGGAAGCTGAGAGGGCATTAATTATATCCTGTTTATATACTGACAATGGTATATCAGACTAGACTCAACATATTTCTGCCCCAAATGTCATTGTAAACAGCTCAGATTCTGAGCCTATTCCAAGCTGGTCACTAAATATTTTAATTTAAAATATTTAAATAAAAAAAACAAATTCAAATCATGAAAGGAAAATGCATTGATGATACAAATAAATTAGAGAAGCTGGTTTTCCTCTGCCTAATTTCTCAACATTGACAGATTCCGGAAGGTTCTGGTAAGCAAAATTGAAGAAGGGATCCATGATGCATTTTCTGGAGCATCCACTGTGATGGACAGGTTTGCAGAGTCAAGGAGCGTGCATGCCTAATTCCAAATGGTGTTGGGACCCCGGATCTGGATGTCCCATCCCCATTTCTGACAGATCTTACTTTTTCTGGTAGGGGAAAGAGGGCTGGGTGTGACTTCCACATCAGTACTGAGCTCAAACAGGTACAATTTCCACTAGAATGAGGTCTGTTTCCTACAGTATGTGACTTACATTTTTTAAAAGTAAACATGAATGTTTGTAAAAGGTGGACCTTATGGTCTATGGAACTGCCAACCTATCAAATTACTTAGATCCTCTGCCCTTTAAATTTTGAAAAAAGCTTGCTGTGACTCTAAGTTGAAAAAAATCAGTGCTTGCAGTTTCAGTAGGTGCTTGTTGACATAAGCTTAAGTGCTATCTTTATAGTATTATTACTACTTGACAGTTCCACAACCTGTCATTATCACAGTGAGGGAGGGGCTGGGGGTTGTAAGTTTACAGTTGGATTGACAGCTCCAAGAGGTTATTAAGGTCTTGCTGTCTTTGATGTGAGGCTATGAAAAACCAATGTTTGTTTTTATAAGGGATTAACTGCTTGAGGGATTTAAATGTAGTTAATGGCCTTTTGACAGATAGTGCTTTTTAATGTAGTGAAGTCTGTAATAGATACTTAGAACTTTATTTTATTTCATCTTGGCATGGCTCTTGAGGTCTTCTCTACATGGATGCTGTTTGAGTTGGCATGGGGGGGTGCAAGGGCAAAAGGTAGTGGATGGAGAGCATGAGTTGGTGCTAAATTGGCATAACGGCAATAAGAGGCTATGACAATGGGTACGGGCATAGGTTGGCATGGAGGGTATTGAGGAGCCATGGAAGGTGGGTGGAGGAGCAAGGGTTGGCAGGAAGGTTAGAGGGGCGATTGGGGGTGAGCAGAAGGGCCTGTGTTGGCATGGAGGGCATGAGTGGCCATGGGGGTGGTGGGTAGAGGGACATGGGTTGGCATAGATCAAGAGAGGCCATGGGAGATGGATGGAGGGGCATGCATTGGCAGGATGGGGCATGGTGAGGGGTTGGGGAGATGAGGTGGTGTGAGGGGTGAGGGCTAGAGGGCATAATATTTAGTAAAACAACTGAGACAGTCACAAAGTACTGAGGCAGACCTTTTAACCAGCCCACATTAGCACTCAGCTGTCCCTGTAGCTGCCTCTGAACTGCTTCTGAAGGCAGCCGGTCTAAATCCAGCATGCACCCACCCCTCCCTGGAATGAAGATCCCATTATTCGGTGCAGCTTTTCCGAAGGCAGCTGCAGCAAGCCAGGAAATTTCCCAACTCTGCACACTCGCCTCAGGAGCGAAAATCCAAGTCAGGTTTTCCGCCTGAAATGGGCAGGAGGAGGCAGGGAAGAGCACTTACATTTTATGTTAATGGCATTGGATCCGCTTCAAAGCACCTTGCGTAAATTTCTTGGGCTTCTGCCAGCTGAAGATCTGAAGAAAGGATTACATTTTTGTAGTAACTGAAGATATATCCTGCTATCTATCGGGGCCACGTGATGTTTTTGGAGGCTCTGACCAATGAGCCCTAAGCGCGGGTAATCCGGCGGTCGGGGTGGGGGGGGGGAGGGAGTGGGGGGTGGTGCGAGGCCTCCTGGTGAGAGTCCTGATCGAGTATGTAGCATCTGAAAAGCTCTCTGCAACAAAGTTGCTCCGTTTCTTGTTGAAACCTGTCCCGTCTGTCAAGTCGTTACAATTTTGTACTCGAGTTCGAGACTGTGGCCAACTCCTTTGGATTGGAGGATCTGAAAAAGAGAAACTTCTTTATACAGGCAGCAATTTGACTTTAGTGTAATCTGTTTTGGAAGAGTAGCAAGGCTGGAGGCCATCTGGCTTGCTGTTTTTAAGGGGAGCCAGAGTCCAGTGGGAATTTACACTACTGGCTATTATGCCATTGCTGATTGTAGGGTTTCACTGTGTATAAACTGGCCGCTGCATTTATAACAGTGGCCACATTTCAAAAGTACTTCATTTATCCTAAAGTGCTTTGGGATGAACTGAGGTCATGAAAGGTGCTTTGTAAATAGGAGCCTGTTTTCCCCCATTAAGGTTGGACACAAGGGGCTTGAGTTTTAGGCTCCTCTAGGGTCGAGATCAGAGCCAGTTCCCTGTCTCCATTCTTCCCACCAGGTCATTTTCGCATGGGCAATATTGGGAGGGTTTGGCGAGCAGCAGATAACTGATTTAGGTTGTTCATGGCCTCGAAACCAACTAGAGTTTTCCAGTCAGCCTCCAGGTGGCAGCAGCCAGTGAGGGTAGGGGGCATGTGGGGCAGCATTCCAGGCAGGTCTGGAGGCCCTCCCTGCCGCCGGAGTGCTGCAGCAGCTGCAGCACACTCTGGATTGCCCCTTCCCCCACCCTCACTGCCGCGCTGGCCTCGGCTGCAATAGCCATTTTAAACTTAAACTTTAAAAAGCTGGAGAGACGGCACTCCATTTTGAAGCCCCCTCTCTCTTGCTGACCCTCCATTGCAGCCTGATGGTCCTTTCAGGCTGGGATGCCTCTGATTGTCCCGGCATCTTTGAGGACCTGCCTATCGTCCTCAATTGGACGACCCACCCTCTGGCTGTAACCAGACTAACGGTCTCCCACATAGTGCAGGCTTCTGATCCACATCGGGACCCAATGGAGGTGTTCCAAATCCTGCAGGGTAAATCCTGCCCAAAACATCTGCGCAACTAGATCTATTGCAGGAACTCCTCCGCCCACTGTGGGATGGCCTCCACCCACTTAACGGTCCTGTTCAATCCCCCACCCAACCCCCCCACCCCCACCCTCCCTGATACCCCCCCACCCCACCCCTCACCCCCCGCCCCCCAACCTCGTTCGACCAGCTGCCTGTCAGTACTCACTCAGTATTGGCACTTGGCTGATATTAATGTAACGAGGTCCAACTCTGAAAGTTATTTGGGTCTCTTGCTGAGAACATGAGGCAGGCATCGTGACAGCTCCAGGAAGTAAATGATACTCGGCCCCAGAGTCCCCAGGTGTCTTAAAATAGTGCTAGCTACATTAATTTGGGGCTAAATGTAAGAGGCTGCAGATTTGTTTCCCCCCCAACCCCCGTTCACAATGGTGAGTTCTGAGGTGCCCCACATGGGATCTCAGATTTCATCATCATAAAGAACAAGAGCAGTGGGAGGAGGCAGCATCAGGGCTAGTGCAGTGGCCCACAGGTAGATGGGTCAGGTTGGTGTAGAGGGAGGAGGGGCCCAGGCATGGAGAGTGGGAACCTCGCTTACTCTACGTCATTTTGGGCTTTGGATGGTCGCATAGCACTTGTAAAACTGAACTTAGTCTCCTGAACTATTTTACAAGAAAGTACTTCTGAAGTGTAGTAACGTTGTAATGTAAGTAACAGCAAGCTCCCACAAACAGTAAGGAGATGAGGACCAGATGATTTGTTTCTTGTAGTATGGGCTGAGGGAGAAATATCGCCTAGGACACCAATAGAGAACTTCCCTGTTTTTTCTTTGACATGTTACCATGAGATCATTGATCTACATTCGAGAGGGCAGCTGGGGCCTCAGTTTAACATCTCATCTAAAAGACGCCACTTCCGACAGTGCAGCATTCCCGCGGCACTGGAGTAATAGCCTAGAATTTTGTGCCAAGTCCCTGGAGTGGGACTTGACTCCACAGCTTACACAGTGACTCAGAGGCAAAGCACTACCACTGAGCCAAGGCTGACGCAAGATTGGGGAGGGGAAGATGACCCTGAACTTGCTGTAACATGTATAGTGAAAGAAAAACTGATGTCCTGAGACTCATGCTGGGTTTCAGGAGGAAGCTGGATGGGAAACAGCAGGTCGACTAAAACTGAAGCCAGTATTTAGGAGGGGATTGGATGGCCTATATCTACAAGCAACATTTTAATCTGCCCAAAATGCAAAAATATATTAGATTCTGGCACTGGGCAGACTTGAAACACTGTCATGAATTTTAAAATATGAATCCTTGACAGATGTATCAAATCTCATTTATTTCAAAAGCCAGTCATTGTAAATGAGACTGTGTTCCCAGCATGGGCATTTGCCACAATGGAGATGACTGTATTGCTTTGTCTTGCTCAGTTTGCTATGGGTGATTTGGTGCACGTGTGCATATTGACATTACAATGCACTGTACACAGTTTGGTTCATGCTTGTATATCACTACTGAAGGCTTTATAAAAATGCACAGTAGGCTGGGTCATTTGCCTATAACTCTGAGATGACTTGCCAGCTTATTTGACTCTGAGATGAGCTTCCAATCACATATCCTCTTCATCACTAAGACCGTTTGCTTCCCCCTCTGTTAAACCAACTGTCTCCATCCTGTCGCAGCTCACCTGTGGCTGGAACTCTCATCCATGCATTTTTTCTTAACCTCCAGACACGAGTATACCAATGCTCTTCAGGCCAGACTCCCATTTTGCACCAGCTGTGAACTCCAGCTCATCCAAAACTCCCCTTCCTGTACCCCAACTCGCACCACATCCCATACACCCTTAACTCAGGTGCCGGCTGATCTACATTGGGCTCCCGGCCTTAATTTTAACATTCTCATCCTTGTTTTCAAATCCCTCCAGTATCTTGCCCTTCCCTCTCTCTCTCGCTCTGTAGCAGCATGCAAAATGACCTCCACGTTATGGTTTCTACCTGGGTGTGAAATAGGGCGAAAATGTTAGCCATGCCCCTTTTAATGCCATCTAAATGTGATTTCTGAAGAGCTGTGAAGGCATTATTCTGGGAGCAGAAAGCAAGCCCAGCTTTATTTGAGTCCTTTTTTTAGCAAGTAGCCTTTAAGCACACGTTTCGCTCTGTTTACCATCCCAAAATAGACAGTAATTCAGGGAAAATCCAGGCCTTTACTTTGAATTAGGAAGTCTACTTAATATATCCTAATATCTGAATTGCTTTTATTATGCATTAGAACTTGTTCTGGTAGCACAAGTTGATCTGATCCCTTATTTGAAACAGTTTAATCAGGGTGTCTAAAACAGCCACAGTAAAAGACAAAAAGAAGGACATTTGACCCTTACTGTTGGTATTTACCTACCAAATGACTTTAAGGGCCTCAAGGGTTGGTTTAGTTAAACATTGGACTTATTAGGGGACAGGGAGAGACCATAATGAAGACCTGAAATTTTTTACTTTTCCATGTGCAAGTAATGGATTAAAACATGGGGTCGTGCAATGATGGCTGAAAAATATAATCAGATGCACATTTGTTAAAGTCCTGCTGTGGTTGGGAATTTCTAAATCTTATTAAGTTAAATATCTTGCCTTTGCCCCCTGGCTAAAAGCAACACTGTAGCCACAAAGGATGCATGACATTGAATTTTGGTTCCCAGCTACTTCCCTTGTGCTGAAATATTGGGATCACAACTCTATATCTTTGCCGCATAATAACTTCATTCCTTCTCCCAAAGCTGGCCTCTGTATTTTATCTTTAAAATCGCTACTGGCCTGTTTAATTGAAATCACTGTTGCAACACAAAAGGGAAACTTACTGCCAGAGGGTGTAACCCTATTCCACTTGAGAGAATTTAACAAGGCAAATGGTTAAGCTTAAATATAGTAAATATTACAAATTCACAATGCTTACAGAAGCGTGGTACAGAAAATGTATATGCAGTATCATTAAACAGGCTCCCTATAACATCAATTTCAATTTAACACGCAAAAAAAAAATCTGGAAGTGAGTGCAAAATGATCTGAGATGAATGCCTCACTCGTGATTTACCAAACAAAGTTTGTGCAGTTCTCAATGTCCACCACTAGATGTAGCTAAAACACTGATCTGAAAAGTGTGATGTCCACCTAGCGTGACAGAGGTCTAGAAATACCAAAAGATACTTCACAAAATCAAATATAACTTTTAAAAAAAGAAAATATGGCTGGGAATCCTCACTTTAATTGTTACAATTTGTGAGGCAAGGGTCAGTATGTTAGAACAAAAACAAAAATACCTGGAAAAACTCAGCAGGTCTGACAGCATCTGCGGAGAGGGACACAGTTGACGTTTCGAGTCCATATGACCCTTCATCAGAACAAACTGTTTTTGTTCTAGATTTCCAGCATCCGCAGTATTTTGCTTTTATCTCAGTATGGTAGAATGGATTAGTGAAACTGGTGCAGAGCCTAGCTTCCCGATTTGGTGTGCTGCCGATTTTTCCAGTCGTTATAATTAATCACTGGAAACAGAAAAGAAAGAAAGACCTGCATTTATGTAATGTCTTTCAAAACCTCTGGATGTTCCAAAGCACTTTACAGCCAATTAAGTACCTTTAAAGTGTAATCATGGTGGTAATGTAGGAAATATAGCTGCCAACATACACGCAACAAGCGCCCATAAACAGCAATGTGACAATTTACTTATGGTAGTTTAAGGACAAAAGTTGGTCGGAACTTTCCTACTTAGCGTCAAAATAGTGCCAAAGAATCTTATACACCCCTGAGAAGGCAGATGGAACCTTGGTTTAACGTCACAGATGAAAGGCCACACCTCTGACAGTATGGTGCTCCCTCATTACTGTACTAGAGTGTCAGGACAGACTTTGCCCTTCAATCTTTGGAATGGAGTTTAAACCCAGGGCCTTCTAATTAGGAGGCAAGTGCACTAAAAACTGAGCCAAAGCTGACACGGTCAGAAAGTGGGCAGGTGAACACTGTGCCATGCCAGTAGTGGAGCCTTACAAAACTTACCCCAAATGTTTGACATATCTATATAACCAGATACTTATGCAATTAAACTTTAGGTGAGATTTCGTTCTGTTCATCCTGACATCACCATCTCTCCTCTGCCTCAGCTCCACCTTTTTTTGAAACTTCCATCCATGCCTTTGTCAATTGCAAACTTGATAATTCCAAAAACTTTGCATTCCTCCATTTCTGGCCTCCTGTGCATCCCCCACTCCCATTACCTCACTATTGCTTGCCGTGCCTTTAGACATCTAGGCCTTAAGTCCTAGAATTGCCTCTGTAAAACTCTCCGCCTTTCACTCTTTTAAGATCCTCCTTTAAACTTTGCCCTGTCATCAGGCTTTGAATCACTTGTCCTAACATCCCCTTCTTTGGCTTGGTGTCAATTTTAGTCTGATCAAACCTCCGTGAAGAGCCTTGGGATAACTTTCTATATGAATGACATTGTAACAATGCAAATTATTGTTGGATTTGTTTACGCAAACATTAAACCAGGATAAGAAAAAGAATGTAAACTGGTCCAATGTTCCAACGTGTAATATATCCGCCCATATTGTACACATTACGTCACATCTAATGACTCTTCTTCATCATTTATATGCAATTGTTCAACAAGCTTATCTAAGGGCATTAGATTAGCTCTTACATGTAAGGTAAACACCTTAAGGTAAACGTGCTCTGCCTTTCCATCTTCTCCACCTACTTACCCAGAATGAAGTCCTAAATAATCAGAAGTTTCTTTCTTATAGTTGTTGCCACCTTGCTCAGCTTCGGGAAGACATCTGCACCCCTGGCTCCACCGATCTCCCCAGCACTAGACTGCAACCCCCACCCGATTTATCACTAAGATTGCTTCCTTTCCTCTGAGAAATCAGTCTTTCCTCCCCTCTGCTGCTGAAGTCCTAACCCAAACATCACTCACCTTGCAGCTGGCCCCATCCCCATAAGAGATTAGTTATGCAGAAAGCCATAGTTCTAAAGCTGGTGGAGTTTGGAAGGAGGTCTGAGAATATTATCTCCAATAACCTTAGGCTAAAATTAAGTTAAAATTAGTCAGCAGTAAAACCAATCAGCTGTCTCTGGACTAATGTCTGCTCAACATTCAGACAAAGGACGAGCCTTGGGCCTGGTGCACATTTCGAGCGTCCTGATCATATTCCACTTGAAAACATGTATAAACAAATTTCTCTCCCAGTGATGGCGAATGGTATTTAAGGTAGAAATTGATCGTAGGTAGAATTTAAGCCATTCATTTAATCATATTAGAGGAGGGGCTACACGTCATTAGGCCAGATTATCGTAAAGCAAAGCAGAATTATTCAGGCTCAGCTTCAATTATCTCTGCACTTATATAAGCCTGGAAAGTTGTTCCCTAGTGCCTGCCAAGTAGGCCAACTTATGGCAGGCAAAAGATAATAATTGTATAGCTAGCAGTAAGTGATTTGAAATAAGATATGCATTGTGAATTATAATGTTTAGTTTACATGCCAGATATATTAGGATATTAAGGTGACGTTTATCTTGATTGCCAGGCCCTATGTTTAAGCTGCCAATTGGCTGAGAGAAGAAAACCAGATATTTTGTTTTTTTGGCTTCACTGTTGACTGCCTCTTATTTTCACTCCAGCCCAAGTTTACTTCTGGATGGCTGCATACTTTTGTCTCAGTTGCTGTATGTTACAGACGCATACTGCTATTGGCCAGCAGGAGTTAGATGTCCCGGTTACTAGGCAATAACTGAGCAATATTGATGCTGTGGCTGTCATCAGATTGTTTTTTTTATATACAGCGCTACGGTTAATTTAATAGACTTCGGGCCAGGTTTTAAAGATTTTAGTCGGTGTGCTCCCAGGCACCAATTGTGTTGGTTGGTTCTGGTTGGGTTGTTACAAAAGCAAAATACCGCAGATGTTGGAAATCTGAAATAGAAACAAAAATCGCTGGAAACATTTAGCAGGGAGCATGTGAAGAGAGAGAAACAGAGTTGGCGGGCAGAATCTTAGGGGAGGTAGGTTTGAATGCGTGCAGGGAGTTAAATTCCCTAAAAGTGACACCAGGTCAGGATTCCGATATCAGCACAGCCTCTTCCAGGCGGATATGCAGGCAAGTGGGGGACCCCCTGAGAGCTGTGAGGTAAGTAATTGTCATATGCAAGTAGGTCATTTATTGCTGTTTTAACGAACCATTATTTTTATTCTTTCATGGGATTTGGGCATCACTGGCAAGACCAGCATTTGTACTTGCCCTTCCTTAACTGCCCTTGAACTGAGTGGCTTGCTAAGCTATTTCAGAGGACAGTTAACCATATTACTGTAAATCTGGAGTCACATGTAGTCCAGGCCGGACCAGGTTAAGGACGGCAGATTTCCTTCCCTAAAGGACGTTGGTGAACCAGGTGGGTTTTTGCCACAATTAATGATAGCTGTCATGGTCACTGTAACTAAGGCTAGCATTCGATTTCAGATTTTATTAATTGAATTTAAATTCCACTGGCTGCTGTGGTGGGATTTGAACCTGTGGATCCAGAGCATTAACTTGGGCCTCTGGGTCACTAGTTGAGCATTATTTAGCGAATGCAAACCCCCAGAGCCAAGTGACATCCTCCTCATTAGCTGAGTTTAAGGCGATTAAGCTGCCACTTAGTCTGTAGAGGGGCCATTCTTCAGTAATGAGAAACATTTTTTTGTGTCTCTAGTCCAGTGATATAATCAATACAACAACATCTCCCTGTTTGGGATTTAACAGCCAGATCACATATTTCCTGAGCTGTCAGCAACTCAGCAGGGTAAACTCAGCAGGGTAAACCAGGTGAAACTGGCAGGCTGGGAAGGCTTTGATCAGAGAAGCTAAAGAGCTGCAGCCACGGTCATGTGAGATGCTGCTACTCACTGTGCACTCTCTCTCTGACAGTGCTTTCACTGCTTGACAAATGATCACCAACGTCTTGGAAATCATTTCATCTGTCTCGCACTTCGCTCTTCTTCAGCTGCACACCCGCGCTGCCAGCCTTCACCATGGCATGGGAACAGTTTATGCTGCTCTACCTTGCGTTTCTGATGAGGAACAAGAGGGGCAGCAACACCAACACCAACAGCGCCAGAAGCAGCAAAGCCAGCAGCAGTACCAGCTGCCTTCTCGTCAGCCACATGCTGTTCCACAAAGAGGATGGGCACCGAGATCCAGCTCCAAGGAGTCTATACAGAGTCTACAGGCAGAGCATCAGTTCTCTCTGGCTCAAAAGGCTCAGACTCTCATGGCTGAATGCTGCTGTTACCTGCAGCTTCCTGGCTCCTTCCCAAATGTGCCAGTGAACAGGCCTGCTAGTGGCCAGCTAAATGCCTGTCACTGGAGAGGCCACACCCCCTTCTACTATCCCTCAAGATCTCTGCCTCTCCCCAAGGTTGTGCAAATTTATGGATACATCTATCCATAGTCCACAAGGGACTGTAGGTATCTTGCTCTGTTAGAGAGGGACAAATGGTTTTAGCTCAAGGAGCATCACTTCATATCTGGTGTGGCTGACCAGGAATCTCTCCTGCTCTTACCACAGGTCTTTTAGAAAGAATAGCATGTTGATTATCAACCTGCATCACAAACACTCTTTCTATAAGTCCTTAAGTAGGACTTGAACCCAGAGCTTCTAGCCTTAGAGGCAGGGACACTAATCACTAAACCACAAGAATATTTAAGGGCACAAGGCACGAAAAATAACAGAAAATGGAGGGATTTCCTTCAGAGCTCCTCCTGCATTCAAAGGTACAGTTTGTGGATAGCAGTAATTCCTTTACTGACCTCTGGTTTCTCAAAACCAAGCCACATGGACAGACAGTGCACAGCACACATATATGCCTTTAAGAGCCCCCAATTTGCATGTTATAAGGTGAATCAGATGGATACCCCACCACCAATGGGAAGACAATTATGAAATTGACAGTGGCTAGACAATCTGATTTTAAAATTACAACACATTTTTAACACAAGTAAAGCAATTACAATTATATAAATTTATACAATTTTAACTCAGTATTTGTTCAGTGCCAATATCTTTTTTGCCATTCCTTTACAATCATGACTTTTTGGGATTAAGTTCCTCTCCTCTCACCAGACATGCTCTCAGAGCAGGATCCCTTGTTCCCAAGACAATCCTATCTTTGGTGAGATCATTCTTCATTCACTTACTCTGGCCAAAGAAATAATCTTTGCATTCAGGAGGGAGCTATTCACATCTATTTTGAGATTAAGAAGCTGAGGCTGAACAGATTTATTAGATTGGTATAAAGCTATCTCCAGTATTATTTTGCAGTATACCAGAGTGCACTCTGGTTGCAATGCACAGAGAACTATCAAATCCCTGGATCAAACTTGTCACTCAAGTGTTGGCAAAGTTGTACCTTGGCAGAAATTAACAAGTTCATAAATTTTATTAAGTGTGTACATGAATGCTAACAAACTGGTAACATTAAGGCAGAACTTTAAAGAGGGAACTTTACTTTGTTCCTGTTGACTGGATGACAAATAATGATGTCCTTTAACATGATCAACATAAGAATTGGCAGAAAGCCCAAAAACAAATCTAACAGATAATGTTACCTGCACATTATACTAAGGCGTAATAATATAGATCACGTGAGGTGATGTAAATGCAACAGTATATTTATTTGATTAAAGTCTCAAAAGCAAAAGAGATTCTTGTAGCTAACATAACATAAAACAAGACTGCCAGGAAGCTTTCTTTCTTAATGACAATAATGAAACAGTGTTCAGTGCAGACAATTGGACTTGTTCCTCATTCACAGTCAGGACATGGCTTTGTATTTCACTGGCTTCAGTGCAGATGTTCCTCTAAAGAGGATGGTTATGTATCATACAATACAACAGAAGATGGTTATGTATCATACAATACAACAGAAGAAATTTACCTCAGACCTCCCATTGTACTACACTGGACTGGAACCCATAATCTTCAGGCTCAGAGGCGAGAGTGTTAAAGGCCGGCATAATATTTTGAAGAGCTTTATTACACTGGGTAGAATTTTCCCTGAAAGGTGCAAGTGGGTTTGGGAATGTGTGGGATTAGAAAGTCATGGAAATCAACAGAAATCGAGCTGAAATCCCAACACGCTCCTGCCCTTTTTCCAGGTTTCCCCAGGATGAGGTTGATTGCAAGGGGGAATGTCCCTTGCATCTGTCGGGTGAATAATTAAGAAGTTGTTGAGATTGTTACAAAGTTAATTATGAGCTGCTTTAACCCTGAATCCTGGATTTCCCATCATATTCCCAACATATCAGCAACTCACCAGGGTCACTGGTACGAATTCACAGTGAAAGATCTTCTTCAGTGAAAGTGACAAGCTGGGAAGGCTTCAATCAGTTACGCTGAGGAGTCCCAACCATGGCCATTGAGAGAAATGAGAGCACCCTCACTGCATGACAAGTGATTGCCAACTTCTTGGAAGACATTTCACCTGCCCAACTCTTCACTGATCTTCAGTTGTACTTACCCGCTGCCAGCCTTCACCATGGCATCCGGGCAACTTCTGCAATTCTACCTTGCCCTCTTGCTCAGGGTCAAAAGCAGAAGCCACACCACCACCAACAGGCCCAGCTGCAGCAGGAGCAACATCAGCAGCAGCACCAGTTGCCTTCTCTACCGCCTCATGACCCACCACAGGGCAATGGGATGGACACTGAAATCCAGATTGAAGGGGGTGAGACCTCTCCAAGGTCTACAGGCAGACTATCAGCTCTCTCAACATGTTTGAGCAGTGGTATCTCCTGAGTCTCAGGCTCCCACGGCAGTTCACTGCTAATGTCTGCAGCCTTCCGGGACAAGGCCTCCTTCCCAGTGGAGGTGGCAGGCAGGCATTGCCAAAGGCCAACAAGGTGCCTGTCACTGGAGGGCCACCTGCCCTCCCCAACCCCCCACAGTCTCTGCCCCTCCCCAAAGTGATGGTGCCCTCTTCCCCTACGAGGAGAGAAAGCTGAGAGGTGTGAATTTTCATAATGCCTTGTGTGTTGAGGAGGAAAGGACACCATTTGTGGAGGGTGACAGTGAGGCATGGGAGCAAGAGGGCAATAAGCTGAGGCTGAGGGTGAGTGTGGGCTGTTTGGATAGTGATGTGAGCTGCCTGGAGAGGGAGGAAGGAGTGAAGTTTCAACGTTGTGTTGTTCTGAGACGAGCTGTGCAGGAAAATGTCGGGAAAGCCAGAGTGTGGGCCTTGGATTTGTAATGCCACTCACCTTTCCCACTCTCCAGAGGTCTTGGATCCTTTGGGTGCACTGTCTCCAGCTTGGTGGGGGGGGGCTACACTTCTGCTGCTGACTGCCTCTGTCACTTACATCCATGCCTGCTTGGTTGTAGAGGTTGTCCTTTTCCCCCTCTCCCTGGGAAAGATCACCTCACTACAGCCCCTCAGATCCCACAGCTAAGTTTCCAGGTAAGCTGGAGACCCCCAGGAAGCAGCCTTTCCTCTGTCTCCTCCACATTCCTGTGGTCACCACAGCCTCAGGAACCCATTTCCAGTTCAACCTTTCTGATCCATGCCGGGACCCCTTTCATTAGGAATTCTTCCTTCGATAGATGCGGCACATCATTCCATCCACCCTCTCCGGATGGCCAGGAAATGTGGAAACAGGGGGCTAATACCGTGGCTCAGTTAAAGAGCCTCTACAAAGCCAGCTAGAGCAGCAATCGGGATCCCAGTCTACTGTAGATTCCACCTGGGACTATCAGTTCAAAATCCTGTCCTGTATTTCAGCTCAATGATCTCTCATCAGAACTGGAAAAAATCAGAGATGTAACAGATTTCAACTAAGTTCAGAGACAGAGAAATGAGGGAGTCGGCCAAAATAAAAGTGTGGCAGAGATTACATAACAAAAGAGATGACGATGCAAAGCAAAATGAGGTAGTAATGGGACAAGGAACGAAACAAAAGATGGATCTAGAGGAGGTATAAGCAGGGATTGGAGCATCATCACCCTGTCCAGCCCCACCCCCTGACTGTCCAGAAACCCCCCCATGACTGTCCTACACCCTCCGACTATCCAAAATTCCTCCCCTCCACAACTGTCCTACAGCCTTCCCCGACTGTCCAGCCTCCCCCAAGTGTCCACCCTCCCCAAAGTCTCCAACACCCCCCATTTGTCCAACACCCTCCTCGACTGTCCACCCTCCCCGACTGTCCACCCTCCCCGACTGTCCACCCTCCCCGACTGACAACACCCTCCCCAAATGTCCAGCACCCACTGACTGGCAAACACCCCCTGACTGCCCAACACCCTCCCCGACTGCCCAACACCCTCCCTAACTGTCCACCCTCCCCGACTGCCCAACACCCTCACTGACTGTCCAACACCCTCACTGACTGTCCAACACCCTCACTGACTGTCCAACACCCTCCCCGACTGCCCAACCCCCTCACTGACTGTCCAACACCCTCACTGACTGTCCAACACCCTCACTGACTGCCCAACACCCTCCCCGACTGCCCAACACCCTCCCTAACTGTCCACCCTCCCCGACTGCCCAACACGCTCACTGACTGTCCAACACCCTCACTGACTGTCCAACACCCTCACTGACTGTCCAACACCCTCCCCGACTGCCCAACACCCTCACTGACTGTCCAACACCCTCCCCAACTGTCCACCCTCCCTGACTGTCCAACACCCTCACTGACTGTCCAACACCCTCCCTGACTGTCCAACACCCTCCCCAACTGTCCACCCTCCCCGACTGTCCACCCTCCCTGACTGTCCAACACCCTCCCCAACTGTCCACCCTCCCTGACTGTCCAACACCCTCACTGACTGTCCAACACCCTCACTGACTGTCCAACACCTTCCCTGACTGTCCAACACCCTCCCCAACTGTCCACCCTCCCTGACTGTCCAACACCCTCCCTGACTGTCCAACACCCTCCCCAACTGTCCACCCTCCCTGACTGTCCAACACCCTCCCTGACTGTCCAACACCCTCCCCAACTGTCCACCCTCCCTGACTGTCCAACACCCTCACTGACTGTCCAACACCTTCCCTGACTGTCCAACACCCTCCCCAACTGTCCACCCTCCCTGACTGTCCAACACCCTCACTGACTGTCCAACACCTTCCCTGACTGTCCAACACCCTCCCCAACTGTCCACCCTCCCTGACTGTCCAACACCCTCACTGACTGTCCAACACCCTCCCCGACTGTCCAACACCCTCACTGACTGTCCAACACCCTCCCCAACTGTCCACCCTCCCCGACTGTCCACCCTCCCTGACTGTCCAACACCCTCCCTGACTGTCCAACACCCTCTCCAACTGTCCACCCTCCCCGACTGTCCACCCTCCCTGACTGTCCAACACCCTCCCCGACTGCCCAACACCCTCACGGACTGTCCAACACCCTCATTGACTGTCCAACACCCTCCCCGACTGCCCAACACCCTCCCCGACTGTCCACCCTCCCTGACTGTCCAACACCCTCCCCGACTGCCCAACACCCTCACGGACTGTCCAACACCCTCATTGACTGTCCAACACCCTCACTGACTGTCCAACACCCTCACTGACTGTCCAACACCCTCCCCGACTGCCCAACACCCTCACAGACTGTCCAACACCCTCATTGACTGTCCAACACCCTCACTGACTGTCCAACACCCTCACTGACTGTCCAACACCCTCATTGACTGTCCAACACCCTCACTGACTGTCCAACACCCTCACTGACTGTCCAACACCCTCATTGACTGTCCAACACCCTCACTGACTGTCCAACACCCTCACTGACTGTCCAACACCCTCCCCGACTGCCCAACACCCTCACTGACTGCCCAACACCCTCCCCGACTGTCCAACACCCTCACGGACTGTCCAACACCCTCACTGACTGTCCAACACCCTCACTGACTGTCCAACACCCTCCCCGACTGCCCAACACCCTCACTGACTGCCCAACACCTTCCCCGATTGTCCACCCTCCCCAACTGTCCAACACCCTCCCCGACTGCCCAACACTCTCACTGACTGTCCAACACCCTCACTGACTGTCCAACACTCACTGACTGTCCAACACCCTCCCCGACTGTCCAACACCCTCACTGACTGTCCAACACCCTCCCCGACTGTCCAACACCCTCACTGACTGTCCAACACTCACTGACTGTCCAACACCCTCCCCGACTGTCCATCCTCCCCCAACTGTCCAACACCCTCCCCGACTGTCCAACACCCTCACTGACTGTCCAACACCCTCACTGACTGTCCAACACCCTCCCCGACTGTTCAACACCCTCCCCGACTGTCCAACACCCTCCCCGACTGTTCAACACCCTCACTGACTGTCCACCCTCCCCGACTGTCCACCCTCCCCGACTGTCCAACACCCTCCTCAACTGTCCAACACCCTCACTGACTGTCCACCCTCCCCGACTGTTCAACACCCTCCCCGACTGTCCAACACCCTCACTGACTGTCCACCCTCCCCGACTGTCCACCCTCCCCGACTGTCCAACACCCTCCCCAACTGTCCAACACCCTCCCCGACAGTCCAACACCCTCCCCGACTGTCCAACACCCTCCCCGACTGTCCAACACCCTCCCCGACTGTCCAACACCCTCCCCGACTGTCCAACACCCTCCCCGACTGTCCAACACCCTCCCCGACTGTCCAACATCCTCACTGACTGTCCAACACCCTCACTGACTGTCCAACACCCTCACTGACTGCCCAACACCCTCCCCGACTGCCCAACACCCTCCCCGATGGTCCAACATCCTCACTGACTGTCCAACGTCCTCCCCAACTGTCCAACACCCTCACTGACTGTCCAACATCCTCCCCAACTGTCCAACACCCTCCCCGACTGTCCAACACCCTCCCCGACTGTCCAACACCCTCCCCAACTGTCCAACACCCTCACTGACTGTCCAACACCCTCCCCGACTGTCCAACACCCTCACTGACTGTCCAACACCCTCCCCGACTGTCCAACACCCTCACTGACTGTCCAACACCCTCCCCGACTGTCCAACACCCTCACTGACTGTCCAACACCCTCACTGACTGTCCAACACCCTCACTGACTGTCCAACACTCTCACTGACTGTCCACCCTCCCCGACTGTCCACCCTCCCTGACTGTCCAACACCCTCACTGACTGCCCAACACTCTCACTGACTGTCCACCCTCTCCGACTGTCCACCCTCCCTGACTGTCCAACACCCTCACTGACTGTCCAACACCCTCACTGACTGCCCAACACTCTCACTGACTGTCCAACACCCTCACTGACTGTCCACCCTCCCCGACTGTCCACCCTCCCTGACTGTCCAACACCCTCCCCAACTGTCCACCCTCCCCGACTGTCCAACACCCTCCCCGACTGTCCACCCTCCCCGACTGTCCACCCTCCCCGACTGTCCACCCTCCCCGACTGTCCAACACCCTCCCCGACTGTCCACCCTCCCCGACTGTCCACCCTCCCCGACTGTCCACCCTCCCCGACTGTCCAACACCCTCCCCGACTGTCCACCCTCCCTGACTGTCCAACACCCTCCCCAAATGTCCAGCACCCCCTGACTGGCAAACACCCCCTGACTGCCCAACACCCTCCCCGACTGTCCACCCTCCCCGACTGTCCAACACCTTCCCCAAATGTCCAGCACCCCCTGACTGGCAAACACCCCCTGACTGCCCAACACCCTCCCCGACTGTCCACCCTCCCCGACTGTCCACCCTCCCCGACTGTCCAACACCCTCCCCGACTGTCCACCCTCCCTGACTGTCCAACACCCTCCCCGACTGTCCACCCTCCCTGACTGTCCAACACCCTCCCCAACTGTTCACCCTCCCCCAACTGTCCGACACCACCCCCCCTACCGATTGTCTGACCTCCACCCGACTGTCCAACAAACCCCCGACTGTCCAAACATACGAACGAGGAGCAGGGGTAGGCCATTCGTCCCCTCGAGTCTGCTCCGCTATTTAATAAGATCATGGTTGATCTGTCAGTAACCTAAATAGAAGTTTAGAAACATAGAAAATAGGAGCAGGTCACTCTGCTCCTTGAGACCGCTCCATCATTCAATATGATCATGGCTGATCCTCTATCCCATGGTCATACTTCCACTCTCTCCCCATACTTGCTGATGCCTTTGGAGTCCAGAAATCGATCTATTTCCTCCTTAACCATATTCAGTAACTTGGCCTTTGCAGCCTTCTGTGGTAGGGAATTTCATAGGTTCACCACCCTGAGTGAAGAAGTTTCTCTTCATCTCAGTCCTAAATGGTCTACTGAGACTGTGACCCATTGTCCTAGATCTCCAGCCAGAGGAAATATTATCCCTGCATCCAGTCTGTCCATCCCTGTTAGAAGTTAATATGTTCCAATAAGATCTCCTCTCGTTCTTCTAAACTCCAGCGAATACAGGCCTAGTCGGCCCAATCTCTCCTTAACTCCTCTCTTTCCTACCATCCCAGGAATCAGTCTGGTGAACCTTCACTGCATTCCCTCTATAGCAAGTGTATCTTTTCTTAGGTAAGGAGACCAAAGCTGCACACACTACTCCAGGTAAGGTCTCACCAAGGCCTTGTGCTCAAGTCCTCTTGCAATGAAGGCCAACATACCATTTGCTTTCTTAACTGCTTGCTGCACCTGCATGCTTGCTTTCAGTTATTGGTGCACAAGGAAATCCAGGTCTGTTTGTACTTCAACATTTTCCAATCTATCATCATTTAAATAATACTCTGCCATTCTGTTTTTCCTACTGAAGAGATTTTTGTGGAGGTAACAAGCAGAAAAAATAAGGGAAAGCCTGTGGGCGTGGTGTATTTGGATTTTCAGAAGTTTAGTAAGCAAAATTAGAGCACATAGGATGGGGGAAATAGACTGACATGGATTAAGAATTGGTTAATGGACAGAAAACGGAAAGTAGGAAAAGACGGGTCATTTTCAGGCTGGTGGGCTGTTGTAACTATTGGGGTACCACAAGGATCAGTGCTTGGGCCACAGTTGTTCATGGTCTACATCAATGATTTAGGTGTGGGAACCAAATGTATTATTTCCAAGTTTGCTAATGACACAAAATTAGGCAGGAGTGGGAGCTGTGAGGAGATTGCTAAGTGGCTTCAAGGGGATTTAGACGGACAGAGTGAGTGGGCAAGAAGATGGCTGACGGAATGTAATGTGAAAAAATGTGAAGCTACCCACTTTGGTAGGAAAAACAGAAATGTCGAGTATTTTTTAAGTGGTGAGAGATTGGGAAGTGTTGATGTTCGAAGGGACCTGGGTGTTGTCATTCATGAGTCACTGAAAGCTAACATGCAGGTGCAACAAGCAATTAGATCATATTGGCCTTTATTTCAGGAGGATTTGAGTACATGAGTAAAAAAGTATTGCTGCAGTTGTATAAAACCTTGGTGAGGCAGTGCCTGGAGTATTGTGTACAGTTTTGGTCTCCTTGTCTAAGGAAGGATATACTTGCCATAGAGGAAGTGCAACAAAGATTCACCAGACTGGCTCCTAGAATAGTGGGATTGTCCTATGAGAAGAGATTAAGGAAGCTGGGGCTGTCATCTTTAGAAGAATGAGAGGTGACCTCATTGAGACATACAAAATTCTTACAGGGCCCGACACGGCAGATGAATGAAGGATGTTTCCCTTGGCTGGGGGTGGGGGGGGGTCTAGAATGTAGGGACATGGGCCGAAATTTTCAGGCGTCGGGGATCATGGTGGTAGGTGGGGGGGTGGGGGGGGGGGTGGTGGTGGAATAATATGGCAAGAAAGCCAAAATTCGGTTTCACGTCAGCGTGAAAGCACAGTGGGATCATCCGATGGTGTCCGCCATGGCAGAACAACACTCCTGCTGGAGGTTGGCGTGAACCCTCTTTGCATCCCGCTATTGGGATATAAAGTAAGGCTCGACTGGAATCATCCATTCATGCCAGAATTTCCGTTACGCCAGAGGGAAAGCATGCCGGCCCACAACACATCTGGACAAGTCCGATGTGCAGATGTCAGGACTTACCATAGGGCCCTGCTCAGATCGTGGACATCCGAGGAGCAGAAGATGCTGGATCCCTACAGCTACCGGGCCCTGGAGGAACACGTGCATCGCATGCTGGGTGGGTTCTCTTGGACATGGCTCTGCCATGAAGCAGCTCACAGAAGGCGGCAGGTCACCATTGATGCCCCGGGTCTGCTTTGGAACATCGCGGTCTTAGCCATGGATTGCTACGGATGATCGGAGAGAGGGGGAGAGGAAGGTTTAGATTTGATTGGGAGAGGAAGGTGTAGCTGGGAGGGGAAATTGAGTTTGGGAGGAGTCGGCGGGGGGTGGTGCGGTGGGGAATGGAAGCTGTCTGGAGGGTGTAAAGTTGGGAGGGGTGTCACGAAGGTGTCAGGAGGGGTGAGGTTGGGAGGGGGAGGTGGGAATATTGGGGAGAATGCAGCAAGTGGGCGGAAGGTGTAAGGGAAGGAGTTCGGAGGGGGGAAGGAGCTCAGAGGTGGGAAGGAGTTTGGAGGTGGAAGAAGTTTGGAGCAGGATAGGAGTCCGGGGAGGAAGAGGTCCGGTGTGGTGGGGGGTGGGGGGGGGGGGGGGGGGGGTGGTGGGGGGCTGGTGGGGGGGGGTTCTGGGGAGATGAAGAAGATTGGAGGGGGAAAGGAGTTGGGAGTGGGGAAGGAGTTCAGAGGAGGAAAGGAGTCCAGGGGGAGGAAGGAGCCCAGGGGGAGAAAGGAATTCGGAGTGGGGGAGGAGTTTGGAGTGGGGAAGGAGTCCAGTGGGAGGAAGAGGTCTGGGGTGGGGGAGAGTTGAAGGAGTTTGGAGGGTGAAAGGAGTTCAGAGAGGGGGAAGGAGTACAGGGGGGAAAGCAGTTCAGAGTGAGGTAGGAGCCCAGGGGGAGGGTGGAATTCAGAAGGGGGAAGGAGTCCAAGGGGAGGACTGAGTCCAGGGGGAGGAGGCAGTAAGAGTCGAGGAGGGAGTAAGGGGATGTCTAGGTAAATGTGCAAGGTAGAGGTCGGTGGAGTCAATGACTGCCTCCTGAGGAGCGAACTGAGGATGGGTTTCATAGGAGAGAATGGTGAGCATGAGAGGGGGCAGAGTGAGCCAGAAGGTTGGGAGGATGAGGGTGTGATGGTAGCGGTAGAAAAGACAGCAAGCATGGTTAGTGGGGACTCGGGGCAGACACTGACATTGGGGGTGGGAAGTAGGAGGTCGGGGAGGTCCATGTGGATGGGAGTGGGATTCTCAGGAAGGAAGAGAACGTGACGTTCACCTGGGCATCCCAGAAAGACAAGGGTTCTGGTTGGTAGGTAACGGCGGGGAGATGGAAGGCGATGCCAGGGATGTCAACAGTGATGGGGTAAAGGGCATGGGTGAGTGGGGGAGGGGAAAGGATGGGAGAGCTTGCGAGGAACTTGATGATGAACATATTTTTCAAATCAATAGTGAGTGGAGCCTCGTATTGGACGGGCACAGGCTGCATGGGAGTGTGATCAGTGGGTGGGCGGAGATGCAGGTCAGTTCAGATGGACAACTGAAAGAGAACCCTAGCTTGGGATATTGAGATAAGTGCGATGGAGGAAGACTCCATGTTTGTGGTAGAGTTCTTGCACCAGGCTCTGCCTCACACACTTCTCCCTCCAGAATCACTTGTGGGCTGGCTCCATGCAGCTGAACGGCTAGTGGGGTAGCGATGCAGGGGGAGGACTCACAAAGCCTGTCAATGAAGCTGCAAGATACCATTACACATTGGTCAGTGAGAATGAATATATCCCTAGATTACACAATATGTTCACCCCTGCAACCACTTGTGATCAGAAATCCTTAACTTTTCTAGGTCCACCACGTCTTCTAGGTGATGCCCTGGCATCCACAGCAGAGGTGGAGACAGCCTGCACAATGGTTGGCCCTGTTGCCTCTGATGACTTTGGCATGGGTGCTCTGGACAGCTGAAGCCCTGGGGAACGCGGCTTGCTTTGGCTGTCCTCCTGTGGGCCAGCTGCTCTCTCTGCGGTGACAGAGGACATGGTTCAGGGGGGTCACAGGCAAAGGGGACTTGGAGGGAGAGGACAGCCTCTGAGGTTCCTGAGTGGATGACCCAGGGATGACCAGGTGCTGCTCCTCCACCATTCGGGTGCCCAAGGGCCCCGGCCTGACTCCTTGGGAGGAAGGAGCACCTGGAGGGATGTCGAGGTTCCCCGTTTCCCTCTGGCGATGCCACTGCAGGAACTCACCCATGGCTACCTCGATGGAGCACGGGTCTGTGTGCATCTCCACGTTCTGCTAGACCAGGGTCGCCATGGAGCCTGCCATCCTTCCCACAGAGACCTCCATACATGCACGTGTGGGCACCACTTCATCAGACAGCAGGCGGATACACTCCTCCGACTCGTATATCACTCTGTTGAGGGCTTCCAACAGCTCTGCGTGACGTTCCCCCACCTTCTACTGATTCTCCACAGTGAGTTGGAAAATCGAATCCAGAGGCTCGTCATCTGACACAGGCCTCATAGGCTCATAGACTCATTGACGTCAGCAGCATAAAAGGAGGCCATTCGGCCCATCGTGTCAGTACCAGTCAACAAAGACCTGACCGCGCTAATCCCATTTCCCAGCACTTGGCCCAAAGCCCTGGAGGCTTTGGCAATGCAAGTGTATACCTAAAGGCTTCGTAAATGTTACGCGAGTTTCTGATTCAACCACCCTTTCAGGCAGTGAGTTCCAGACTCCCACCACACTCTGGGTGAAAGGTTTCTCCTCAACTCCCCTCTTAGTCTTCTGCCTCTTATTTAAATCTATGCCCCCTGGTTATTGACCCCTCTATTAATGGAAAAAGTGCCTTCCTATCCACCCTATCTCTGCCCCTCATAATCTTATACATCTCTATCAGGTCCCCTCTCAACCTTCGTAGATCTGAGGAAAATAACACCACCCTATCCAATCTTTCCTCATAGTTCAGACCCTCCAGCCTAGGCAATATCCTGGTAAATCCCCTCTGCACCCTCTCCAGTGCAATCACATCTTCCTATATAGTGTGGTGACCAGAACTGCAAGCAGTGTGGCCTAACCAGCATTTTATACAATTCCAGCATAACCTCCCTGCTCTTGTATTCTATGCCTCGGCTAATAAAGGCAAGTATCCCATATGCCTTCTTAACCAGCTTATCTACCTACCCTGCTACCTTCAGGGATCTATGGATATGCACACCGAGTTCCCTCTGATCTTCAGTACTTTCCAGGGTCCTAGCATTCATCATGTAATCCCTTGTCTTGTTAGCCCTCCCCAAGCACATTACCTCACACTTTCCCGGGTTGAATTCCATTTGTCACTGCTCTGCCCACCTGACCAGTCCATTGATATCCTCCTGCAGTTTATGACTATCCTCCTCACTATTTACCACCCTACCAATTTTTGTGTCATCCACGAACTTGATCATACCCCCTACATTTAAGTCCAAATCATTTATGTACACCATAAACAGCAAAGGCCCCAGTACCGAGCCCTGCGGAACCCCACTGGAAACAGACTTCCAGTCACAGAAACATCCCTCTACCATCACCCTCTGCTTCCTGCCTCTCAGCCAATTTTGGATCCAACGTTCCACTTTGCCTTGGATCCCATGGGCTCTTACTTTCTTGACCAGTCTGCCATGAAGGACCTTATCAAAAACCTTGCTAAAGTCCTTGTAGATCACATCAATGCATTACCCTCAACAACACTCCTGGTTACCTCCTCAAAAAATTCAATCAAATTTGTCAAACACAACCTTGCCTAAACAAATCCATGCTGACTATTCCTGATTAATCTGTGTCTCTTCAAATGAAGATATATTCTGTCTCTCAGAATTCTTTCTAGTAACCTCCCCACCAACGAGGTTAGACTGATTGGCCTGTAATTCTCTGGCCCATCCCTTCCTCCCTTTTGAAATAATGCGACAATGTTAGCAGTCCTCCAGTCCTCTGGCACCTCACCTGTGGCCAGAGAGGATTTGAAAATTACTGCCAGGGCCCCTGATTTCTCTTCCCTTGCCTCCCTCAATAGCCTGGGATACATCTCATCCAGGTCTGTGGATTTATCCACTTTTAAGGCCACTAATACCACTAGCACCTCCTCTCTCTCTCTGTTAATTTCCTCTAATATTTCACAGTCCTCCACCTTGATGTCTATACCTGTGTTGTCCTTTTCCATTGTGAAAACCGACACAAAGTATTCATTGAGGACTGCACCCATGTCTTCCGGGTCCACACACAGATTACCTCTTTGGTCCCATATTGGCCCTGCTCTTTCCCTAGTTATTCCCTTGCTCTTTATATATTTAAAAAACTCCTTTGGGTTTTCCTTTATTCTACCCACCAATGCTTTCTCAGGCACTCTCTTAGCTTTCCTAATTTCCTTTTTAAGTTCCCCTCTGCATTTTTATACTCTCAAAGGACTTTGCTGTATTGAGCCCTCAGTATCTGCCATAAACCTCTCTTTTTTTCTTAATGCTAACCTTTATGTCCCTTGACATCCAGGGTTCTCTGGACTTGATCCCCCCCACCCCACCTTTGTCTTTACGGGAACATATTTACCCTGTACTCTTGCTATTTCCTCTTTGAATGACTCCCACTGCTCTGTCACGGTTTTATCTGCAAATAGCTCAGGTAAGCACCTCACAGATGCCTCTTCCCCAGCAGTCCTCCGAGTGATGGGGAGCTCGGCTGAACCTGCCTCTTCCTGTTGCGGACACGTGTCCATGCGGTGACCAACTGATTGTGAACCCAAACGTGCTCTAGATCTAGGTCCCTCCAAGGTGTGTGTCTCTGTGCTGGTGGAGGATGTGGGTTAGCGCTGTGATAGATCATCCAGGCTGCTAATTTCCAGCTCTTCAATGGAGGTGGTGTCCTCTTGGCCGGAGGTGAGGACATGGATGGAGCTGAGGGACTGGCTGGCTGAGGGAGTCAGTCACTTGGCAGAGCTCCTAGTGAACCAAAGTAGAGATAATTAGTGCATGGCAACAGAGTCAAAAGCAGGAGAGAGAGAACTCACATTTGCATTGAGAGAGGGATGATGGGGTGCAAGATCCTCACATGGGTGTTCACCACTGACCTCACTCGCACTGCAGGTACGGTCCACGTCCTCACCAGTTAGCGCAATGGCCCGCTCTTAATGTGGGCCACGCCACTCCAATCTGGGACCTCCCCCAGCTGTTTTGAGCCAGCTTCTCCCGCTTAAAAACAATGAAGAGAGTGTGAACAGGATACATGGCACTGTATAGAATGTTTGTGTGGTGAGCGAAGCCGTGGATAGAGTGAGGACGCAAGCTCAAGAGGGTATGAACCTGATAGACATGTGAGGGTGTGTGTGAGAGTTAGTGGTGTTGTCCCTTGAGGTGTGAGATCCTTGTGTATGTGTCATGGGTTTATGAGTGTGTCAGTTGAGAGTGATGAAGTGGTTAACTTACTCTGGTGGAATGGATGAGATCATTGATCCTCTTCCTGCACTGGATGGATGATGTCTTCTGTGCTCCATTGGTGCTGACCACCACTGCCACCACCTCCCAGGCCGGATTGGTGACTCTGGTAGGCCTCCAGCGGCCAGAGCGGGAGTAGGGGACATTGCTGCGGCCTTCCACTGAATCCAGCAAGCACCTCAGAGAGACGTCACTAAAATTGGGGTCTGCCGTCATCTTTGCTTTCGGGGCCACCTGTCACCTGGATTAGTCCTGGCCTGTAGAGGTAGGCGGCTCTCTGCTGCACTTTAAATATGGCGCCCAGAGCGAGGAAGTGCTGACGTCACGGCATGGTGGGCAAATCCAAGCCCACCCGCCAGCGATCCGGAGTGTTCCCTTTGAATGCATTATTAATGGGGCCAGGAATGGGACGATACAGCCTGAAAACCCGCCATTGTGGCCGGAGGGTAAAACAACCACAACCACTGCTACGACACTTAGTGCAAATCTGGAACGGATTTTACACTCCAGCCAAAGTCAATGGACTTTTGAACAACTCACCAAGTTTTACAGCCCTACCCCTGCCCCATGGGATGTAAAATTCCACCCCATATTTCATTATTACACTTGACATAATTTTGCTTCATTTCAAAATGATTTTCACATAAAAGCAACATTGACCATCAATATGACTTTATAAAAGTAACCTTGAAACTGTGCCATTCCAAACATAAGTAACTACCACACTGTCACTTTACTTAGGGCAAGATGAATGCTTGTGACAACAATAATTCTGAATCTATACCTTTTGGACCATAAACCAATCTGTGCAAATTTCAAACATGAAAATCTACATTCCTTTCACTACAAATCTCTGCATAAAAGTCTTGCATCGAGTACTTGTTCACCGCACCTCAAAATGTCACAGCGTACCATTTAATGTGTGACATGTGAAACGTGTCACACCTCAACATATCACTCTTCAAACTGCATGCCACACTTAAGCCTGAATTTTCCCGTCAGCGATTTGGGGGCGGGGCCCACTCACCGAGGGGAAAATGACGCGGGATGACGTCGGGAGGAACCCCCAACGTCGTCCCGGTCCCTTTAAGTGTTTAGGAAGGCGGGCAGGCAGTGAAATCAGCTGTCCGCCCACCGACCTGTCAATGGTCAAGTGAGGCCATTGACAGGCTAATTAAGATAATTAAAGACCTGCCCGTCCAACCTCAAGGTTGGCAGGTCGGCCAGGAGCTCCGGTGGGCTTCTGATTAAACATGGTGGGATGAGGTTTCATGTCCGTTTTTAAAAAATGTAATAAAGTTAAAATAAATAAATAAGGCCTTAGATTTTATTGTCTAAATACTGACAATTCAACACTGAAATCAGGAAGAAAGCTACAAATCAATACCTGGCAGTTAAACAAGAAGGTCAGCAACAACATTTTAATCTGAAAACACCAAAGGCGACTGAACTCAGATCTGTTTAATTGGTTTTGAACTCACCTTATTCAAACCTGCTAAGCAGAAGTTGCCAACTGAAGCATGGGCCAGGATTTTACACCCCCGCCACAGATTGTCTCTTCCCCACCCCCCCCCACCCCCTCCACCCCTCCCACCCCTGTGGGGTGCGATGTGGCATTTAAATCTCTTCAGCTCGGCAGGACTGTAATATCCCGCCAGGCAGGAGGAGGCCGGAAAATCCTGGCCATGGTAATTGTACGATACGGTCATTTAAGCGCTGATAAATTCGATTTAGTTGTTCTAAAGGAGGGTTATTCTCTCCCTCAGTTTCTTGGGTTTGGTGCAATTTGAAAGCATTTTGTTTGTGAAACAGCAGGCACTGACTCACAGAAACATCTGTACTAACCTGCAACAACTGCCAATCACAGAGGACTTTTGCCAGGAGAGAAAAGGGCTATAGCAGCTCAGGTGACACTCATTTTTCTTTTAAAGAAAAAAAAAAATCCCCACCCATTTTTGTTCCAATCCTTCCCGGCTTTAAACATGTTGACACATTCCTGGTAAGATTCCATGATCCTGGCTTCCCTCAGATATCTCCCCCAAGTGGTGCCTCATTTATTTTTGGATTTCGACAGCACCGGTAAGCTGCTCAATCACAACTGGGCATCACAAGTGAGTCCTGTGTTGGCCTTCAGGTGGGGTTGATGGGGCTGGCTGCTGGTGCACAGTGGTCAACCATTCTAGCCACCGCTGTGCCAACAGTGTGACCATCCTGGTAAGGGTACGCAGCTCCTCACGTATTCCATGGATATCAACGCTTGTACTCTGAGCAAATGAATCCAAGTTACTGAGGGAGGCTTGCACCACTTCCTGGATACGTGCTTCCTTGCAACCACTCCAAGTGCTGCTACGCATGGCTCTCCATTAGACTAGCCAATCTCTCATGGTCTGAGCTCATGCAGTTGGGTGTCCGGGATAATGTGAAGCTCATAAGGGCAATGGACCTCTCCATTCGCAGTCCAAGAGCTCCCGCTGCCTCACGGAACCCTGACAGATGTCCACACATCTACTGATGATTGGACAAATACTGTGTCCCAGTAGGTGACTCCTGAGGCTCCACACTCCTATCCACTGGAGCAGAGCATCATCCTGACTTTCCTCCCTCCTCCAAGGGGGACTATGCACAGATGTCTCTGACTCTGACACCTCCTCCTGCACTCTGGTGTAGTGCCTTTCACTCTGTGTCTTCGATTTACGCGCCACATCCCCCCGAAGTGCTTGTGTCTGTGTTGTCAGAGTGTGGGCTATAGTATGATGTGACGCTATGTCCTCAGACATCTCTTCCTCCTCTTGATGCCTGAGGGATAATCTGGCTGGAGGGGGAAAGGGAGCAGAGCTGGAGCCTGTGTGAGACACAAAAGGAGTTATTTAAGTGTAGCCCTTCTCATTGTGAAAGCTCATTCTGATGTACACCATTGCCTTAACCATTCCACGGCTACGTTCGCTGCCGGATGTCCCTGGAGAGGGAGCACGCGGTGTCTGCTGGCACGCTCGAGGCCTTCCGTGCTCAGTGGGCACCGTGGGGACTGGGGTGTTTTGTTGACTCCTTTAATCACATTTTGATTTAAAGTTTGTGAGGTTCCTTTAAATTTTGTTCTTGGTTTTACAGCTGACCTGAATTAGGGGCTGTGCCTGATTTATCCCAATTTTGTTGATTTGGTTTAATTGGTTTCACGAGAAAGATTATTGCCTTAACCATGCTCACGCTGCCCTTATAATGCAACCCCATCCTTGCACTCCATCTCATGCTAACAAACCATTGTGCTCAGCAAAGTGACAGCACCATTACCACCATGTGCACCGCCTTAATCACATCCTAACAGCAAGGCAGCTGTTCAGGCATCCTTCATGGGACAAATGTGTCTCTGCTAGGCTGACCCACCTCCCGGTCCGGGCCATCTCCACTCTTTTAGACCGCAAGACAATGTGAAATTATGTTACCCTGATATATTGTACACACAGGGATATTTCTCTTCACTGTGTCTGTCCATCACAGTGTTCATTCACACCTATTCTGTGTGCACCTACATGATCTGCTTATACATAGAAGCCTCAATGCTAAAGAAGAAGTATGTGCCAGGTCTCGAACCTTAGATGCAGCATACAGATGTGACCCTTCCCTTGGAGAAGGAGCCAAGCTGCTCACCTTGCCAGAATGCAACAGGTTATTGAACCTCTTCCGGCACTGAATCCATGAGTGCTCATGGTCTCCTGAGCACCACCACTTGAATCCTGGCCTCCTTGGTTCTTGCTGGTGGATTATGCCAGCCAGCAAAGTACAGGACTGCTCTCCGCTTCCGGACCTCTTCCACCAAAACTTGAAGCTCATGGTCAGAAGAGCATGGGGCAGCTGGACCCATCCTTTCCCCCCATGTCTCCTCCATGTGACATTCTATGAACAAATGTGTAAAGCAAAAGGGATCATGTATCAATTCAGATTACAAAGCCCTCATTCACTTTTGTGTGCTTACATGTACTAACCATTTTCACCATAAGATCAATGATTACTGGTAAGAGTTGGTGGAGAAAATGGCTCTGCACAAATGCTTGGAGCCATGTATGTTGTGGCTGTGGGTCCAAGGTAGCACACTGTGATCCGCAACCACAGACAGCTCTATTGGTTTACTCCCTCTTAGACACACTGTTATGCCATGACAGTGTACAGATGTGAGGGGCCTGGTCAAGGGTCACCAATTTGGGTGCATCTTAATAGATATGTGGCAAGAGGGCAAGTGGATGGGATGACACTGTTTATCGTTCATTCCACCCACAGAGTCTTGGCAGCTAAATACATGACTGCATAACATCTATACCCAGTCATGGTGGAAAGACAGCGCCATCTCCATGACAGTGTCTTGAGAATCCACTCCACGCTTTCAGTGGTTCAGTAGAGTACACTTTGAATAGGCAGCAATGATACAAAGGCTGCCTGGGCTATTTGCCCGCCTGCCAAGTGTAAGGTTGGACGGGCAGTGAAAAAAATCTACTTAATGAGCTCCTTAATGACCTTAATAGGCCTCTTAATTGTCGGCAGGCGTGCTGCTGACTCTTGTGCGCACCTGCCGACCGAAATATCGCACGGTTGCACGATGATATCAGGACGCTTGCCCAACGTCATTACGTGCTATTTCATGCTCGGGTGTGTCGGGTGCCTGACCGTTCGCCGAGCCGAAAATCCTGGTCATCGATCCTTCATACTTGCCACCCCCCTTTTCAAAATTCTCATTACTTGTCCAAAAACAAATAAGATAGATATATGGGGAAAAATAACATCTTAAAAAAACATCATTCGCTTTTCCCCCCCAAATAAAAATGGTTAGCCTGCTTCTGCTACTCTCTCTATACTTGAAGCTTTTGGCAGAACATTGCTAGTACAAAGATATATTTTCCTGAATGTCATACAATTTTCTTGGAACATTTATTGGCTCAAATTGAGCTCTTGGCTTGGCAAGTCCCATCATGTTAGACCTTTGGCTCAGTTGAAACTTAAAACAGTCTGGGAGACCCTCCTTTGCTAATTCTCTGAGAACCACGGATTGAGTTACAAGATGATGCATTTTTGAACCTCCTGGCAGTCAAAATGGAGTTGACTTCCTTATTTGGACTCAAGATGAGTACAAAGGAGCCTGGTGTGCACGTCTGCACCAATCTGATGTTTCACTGCGCATGCAGCACTGGGAAAAGTGAGTCTGTAATTTGCACAAAATGAGAGAGCCACCTACTAGGATTGAGTGCTGGATCATGTTCCAGACCTGAAGTCATCCAAATTCAGTCATTTCAAATCATTGAAAGGACTCAAAATTGGCCAACTGTAGTTCATTTGAGTTCAGGTGGAATACACATGCCCAGAGGATTAAAATGTGCCTCAAAATGTGCACAAGAATTTTGTGTATTGCACCATGGTTTCCTGTTCTCAAAGCAGATGGTGAGCTTGTGACTGCTGTTTTGCTGTAGTCTTGCGTTTTTTTTCTTAATTTCCATCTCTATAAGCAGCTTTCTATCAGTAGAACATGCAGTCATTTTATGAGGGAAAGGGAAGGGAATTGGAACTAACTTTGCAAATTTCTTAACTTTATCAGCCCATCTTAATTGATGAGCTTATAAAAGCAGACAAGAAGCTATGTTCAGACACTACCTGTTTAGATGTGTTCATGTCCATATTCTAAGTCAGAAGGTGAAACCATGTGAAAGTTAATAACATAAGTATTTAAAAATGCACGTATATAGCAAATTTCATCACCACTGGGCATATGTAAGTGTTACAGCAAATGAAATAATTTCTGAAGTGTAGTCACCATTGTAATGTAGGATACACAGCAACCAATTTGCACACAGCAAGCTCCCACACACAGCAATGTGATAATGACCAGATAATCTGTATTTGTGATGTTGACTAACGGATAAATATTGGTCAGGACATCAGGGATAACTCCCTTGCTATTCTTCAAAATGGCACCTTTTACACCCACCTGAGAAAGCAGATGGGTGCTGATTCTACAAGTCTGTGGAAGGTACCCAGGCAGCTCCCACTACTCCTACATCCTCAGACACTCCCAGGTGCCGGGACTCTTCAGTGCTCCAGCCCAGCTGGATGGATGGCTGCTGGGTGACAAGGGTTATCCCCTCAGAAGGTGCCTCATGACACCTCTCCGCCATCGAAGAACAGAGGCCGAGCAGTGGTACAATAGGAGCCACGCCTCCACAAGGGCTGTGGTAGAGAGAACCATCAGTCTTCTTAAGATATGCTTCTGGCGCACTCCAGTACCCCCCAGATCGTGTGTTGCTGATAGTGGCTGAATGCTACGCTCTCCACAATCTGGTGCTGGAAAGGGGGATGCAGTGAAAGAAGAAGATGTAGACACAGATGCTCTGGCTGCACAGAATGAGTCCAGTAGTGAGTCCGAAAATGAGCACATAGAGAAGAACCCTGAGGGGATAGACACTGAACCAGGCATCCTCAGGGAGGCAGGGACACCTAGGAGGCTTTAATCCAATGAACCTTCAGCTAGCACACCACAGATGGACCTTCAACAAATGCCAGGGCTGCAGGCTCTATACTCGATACCCGAGAGCAACATCTGCCTGGATACGAACAATAACTAAGTGCCTTGTCAATAAAGCTCAATGACAAACAAGTCACTCATAACATCATGGGTAACCATCCACCTGCAGAAGTAAGGAATCACCCTGAGCTATGTTCACAAATGAAGCATTTAATGACCCGAAAAGAAACTTCATGCAAAGGTGTTCAGCATCACAGCAAATTATAATCAACTAATACCGTGGCAACATAAAACCACCAGTGAGAAGCCCGTGTTGTGCCTAAGGTGCATTAAGTTTACGTTTTCGGGTGCTATGTCTAAGTGCTCCCCCCTCGCTGGCACTGGCATTCCAGACAACCTGCTCACTCTGCTGTCCTGCTGACCTCGATGACCTGGGCCTCAGGCATCCTCTGGCCTGTGGAGCCATTGATGGCGCCGCCTGGGAGGGAGCGGCCAGTTCGACAACTGCTATCTCCCCAGTCGCCGCAACCTCATCGGATCCCACAGTCACTGGCAGAGGGGCAGGTGAGCTGCCGCCCTCATCCGGAGCACCCTCAGAGGAGCTCACAGAGACGACAGGCAGCTCGTGCCCCGACGTGAGGTTGCTTCGGGCCTCCCTGCTCACCATTGATGGATGGGCACCGAGCTGGGATACTTGGTGCCCAATCCATCTCCCACACTGGCGCTGACCAGCTGATGTCAATGCCACTGTGAGGACTTGCAGCTCTGAGTGCAACCCCAGGAAACCCTGATTGTTCTCCTGGAGGAGCCTCTCCATGAGAGTCACCACTCCCTCCAAGGAGGAAGCATGGTGCTCGGCCATGAGGATCATTGCACTGCTGATGCTCCGCATGGACTCATCCAGCACGGAGACCATGCCGTACATAGCCTCATGGATCTCTGCCAGATCCTCCCGCAGACCCTGCTGGACTTCCAGCATTAGCTGCCTCAGGGTCAACTCCAGAGGCCCATCATCAGAAACCGACTGAGCACATTCCTGGTCCCCTGCAGTCCTCTGATTGCTGGCGCCATGGGCACTCTCTGTCTCTGCCAGCACCTCAAGCAAGTGTGAAGTGCCCTCACCGCTGTGCACTGAGACACCAGCCGACGATCTAATTCTCATCGAGGTGCTAGTATATGCGCTGATGTCTGCCTGGCACAAATGGTTTTATGCTGGTGCTTCTAATTCTTCTAGGCCCTCAGGTGTTAGAGGCCCTTCTGCCTCCTCCTCCTGGCCCTGCTCCGGTGAAGCTGAAAGGAAGAACAAGGACATTTGATTAGCTCAATGTGCATGCCTAGCCCCGGATCAGTATGCGCTCATCCTTCCATAATCAATGGGAAATCCATGATGGAAGCTTAAATCAATAAACATTCAACAGTGGAATGGTTGCTGGGACATACATGGTGACCCCAATGAACGGCACTCTTACCTCCCCCTGGCACCCCAGCCTCACTGCCACCGGTGCACCACCCATGCATGGCACCTCTCCAGCTCCATCATCTCCTGCTTGTATCTGGTTATTATGGCCAACTGGGCCTGGCCTCTGCCAGTCCACATCCGCTCTACGTTATTGTGTGCAGTCTTCTCCTGAAAAGGAGAGAGGAGCATTGATTAGTCCACCCTATACCTGGATTGCCATCGCATCCCTGCCACCCCCACCTGAGTGAAACATTGCAGGGCTCATGTGAATCGTGGCCCTGCAGCTGCCGCACACTACACCAAGCAGCCAGGGCTGACCCTCCCTTGCCCACATGCTGCCTCCATCACATTTGCCACCCACACGGTTTCACCTTGCAAAGCAAGGACACACAAGCACGTGGAACGCCAAGGGCAGCAGATGGATGGGTGCCCCGCCACCTAGAGGTTCCCCTCCCAGAATGTCAGCAGCCTGACTTTGACATGTTTTGGAGTTCCAGCACTGCGCCTAGCTGCAGATCCTTGAGGTAGCCCCCAAACCAGTATTGTTGGTGTCACTCTACCACATGCAGTGGGTGCCGAACCCAGCTCAGCACAACCCTCTCAGGATGAACTAGGCATGAGCAATAAATGCTGGCCCACCCAGCGAGGGACACAGGCCGTGAATAATTCAATGCAGTAACTACGTTCGGAGTTGGGGGGTGGGGGGACGGGGGAGAGCCTACCTGCTGTGCTAAGTGACATGCCAATATGGTACTCACCCTTCCCAAGCACAATAGGTGGTTGAAACGCTTGCAGCACTGAACCCAGGTGGGAACTCACTATCTCTGCCACCTCCTCCCAGGCATGTTTGATCACGGGGGAGGGACCTCCTCCTCCCATCCCTGGGAACGAGGATCTCACGCTGTGCTGCCACCTCCTCGAGGAGGGCAGCAAGGCACTCATTGGAAAAGCAAGGGGCACAGTGCCCTGCTGACCTGACCCGCTGCCTGGCCTGCTCACCAGCAGCGCTCTCGGGAGCCCTTCTGCTGGCCATGTCTCGCAGCCTTTGCAAGTCTGCAGGAGCGCTACTTAAACAGGCCGCCGGGTCTTCATTGCAGTCATTGCAGTCCCGCCCACTCCCGCTGTCCTCGGGAGCCGGGTTTCACATTGGGTGGGCCTTAATTGGTTCACCCACATAAAATGGTGGCACGGACCCGATCACCGCCCGTTTGTGCCCCCTCCCCAACGGCCCGCCCAACGGGGAGAACATTTTCCCTTAGTATCCTTCCTCAAGAAGGATGTCCTCCAGAATTGCTGGACTATGGCATATAAACTAAGCTGCACAGTGCTAATCAGGCTACTGAGCCCCGAATACAAAAACAAAATACTGTGGATGCTGGAAACCTGAAATAAAAACAGAAATATTGAAAATACTCAGCAGACCCAGCAGGAGAGAGAAACAGAGTTAGGATTTCAGCTGTGGCCTTGTACCTTTACTAAGCCTCTAATATGGCTGGCAGGAAACATTTTAAACAATTCTTTCACCATGTGGGTGCCACTGCCTTGGACAGTATTTATTGTCCATCCCTAGTGCCCTTGAGAAGGTGGTGATGAGCCAACTTCTTTAACTGCTGCAGTCCAAGTGATGCAGGTACACCCACAGTTTTGACCCAGCAACGATGAAACATATGGATATACTTACTGAATGAGATCCAAGTCAGGATGCTGTGTAGCTTGGAGAGGAACTTCCAGGCAGAGGTGTTACCATACGTTTGCAGCCCTTGACCTTCTAGGAAGTAAAGGTCACAGGTTTAGAAGGTGCTGTCGAAGGAGCTTTACTGAGTTGTTGCAGTGCATCTTGCAGAAATGGCAATAAGCGTATTGTCTCCCATATTGCATAAAGAAGCAAAACCGTCATGCACTCACCACTCCTGAAAAAAAATAGATGTTAGGCTTTGCATGTGGAAATAAGTGTCTAACATCTGTTTGAGGTCCACACTGCAAGATTGCAAAGCCATGCCTTGGGCCAGCTGCTACAAAAAAGATAAGATTTTTAAATATATTAACCTAAATGTGAGTTTGAGAGGAGCAGCAGCACTTCTCCCAACCCTACATTTGGAGTACGCAGGCCACATGATCTGCTGACCATCCAAGGGTTGAAATCTACCTTTTTCGTCAGAAACAAAAGGGTGCATTTATTTGGGGTTTGTCCATGCACAAGACGATCAAAAGTTGCCATAGAACATTTCTCAGATGCTTGTAAGAAATTTGGCCTCATTACAGTGTAAAGAAGATAGAAGATTATACCAATCTATCACTGAAAAAGCTTATGTGCCACCCAATATTACATTGAAAGCCTCTCGCTGTATATAGTGAATTGGTTCAGCTGCCTACAAAACACCTTGTCATGTGATGCAGCGCTAGATGATGAAGTGAACCACAGATTGTTTAAAGCCATTATTGCTTTGGAAGGCTTCATGTGAGGCTGTGAGATAAAAGGGGCATTACCCTGGTAACAAATGCAAGGTCACAGATAATAGATACAAAGGGTAGAACGTTACAGCCCCTCCTGCCGGTGGGATTTTCCAGTCCCGCTGAAGTCAATGGACTTCTGAATGGATCGCTGCATTTTACAGCCCCACCCCTGCCGTGACAGGGCCATAAAATTCTGCCCGATATCCTTCCTGTGTCTTCGTGATTCAATCACCGCATTAGAAAACTCAATCATTTCCATCTAAGCTGCTTCAGATGGATCATGGCTATTCAATGGTGACACAAGATTATGGACATTGATGTCCTCAGAAAGTATATATACCAGGCAATGACATTAAAGGCACAGTTCATGCAAGCTGGTTACTTAGTCTGAGGCCCAAACTTTTGCCATGTCCATTGTGGCAGAAATCCCAGAAATGGTTCGAAATTCTAAGTCCCACCCCCGAACACGACATGTTCCATTTTTGTGGGGACGAGTCTGACTGGGGTTCACGCATGCACGGTTTACAGAGGCAGCTAGCCATTTAAATCACCAGCTGCCCCCACTGAAGTGGGATTTTGGTAGACCAGGAGTGTGAAACCCGGAATGTGCAGATTAGACCTGGTAAGAGGAGGTTTGAACTTGGTGGATTCAGTTGCATAACCAGGGTACCCTTTGGAGAGGTAAGGTATCCCTTTATATCCGGTCCCAGCACACCTTTGGGGGAGGTAAGGCACTCTTTGGGAGTGTTAAACGTAAACATGATTGTGCATACAAAATGCATATTATTCATTGTAATTGTCAAGTTATCAAGGAACTTTCAAGCTGTCAAAGAACTGTGAAAGAACTGTCAAGTTGTTGTGGAGCTGTCAAAGCTGTCAAAGAACGGCCAAGATGTCAAGGAACTGTCAACTCTTTCAAGGAACTGTCAAAGGATATTAAGTGAGATGGCATGCAGCAGATAAGGGCAAACAGTGGTAAGTGGGGGACATGTTTTGGCATAGGGAGTATGAGGGCCATGCAGGATGGGTAGGGGGCAAGTGTTGCCATGGGCATGTGGGGACTAAGGTAAGTGGGTGGAGGGGCATGTATTGGCATAGGGTATATGAGGAGCCATAGTGGTGGGTAGAGGCATGATCTGGTATAGGTTGCATGGATTGGGCATGGGGAATGTGTGGGGGGTGAGGGATGAGGGATGAAGGGCTATTATTTGTTTTACTCATTTTTAAAATTTAATTCAGCGCAGTGTCGGAGCACAGAGGCAAGCCTCTTGCCTTCACACTCAGTAGCCTCTACAATCATTCAGGCAGAAGCGGGCCCCACTTCCTATCCAGCCAGCTCTGCCTGGAACGAAAATCCAACCTGTGAGCAGCCATTTTTAAAGGTAGGGTTCACAGGGCCAGGAATTCTCCCGTCTCTGTGCACAGGGCCTTGGGAGCAAAGATCTGGGCCTAAATGCCTGATTTTAGGCTAGTCAAGAAGGTATCTTACAATAAGCTGAAGTTTGGTAAATTATCTTGTGCTGGTCAGTTCTAACAATATAAGGATTGTCATAGACCAAACTAAATTAATGTGGCCTCTCAACTGACACATGGGGGACATGATGCTTGTGTCAGGAAAAAGTGGTGAATGATTGATGATGTCATGACAAAGTTTGAAGCAAATAATATGAAGCTACCCAGGGGAAGTTAGCCCAAAAGAAAATGGAGGGATTTGTTACCTCACCTGACATCCAATGCCCTGTGAGTGGGGAAACGTTCTTTCCAAAACTTGGACTTTAGAGTCATATGAGAATCCATAACCTTATTAAATGGAGATGTATCATTTACAATGATGAGCAGACCATTATCATCACTTCCTTGATAAAAACAGAGGACTCTGGAAAAACTCAGCAGGTCTGGCAGCATCAGTGGAGGGAGAAAACCGAATTAACATTTTGAGTCCACATTACTCTTCTTCACTCTGTTTCTCTCTCCACAGTAGCTGTCAGACCTGCTGAGTTTTTCCAGCATCCGCAGTATTTCGCTTTTATCGTCACTTCCTTGGTCATTTTGTATAACGCTGATTTATGTTTGGTGGCAAGGACCTGCAGAGTTCCTTCTTGAAGCCAGTGAAGTTTCCACCACCTGTGCCAGTAATCTGTTCCATGTGCTACCACATGTTACCATTTCAGTGAAAACAAATCCTCTTGCTTTTGTTATTTGTATTTAAATTCTGTGCACGACAGAGAGGTTTCCCTGGATCCAATTTCCCAAACCTTTGAAAATTAATATTTTACATTAGTATGAATAAAAATTTTGCATTTATATTGTGACAAAATGCCATACTTTTACCTTACTTTTAAATTGGCAGTCGAAGGTTGGGGCTTATGGTTTTCTGCGCTTGCACCAGCCAGTACTTGGCCACACATGCACATTTCGGGTTTTATTTTAACGCAGTTAGGGCCTTTCGCACATGCGCCGGCCAGGAAAGGGCTGCACATGTGCAGCTATTGCTTTATATGTTCTCTCAGCAAGGGCATTTAAGGGATGGGCAATAAATGCTGGCCAAGCCAGCGACACCCACATCCCATGAATGAATTTTTAAAAAGGCTGGGAACTAGCCCTGCGTGTCTGTACAGAAGAAAAGAAGTGAAACAGTCCCAAACTGCAGGTCAAGTGAGCTGAACCGGAGTTCCATTGTGCTGAGTGTGTCCCAGGGAGTAGGACATGGGAGGGGGGGGCAGGACGAAGGTCATAAACCAGGGGGTGGGACAAAGAGATGTCCCAGTAGAAAGGACCAGGCAGGGACAAAGCCAGGGATCAGAAAGAGGTCCCAGAAGTTAAAGTTAAAAGAAAGAAGCAGAGAAATAGGCTCCAACTTAAAGAGAAAGAGCAGGGAGCAGACTTACAGTGTCATAGAGATTACAGCCCCTGTAGATGCCCTTTGCCACATCATGTCCACGCCGGTCATCAAGCCCCTGTCTTCTCTAATCCCATTTTTCAGCACTTGGCCCATAGCTTTGCATGCTATGTTGTTTCAAATATTCATCTAAATACTCCTTAACTGTCAGGAGGGTTCCTGCCTCTACCACCTAGAAGGAAAATGGGCTCAAGGAAAGCCCAGAAGATCCGAGAGGGCAGCTGAAGGTTGGTGACTCCATGCTGCTGGCCTTAGGGGGAAAGGTGCCCCTTTGGAGCAGTAGTGTTCTGCTTGACACAGCTGAAGAGCTGAAATTGTGCTTGGAAGGTGAAGCTTGAGTGTACTTGGAGATCCAGGGGAAAGGAATCTCGGAAGTGAGATTGAAACCCTGTAGGTGGATTCTTGTTGAAGCTGTCCGAGTAGGAGTGACATTTGAAGAGCACCGCAAGGCACATTCTGCAAATGTGGAGACTGGAAACACTTGTGAAAAAGACAACGCTTCAGTGAGATTGATTGGCTCACAGTGTGACCAATGTCTGGGTGAGTTGTTGAGAAATCCATGGAATCTACTTTGGTTGCATCTGTCATTGATTTTGGAGTGGGGTGCATCTGACCTCAGTTTGCCTGTTAATTCGCATGTACCTCATACTCTAACATTCAGGGTAAGTATAAGATAGTCATGGTCTTTCTGAATTTGTAAGTGTCTGTAAAGATATTGCTGGGGTGAAGGGTTAGTGAATATTTGAATCATTTTCTTGTGTTTGTACTGAGATCTTTGCAACTTTTTAGTCTGGTGTAATGTATTTCATTTTTCTTGTTTAATAAATATTTTATTCTTTCTGTTAAAAGTTCATCAGCAGACTCCTGTGAATTTGTTCAGTAATTTCCCTCAATGGTTTCAAAAAAAGTTAAGATCTATCAAGCCAAGTTTCACTCTGGGTTTGGACTCGTCCGGTATGAACATCACCTGGGATTGTAACAATATATTTACAGATTTACTTCACATCAGAAAGGAGAATATTATGATACTGATTGTACATTCTCATTGTTCTACACTTTTCACAGGATATGTACTAGAAAAAATGTTCATTGTAATGTGTAATATGGGTCACATGATGTAATATTGTTTGTTCCTGCAACAGTCACTAAATGATTTTATGCACAATTTACACAGTCAATAATCATTACGATAGATTGGGCTGGTCTGGATCAAATTGTACTCTTTGATACTATTTCCTGGTTCACAGTTTTGGAATAGTCATGTAGATGTGTAAATTTGTAAAACTTTCATATAACCAGAATGTTTATGAAATATAATATGAAATTTTGGGAAAGGCTGCAATGTAAATACATGGAAATCTATATGTCTGTCAGTGTATGTGGATTTACCTCAATAGATCTAGACCTTTCATTCCCACTGCTGAAGCCTGTTTGTTTATTTATGTAGTTTCCAGGGGTGAGAGTGACTGAAGAAAAAAAATCAGAACACTTTTGGTGACAAGGAAGCAAGTGCAAGTTAAGAGCAAAGCAGGAAATTCAGTACAGCATGAAGAGCTAGAAATTATAACATCTTTTAATCATCCGTACTGAAATGCACATGCTTCTAGGCCACCTCAAATGGGTGAAATTACAAGACTTCAACTGGGTAGGAACATTAGTATTGCCTTGGTTTACTTTCCGGGTGGGATTTTCCAGCCCCACCCGTTACTGGGATCGTCTGGTCCGCCGAAAGTCAATGGACTTTTGGCTGGGCCGCCGAATCTCCCGCCACAACCGGGCCGGAAAATCCCGACCTCTATTACCATCAAGACTGTGGACCAATGCATTTGTATAAAATCACCAAAGTGTCCTCAGTATTTCAACATGTCTGCTTTTAATGCAATTAGTACATGTTATATGGGATGAAGTCCTTACTAACAACAGAACAACATCTTGCTGGTTTATGTGCATCATAGGCAGGAAAGCTTTAGTAAGTACTAATTGCATGAAAAGCAGACATGTTGAAACACCCAAGAGCTAAAATTGCCATCTGAAAAGTCTCTGTTCATCACCTATGAGTCAGTCCCATTCATTCAAAGCAGTTAACATGAGGAGTTCAGGATACCATTCTCCTTTAGTTCCTTTGTATTTTCTCTCATCTAAATATAATCAATAAAATCATATCAGTTTCGTCTCAAATTTCAAGTATTTGCTGCAATGAAACAGAAATCAGACAGACATACGAAGCAGTTTGTGTAAGTTAGTAACAGAACAAACGAATTTCTGCATTTTGATCATTTTCTCCTTATTTGTCACTGCCTCCCCTCCCACACCCACCGCAGGTTTATTTCCTTCAAAGTAGCTGTCAAGATCCTGCAGGCTAAGCAACCTATCCACTAGTCTCACAAGTCAGGAATTTCCCAGGTTCAATTGCTCAGCTCTGCTGAACTGACTGATCTTTGCTGATTCAGCGGAGCTATGCCGGAATGAAGAGTGTGTCAAATTAATGCAATACTTTGGGAATTAGGATAGCCATATTTCCCAACAGTATATCATCTTTCACAATTTAAAATATCATTGTCCCATGTTCAAAAGACTGTGCATGAGAACCTCTCAAACTGAGAGAAGGGTCCAAGGGTGTTGCCATGATAATCCTGGGTTGGCTTCTTAACCTCGAACACTGAGAGCCCTGTGCATCCAGTGCAACAGCTGGCCTAGCTCGGTTCCCACCCCACCCCAGCTCCGCTACAGACTCATACACACACCCTAGACCCGATACAGAGTCCTACACCCAATCCCCTCTAGGTTTCAGCCCACCTCTTGCCTCTTCTTGTTTTTTATTCAGCTTCTTGTCTTCGGCAGTATAGAGGATGTCGAATGGGTTGGACTGGTCATCAAGCATCTGGTCAAAGTGGTGGGTGACAGCGCAGCCTAAAATCTCCTGCACATCAACAGTTGGACTGGCCAGAATAACTCATCAACGTCTAATGACAGGTTCCCTCCCTCCTGCCCTTGCTGCTCCTCTAATCATAAATTTTGTCTCCAGGGGAGCAACAAGATCAAGAGAGAGGGAACCTGTGATTGGAGGAGCTGGAGGATGGGAGAGGCAGAATCTGTGATTGGAAAAGTAGCTTTGTCTTTCTTATGCTCACTGCTCTTTTAATCGTTGCTCTGCAGTCATTTCCCATCCTCAGTAGCTGTCAGTTTAACTGACAATTAACAGTCTTTTTTTTTAAATAAAGCTGACAGTTGCTGAGAGCAGGGCAAACCCAACAGTTCCAAATTTTTTTGTAAAGCCCGCTGGAAGACCACTAAGCTGCCCGAAGGCTGGAAAGAGCCGTTCCTACTCACACCTACTGTCATCTGCCTCAGCAAGAGTATTCACTGGGAGGGCCTCCAGATATTATTCTGGATCCTAAATGGGAGCCAGGTGCTTTGCGGTAAGTTAAGGAAAATAGAGATCTTGTATTTTTACAGAGCTTTCCATGGCTTCTTAATGTTCCAAAGCACTTTACTGGCAATGAAATACTTTTGAAGAGTCCTAAATGTTGTAGCTTGCGTGTCCAGTTTTGTTGTAGAATATTTTCTCTGCATAGCTTTGACCTACAAACAAGCTTCATCTTGTACATTGCTAGGGGAGGTGACTCTAGCTTCTTTAGATGTATAAGAACATGGAGGATAGCATCATGATAACCACCACTTGGCGACTGCAGCAAGAGGCACAGAGCACAATTCATCATTGAAATTTTTTCTGTTTAACACTGTCTACCTTTCCACTAGCACCTTAACTCCTTCCCTCTATTTTCAAATAAAGAACCATTCCCCCACTTGAATCCCCATCTGAGAACAAGACAACTGGTCAGCCCTCCTTGTCCTTTCATTCCAGATTTTCATTCTATTAAAATCAGTTGTACAAAAATGGGGTGGATTCTACATCCGTGGGTGATGTGCTCAAACAATTGCAAGATCTCTTGCTATATTTTTCAGAGTTCACTGGAATCAGGCCAAGTCTCGGAAGATGGGAACAGGAAGGAATGCTGGATAAACCAACAAATTACATACTTGTAAGCCTTGCATCCAGGGCCATTGCAAATGGTCTAAGCAAACTAGACGGTCACCGAGAGTGGCAAAATTTGGGAGGCAGCAAACAACTGAGTGAGCTATTCATGAAACTCAGGGATGAGAAATTCCTGCCAAATGGCGGATTTCTGACATTGGAGTTTTGGAAATCTGCCATTGGCATCTCCTTTCTGACCTTCAGAACTGAAAGATCGGCTTTAAGAAATATTGGAACTGTCAGTTTGACTGACAGTTGCCGTGAGCAATGTCCAAGATGAATTCTGTTTGTAGGCCAAAGCTATGCAGGGAAAATATTCTACAACAAAACTGGACATGAAAGCTGCCACATTTAGGACTCTTCAAAATTATTTCATTGCCAGCAAAGTGCTTTGGAACATAATGAGATCATTGAAGGCGCTGTATAACTTTAAGATCTCTATTTTCCTTAACTTACTGTTCCCATTTAGAATCCAGATTAAGATCTAGAGGCTCCTCCCAGTGGACACGCTTGTTGAAGTATATGCTTAATTATAGCACCCCTCTGCTATTTGGCTAGATGGCTAGCATGTGGTTCAGATTAATGCCAACAGCAGGGGTTAGTTTCCTGCTCTGGCTGAGGTAGACTTGGGATCTGCCTCCTTTCCCTACCCAGGATAGTGGAAGGCAATGGTAAACCACCACCGACAAAATAAACACCAAAACTCAGGATGAAATATCAGCAGACAATGAGCTTCCCATCTCCATGGTAAAAATCCGACCCTTGGAGTAGATTTTCAAGTTTGGAGTCCTAGTTAGGTTGAGTTGGTTGTTCCCAATGGCATCTGGTCTCAATACATCCAGCAATTAGTAGAGAAAAATCTCCGAAGATACCTTGTCCACTGCCTTGATGTCTATATATGTTCGTTAGCTCATCACAAGACCTGGCTTGGCTTTGATGCTCTGTTGTCGAACAACCACCTATCTAGCATGCGTGTGTGATTTGAATCTTTTTTTAAAGAAAACCCTAAATATAGGTAAAATATTGAAGGTGTACTGAAGACCAAGATCTTCTGTTGTCTGATCAAGCACTTCATTTGTAGAAAACAAGGAGGTTGACCTGGGATTCAAACTGCAACCTTGACTCAAATATTTGGAATACAAACATACGAATGTAGGAATTTGGAGCAGAAGTTCGCTGTTCAGCCCCTCAACTCTGCTCTGCCATTTGACAAGATCATGGCTGATCTGATTGTGGCCTCCACTTTCCTGTCTACCCCCAACATTCCATTTGCCTGCCTAAGCACTTGCTGTACCTACATACTGACTTTTTGTGATTCATTACCAAGACACTCTTTTCCCTCTGTACAGCAGAGTTCTGCAATCTCTCTCCATTTAAATAATATGGTGCTTTTCTATTTTTTTCAGCAGAAGTAGATAAATACACAGTTTCCCCCATTGTACTCCATTTGCCAAATTTTTGGCCACTCACGTAACTTATCTATATTCCTTTGAAGACTCCTTATGTCCTCTTCACAACTTACTCTCCTATCTATCTTTGTGTCATTAGCAAACTTAGCAACCATAGGTTCGGCCTTTTCATCCAAGGCACTGATATAGATTATAAATAGCTGAGGTCCCAGCTGTGGTACTCCACTCATTACATCTTGCCAACCTGAAAATGACCTACTTATCCCTACTCTCTGTTTCCTGTTAGCTAACGAATCCTCCAACCATGCTAATAAGTAACCTCCTATACCATGAGCTCTTATTTTCTGTAGAAAGCTTTAATGAGGCACCTTGTCAAATGCCTTTTGCAAATCCAATTATGCCACATGTAAAAGTTCCCCTTTACCCACATTGCATGTTACTTCTTCAAATAACTCTAATAAATTAGTCAAACACAATTTCCCTTTCACAAAATCATGTTGACTCTGCCTGATTGTATTCAAATTTTCTAAGTGCCCTGCTATTATCATGCTATATATAAAATAATAGATAAGAGCAATTTCCTGCAGCAGATGCTAGGCTAACTAGCCTGTAGTTTCCTGCTTTACGTCTCATTCCTTTCTTGAGGAGAGGAGTTATATTCACTCTTTTCCCATCTGATGGGGCCTTTCTGGAACCTAGACGGTTTTAGAAAATTACAACCAATGTACCTATTATCTCAGTGGCCACTTTTTCAGAGACCCCAGGATGAAGTCCATCAAGACCTGGGAAATTGTCAGTCGTCAGTTCTAATAACAAAAACAGAAAATGCTGGAAAAACTCAGCAGGTCTAACAGCACCTGTGGAGAGAAAGACAGAGTTAAGTTTCGAGTCCTTATGACTTCTTCTTCTTTAGTTCTCGGTACCCTTGCCCTGGCGATTGTAATTGTTTTAAATTCTTCTCTCCCTTTCACTTCTTGATCTACAATTCACTTTAGCCAGCTCTGTTTTCATATCCTCTTAACTGTCTTTACTTAAATTTAAAACACTAGCCTTAGACCCACTTTTCTCTCCCTCAAACTGAATGCAAAATTCAATCATTTTATGATCATTGCTAACTAGGGACTCCATTACTATGAGGTCATGAATTATTTCTCTCTTATTGCACCTTACCCGGCCTAGAATAGCACACTCTCTGATTGAGTCTAGAACATGCTACTCCAATAAAGTGTCCCAAAAACACTCTATGAACTCCCCTTCCATGCTACCTTTGCCAACCTGGTTCATCCATTCTACATGTAGATTAAAATCACCCATGATTATCACTGTACCTTTCTCACAAAGCCCCATTATTGCTTCCTGTGTACCCCATCCTACAGGGTAGATATCTACTCCCACAAGTGACTTCTTACCTTTGCTATTTCTTATCGCCACCCAAACTGATTCTACATCTTGATCTTTAGAACTAAGGTAATCTCTCTATCATACTAATATCATATTTAATTAACAGAGCTATCCCACTACCTTTTCCTAGCTTCCTGGCCTTCCAAAATTTCAGGTATTATTGAATAGTCAAGTCCCAGCCTTTGCTACCTTGCAGCCATGTCTCTGCAATGGCTATCAGATCATACATATTTATTTCTATTTGAATTGATAACTCATCTGTTTTGTTATGAATGCTATGTGTATTCAGATTCAGAGCCTGTAGTTCTGTCTTTTTACTATTTTTGCAACTTCTACACCTTTATTTGCTGTTGCAAATTTCTATGCTCTGTCCCTTTCTGCCACATTCTGATTATCATTACCTATGTTGCAACTTTGCTCTCTTGCCTTGTTCTCTCCCTTTAATTTATCACATCTTTCCTCACTTGATCCCTCATTCCCACTATTTAGTTTAAAGCCCTCTCTACCACCCTAATCATACGACTCACTGGTCCCAGTGTGATTCAGTTGAAGACCATCTCAATAGTACAGCTCCCACTTTTCCAGTACCCTATGAATTGAAATCCATTTCTCCCACATCAACCTGTAAGCCATGCATTCAACTGTCTTATTTTAATTGCCCTACACCAATTTGATCATCGGTCAGGCTATAGTCCAGAGATTAGGCAGTTCTGCTTTTTAATTTCGCCACCAGCTGCTCAAACTCCCTAAGCAGAACCACTTTCATAGACCTATGTCATTGGGATCAATATGGACCACAACAATGGGATCCTCCCCGTCCCACTGCAATTTCCTCCCCAGCCCAGAGAAGATGATTTAAAAAAATGTTTAATTTCAAAAGGTTGTGCAACCTTACAGCATACAACTTAATATTAAAACCTGAAAAGATTGGGAAGAATCAGGATTAGTGACAAAGGGGCATTGGGGAACAATTTGAAACAAATTAAAAGCACTGTGCAAGAGATCTGTCTAATAGTTTATTTAGAAAAAAACAACTGCATGATGCTTTACATTGGAGAATGATTTCCTTGACTGAAATAGGCAAGGTATAAGTTGATTTGTAAAAGAGCATACTTCTGGTACTTTCTATGGAACAAAGATTTAAAAGTAGGTCTCAATTTAATAATACTTTGCAAGACTTTTGGCTTTTGAGTTTTTTATAGATGTAATTTATTAATGTTTATTTCTAATTTCCCAAAGAGCTACCAGAAATAATGTCTGCAAAGCAAATGCCTTAAACTTGGCAGGGTGTGGGAACCAAGAGATAATACTAGAGGAGGATGCTAAGGTGCAAAGAGAAACAATACTAGAGTAGGAAATAGTAAGATATTGGGTGGATTCAGCATAAGAGAGAAAGTAATAAAGTATAAATTAGTTACAGTACATGGATGTGAATGCATGGAGTATAGCAAATAAGACTGATGAGTTGCAGACGCAGATGGTCATTTGGAAATATAATGCTGTGGCAATAAGAGAAACCTGGCTCAAAAAAGGGAAGAGCTGGTTATTAAATATCCCTGGGTACAAGGTGTTCAGGAAAGATAGGAAAGAAGGAAGGGAAGAGGTGTGAAGGAGAATATGGGAGAGTTGGAGAGAGAGGATATCCCAGAGGAGTCGAGGATAAACCATTTTGGCTAGAGCAAAGGAACAAAACAGTTGCAATTCATTGCTTGGTGCGGTCTATGGGCCACCAACTAATGGGAACAATGTAGAAGAACAAATTTTCAAGAAAATTACAGAGGTGCAAGCTCTATGCTGTAGTTATAAATTACTACTGCATCACCAGACACAGAACCAGGACCGGATGAGTGGCATCCATGGATACTGAGAATGTGGAAATTATGGAGGCACTGGTCATAATTTCCCTGTCTTCCTTAGACTGAGTACAGTGCCAGAGCATTGGCGAATTGCCAATGTTACACTCTTGTTCAAAAAGGCATAAGCCCAGCAACTACAGGCCAGTCAGTTTAGCCTCGGTGGTAGGGAAGCTTCTGGAAATGATAACTCAAGACAAAATTAATGGTTATTTGGCAAATGTGGGCTAATTACTGAAAGCCGGCATGGATTTGTTAAGGGAAAATCATGTTTAACTGGCTTGCTTTGAGTTTTTTGATAAGGTAACAAGGGGATTGATGGGGGTAATGCTGTTGATGTGGTATACATGGACTTCCAAAAGGCATTTGATAGAGTGTCACTTAATGGACTTATGAGCAAAGTTAGAGCTCATGGAATAAAAGGAACTGTAGCATCATGACTACAAAACTAGTTGAGTGAAGTGACAGGAAACAAGATTAGTGGTGAATGTTTGTTTTTTGGACTGGAGGAAGGTTTATAGTGGAGTTCTCCAGGGATCAGTGTTAGGACCTCTGCTCTTCCTGATGTATATTAATGACTTAGACCTTGGTAAACAGCACACCATTTCAAAATCTGTGGATGTTACGAAACGTGGAAGTACTGTGAGGAAGATATTGTAGAACTTCAAAAGGACATACACAGGTTGGTGGAATGGGTGGACAAGTGGCAGGTGAAATTTAAAGCAGAGAAGTGTGAAGTGTCGCATTTTGGGACAAAGAACAAAGAGAAACAAAGGGTACAATTCTAAAGGGGATGCTGGAGCAGAGGCACCTGGGTGTATATATGCGTAAATCAGTGAAAGTGGCAGGACAGTTTGAAAGAGCGGTTAGTAAACCATACGGTATTCTTGGCTTTATCAATAGAGGCATAGAGTACAAAAGCAATGAAATTATATTAAATCTATATATAACACAGATTCAACCTCAATTGGAGTATCTAGGCAGCACATTTTAGAAAGAATATGAAAGCATTCGAGAGGGTGCAGAAAAGATTCATGAGCATTGTTCCAGGGATGATGAAATTCAGTTATGTAGAAAGATTAGAGAAGTTGAGACTATTCTACTTGAAAGAGAGAAGGTTGAGAGGAGGTTTGATAGAGGTGTTCGAAAGCATGGGGGGGGGCTGTGTAGACAGTGTAAATAGGGAGAAACTGTTTCCATTGGTGCTAGAGGGCACAGATTTAAGGCAGTTGGAAAATAAATAATAGTGACATGAGGAAAAACTTTTTCACGCAGTAAATGGTTAGGACCTGGAATGTACTGCTTGAGGGTGTGTTGGAGGCTGGTTCAATTGAGGCTTTCAAGCGGGAATTGAATCATTACCTGAGAAGGGAAAATGTGTAAGACTATGGTGGAAAGGTGAGGTACTGACTGTCAATATTAATGTGTAAAATGTTATTGGAAATTATTTTTTAAAATAGAATTCTAGAATGGGTCAGTGACCAGGTGTGTCTGTGTGTGTGTTTTAATTGGATTAAAGCCAACTAGACTGAATGCTTTGATGTTTACTAGTTTTGAGATGTTATTTGAGTGAACAGTAAGGAGAACAGGAAGGTAAAATGTTCATTTGCGTTTGTTGAATAAACCATTCAAGACTGCAGGTAAAATCTTACACCTAGCTAGAAGAAGCCAAACAATGTGTTTATTTTTTCAACTTACTAATAAAATTGGTGCTATGAAAGAGGTTTTATTGTTAGAAGAGCTGGGGCAGAATTTAGGCCTTTGTTGGGCGGGCTCAACGAGGAGCCAACCACTGCCTGCAATTGAAGCTGGAAGGTGATTTCACGCTGGTGGGCCAACTAAGGCCCATCTAGGGTGAAACGTGAGTGGCCGCGTCCAGCGCTGCCTGTGCCCGGGGTGGGGTGGGGGAGGAGGTCGAGCGGGTCAAGCACGAACTTCACGCAAGCACGAGAATCTCCCTGAGTTAGAGATGAAGAGTTTTCAAAAAACAAATAATGAATAGAAAAATATTATAAAACATGTCCCTGCTCATGTGACTGTCACATGAGCAGGGACATGCTAATAATTAAATTTTAAATTTTTTATTTTTTTTATTTGCTTTTGGAAACCTTATCCCGCCCGTGGATAAGGCCACTTGTCCTTTTCGCCTGCCTGCCAACCGTAGACTTGGACGGGAATGAAAAATGTAAGTTAATTGAGACTTTAACGGCCTAAACTGACCCTTTAATTGTCAGTGGGTGTGCTGCCAATTCCGGAGTGCATCCGTCAATTGAAATATCGCACGACTGCACGTTGAGGTCAGGACGCTCGCCCGACGTCAACACGTGTCATTTCACACTCAAGCAGGTAAGGTGTGCACTTGCCCACCAAGGTAAAGATTTTGCCCCTGAAGTTCAAAAGAGCTAGTGATACAATGGAAAATTTACATTCAAAGGGAAAGCTAGGTGTATAAAGAAAGGAGTTTGATTTGTTGTTAAATTAATCAATGTTTAATTTAGTTTTATATAAAAACCACAGGACTTGGTGGTCTTATTCCTACTGAATTCGAAGTCTGCATCTTAAAATTACAATTTGCAAGAAATGGATTATGACAGTTGTTTCAAATTTCCACCTGGGATTTGAACAACTCAGCCTTTATCATCGGGTGTGTCATAACACTGACATAAGGTGAATTGCTCCTTCAGAGGGCCAGCACAGACATGGTGGGCTGAATGACTTCCTTCTGTGCTATAATCATTCGATAATTTCATGATTCTATTTATACAGAGATGTCCTACAAACAAAATCAAGACAAACATCCAGATGATCTGTTTTCAATCATTTTGCTTGAGGGATAAATATTGGCCAGAACACTGGGAGAACTCCTCTACTTTCTTCAAATCATGCCATGAGATTTTTTATGTACCCTTGAGAGAGCAATCAGGAGCTTGTCTTAACAGTGTTAGCCAAGTGTCATGTGTTCAAGTGTCTGGAGTGGGGCTTAAACTCCTGACCTTTGACTCAAGAGCTGAGAATACTACCATTGAGCTAAGGGTGACATAAGATTTGCCTTCATTTTATCTTTGCATCCATTAGAATGGCTGAGTGCTAATCCTCCAGCAAAGTACAGCTAATGGCCTCTCATTTTATATTTACTTTTAGCAAGGTTAGCTCTGAATTCTTAATATCTTTCAGGATTTCCTTTTCACCTGTGTCCATAGTCCAAAATGTCCTTTTAAAAGAAATTTTCTTCCATTGGGTCCCACAAAGAGCAAACTGTCTTTGGGAATATATAATCACTGGGGTTCAGCTGGAGAGAGAAAGGAGTTCCAATCATGCATAAGTAAGCGAAAGAAAATGATTTATCTTGCCTTCAACTGATGGGCAATTGGCATGAGCAATGGAGAAAAATCCATTTGATTCAGTCTAAAGGACTGTGTTGTGACTTAAAAGATGATTACCTATGTCAAGTTTGTGTAGGTTTCAAGCTGCAATGAATTTCAAACTGTCGTGAATTTGCCTAAATGAAAGTTTATTGTACTATTGTGCTATTTGCCTTGGTCTCACAATCAGAAACAGAAACAAGGCACTTGTAGTTTCCATAGAAAGGAACAAAATAAAATACAATAACTTATTTTCTCACACAACCCAGACTTGCCTGTTTTGCCTCTTGGGTATCATCTTACATAAGGAACTTGGACAATGAGCTTAAAAATTTACATACAAAAAAATATTTCGTGTCAAGAAACTGGGTTGCATAAGTATCTTGGCATATTATCCTTTCATCTCTGACAGCTAGAATAAAATCCAGCCTTTTATAACCTGATGGAATTTGCCCTGATCTATTAGCTATAACTTGAACTGAATGATTAACATTAATCAGCACCAAGACCACAGTTTCACTCAGAGATGTCAGCAATTTAAAAATATCACAGTAGCCAGTGTGAGGCAAGGAACATTATTATAAGATTGGCAAAGTGCATTTTGTACAGTACCTTGCCCATGCTAACCTGACTTCAGAGCACTTGAGACTGATATCTGCCAGAGGACGGACACAAAAGTTCCTTTCATTGATGTCTGCCAAAATGAGCACAAAAAGACTCTGAATCTGATACATACAAACATATGAAATAGGAACAGAAGTAGGTCATTCGGCCCCTCAAGTCTGCTCCACCATTCAAAAGATCATGGCTTGAATCTTTCAAGTTCCACATTCCCATCTCCTCCCAATAGCCTTTGATTTCCTTGCCTAACAAGAATCTATTTACCTCCACCTTAAAAATATTCAGTGACCCCTCTTCCACTGCCTTCAGAGGCCAAGAGTTCCAAAGCCGCACAATCCTCAGAAAAAAAATTCTCCTCATCTCTGTCCTATAACGGCAACCCCTAATTTTAAAACAGTGTCCCCTGGTTCTGGACTCACCCACCAGAGGGAACATCCATTCCACATCCACCTTGTCAAGATCATTCAGGATCTTATATACCTCAATCAAGTTGCCCATCACTTTTCTAAACTCCAGTGGAAACAAGCCCAGCCTGTCCAGCCTATCCTTATAAGACAACTTGCTCATTCCAGGGATCAGTCTAGTAAACCTCCTCTGAACTGTGTCCAACACATTTACATCCTTCCTTAAATAAGGAGACCTAAACTGCACACAATATCCGAGATGCAGCTTCATCAATGCCCTGTATAACTGAAGCATAACATCCTTACTTTTATGTTCAATTCCTCTTGTAATAAAGGGTAGCACTCCATTAGCCTTCTTGATTACTTGCTGTACCTGCATACTAACTTTGTGACTCATGCATGAGAACACCTAGATCCCTCTGCACCTCTGAACTCAGAAGTCGTTCTCTGTTTAAGTAACTCTCTGCTGGAGAATTGTCAGCCCGCAGCACCATCAGTTTGCTCAGTACTGCTTCCCTAGTGATTGTAATTTTACCAAGTTCCTCTCTTCTCATCCACTTCCTGATTTATAGCTATTACTGGGATTTTTTCTATATCCTCTGTAGTGAATAAAGAAGCAAAATATTTGTTCGTTTCATCCACCATTTCCTTATTATCTACTATTAACGCCCCATTCTCACTCTCTAGAGGACAACACTCACTTTATCTACTCTTTTCCTGTTGCCATATAGTTGCCTTTATTTAAGTTTAAAATGCTAATCTTAGACCCACTCTCCTCCTTTAAAACTAAATGTAAAATTTAATCATATTGTGGTTGCTGCTACCTAGGGGTGCTTTCACTCTGAGGTCATTAATTAATCCTGTCACATTACACAATACCAAGTCTAAAGTAACCTGCTCTCTTGGTTGGTTCTAGAGTGTGTTGCTCTAAAAAAAACCCTCAAAAGCATTCTATGAACTCCTCATCCAGGCTATTATTCCCAATCGGATTTTTCCAGTTTATACGTTTATTAAATTCACCCATGATTATGGCTGGCCTTTACCACAATTAACCAATATCCCTGCTTGTATGCTTTGTCCTACATTGTGGTTACTGCCACCCCCATTATTGACTTCTTTCCCCTACTGTTCCTCATCTGCACCCAAACCGATTGTATATCCTGATCTCCTGAACCAAGATCATCTCTAACTATTGCACCAATGCCATTCTTGAACATTAGTGCTTCTTTTAAGTTTACCTAGCTTCCTATTCTTCTTGAAGGTCATATATGCCTCAATATTCAGGACCCAATCCTCGTCATTCTGCAGCCACATCTCCGTAATGGCTATCAGATCATATTTATTTACTTCAATGTGTGCTATCAATTTGTTTACATTGTTATGAATAATATGTGCATTCAGATACAGAGTCTTTAGTTTTGTCTTTTTGTTATCTTTTGTGACAACTAGGGCAGAATCGTCCTTGCCCGTTGGCTTCAGGCGTGTTCAGCGGCGAGAGAGGACAATGTGGCGAGAAGGCCAAAAATTGGTTTCACTATGTCGTGAAACCAATCTGCTATCGTCCATTCGGCCCGTCAATGGCTGGCCATGTTTCTCACCATCGGAAGTCAGGAATCTCACTGTAATATTTCTGCATACCATTATAAGGCCAGCCCGCTGGAATCACCCCACCCGTAGGATCATCCATCCACGTCAAGGTGATTGCACACCAACGTGTTTCACAACAGCATATATAAAAGGCGGGCACTTGGCAGGCTGCAGTTTATGAGGAACTCGGAGGTGAGTACACAGTAACATTGCACTGCGCTCGCCCAGGTCACCTGTTGGACTTCAATGTCATGCGGGCAGCTAAGGTGACTTGGGGGCGGGGGCAAGGGCTGCCCTGCGGTTGAAGGTAATGCACAAGCGGGTGGGGGGAGGGAAGCAGCCACACTTTAGGGAAAACTTAAAGTGACCATTCCTCTGCAGCTGAGACAGTTCAGACGCAACCTCATTGATATGCATCAAGTCGGGCCTCTAGTTTTTCTGCCCACTCAAACATCACAGTGGTGTGAAAGTGCCACCAAGTGCTCAAGAGCTTTTCACCCCTTGGGCAAAGACTGCAAACTAATGAGCATTTTAGTGGTCTGCAAACAGTTGGGTGACTGGGCATATTGTACAATCTCCTTGCTAACGCTGGCTATGGAGCCATCACTGGTGGAGGTGCTCACAACCCCTTGCAACGTCATCATTCAGGATTGGACCAATCTCCCCTGTGGTTCAAGCTAACAGTGCAGTCTGAGCTGAGGGCACAGCATGCAGTCCAATGGGCAAGGCTGCTGCCAATCGGTCAGGTGGAGTGGGGCAGATGTGGTTGGAGTTTCAGGCAGCCATGCAGCGCATTAAACTCTGGCCAAACTAGTGGTGGCCAGCACTCTCCGGAAAGCATTAATGGGGCTTTAGACTGAACGAAGAGAAGTCCTCAGTATACCCAAGCTCACCCATGCGTCTCTCTCTTTCATCCTGCAGGAGAAGTACATCAGGTGAACTAGCTGTATGCCTCATGGCGTACAGAGAGCAGGGACGACAGGGAAGAGAGCAGCAGAGGTGCCTGGTGGTGCGAAGGGAGGAGCAGCACCCTCAGGAAGGAGAGGCAGCTGGGGCTCTCGCACACACTGAGGAAGAGCCACAGTGAACCATTGTTGGTCAGCGCCTAGCCAGACCCAAGGTCTACGGACACCATTTTTCATTCCTGCAGAAGACCAATAACAAGTGTCGCTGAAGACTGCACATGTCTAGGGAACTGGTCGGTCACATCTGCCACCTGCTGCAGGATTTGGCGCCAAGGGGACATGGAGGGCATCCACTGCCAGTAGCTGTGAAATTGACCGCAGTGCTCAATTTTTACAGCAGTTACTCCTTTCAGGGCTCCACAGGTAGCCTCTGTGGGATATCACAAGCTTCTACTCACAAATACATCCATGAGGTCATGGATTCCATCTTCGCGAGGGCACACAACTTTGTATATTTGGCTCAGGACCAAGAGAGCCAGGGTGCAAGAGCCATTGGATTCGCCCAGATCTCGGGCTTCCCACAGATGCAGAGTGCCATTAATTGCACTCACTTGCCGCTCAGGACTCCGTCGCAACAAGGGGTCAACTATCTCAACTGCAAGTGCTTCCATTCATTGCATGTGTTGCTGGTGTGCAACCACCACAAACGCATCCTGCAAATCCGTGCATGGTTTCCAGGGAGTGTCCATGACTCCTACATTTTCAGTCAGTCACAGATCCCTGGCATCTTCCACGGTCCAGAGGCTGCAGGGTTGGCTCCTCGGTGATAGGGGCTACCCACAGAGGCTGTGGCTGATGACACCCATGTGGCAGCCTCAGACTGCAGCACAGCGAAGGTATATAATGAGGTTCATGCTGCAACTCGCATTTTGGTGGAGCAAACCATCAGGATGCTGAAAATGAGGTTCCAGTGTTTGGACCGGTCTGGTGGAACCCTTGATATATCCACAGAGGGTGTCATGCATCATAATCAGTGCTGCACCCTTTACAGCCTGGCACTGCAACAGAGAGAGGAGCTGGCTGAGGAGGAGATGCAGGAGCTGGAGGTCTCCTCCAATGAGGAGGACGTCGACAGTGGTGAGGGTGATGAGGCCCTTGAAGGCGACGATGACGGTGTTGAGGCCCTTGCACTGACCAGACAAGGCAGGGACACTCAGGAGGCCCTCATAGCTGCTAGATTTGTGGGGAATGATGACTGTGTGCAGTGATCCGTAGATCCTCATATTGCATTTATGAATGTTTGACTCTAGTCTGGCTTATGTCAGCGCACATACCCACTGTGATAATGCTCCTGTCAATGAGATGTAGTGGAGGCCCTAATAGTCGCACGATTGCAGGAGGATGATAGCTACATATAATGAAGACACTTCATAGATCCTCACAGAACCTCTAAGAATATCTGACTCCTGTCTGTCCGGGGGCAGCTCACTGGTGCTCTGTGATCAGGGCCATATCATAGAGACAAAGCCATGAAACTTTAAAGGCACCTGATTTTTTGTCAACCTTCAGCACCTGACCTCTTCACTGGACACAGATGCTGAAGAGATGGGGGTAAGCACCACCTTAAAAAGGTGCTGAGAGCACACAGAGAGAATGGTGGAACTCTGACGCCTGCCCACGACATTCTGGCAGCAATGACAAGCACTGTCGAGGTGCAGGCATCAGGAGTGTGTCCAGTGAGTGTGAGGCTGGACCATTACTTTGATCTGAAGGCTGCACAAAACACAGAGAAGAGGCCAGAAAGGTTTCTGAGTGACACAAACACTGCTCATCAGAACAAGGAGCCACAGACAGGGAGACATTCTTAGGAATTTATTTACAATAGTGAACATAACGTACAAGTGATTAACACCCATTCCCAGCCTGTGCAATTACATTTTCTTACCTCTCCTAACCCTGTCACTATATCTTGCTGCTCCCCGTACATCTACAGCTGAGGTGGAGGCGGCCTGCTGCCTGCTACGCTCTGTTGCCAGTGATGACTTTGGCAAGCATCCTCTGGAGGGCTGAGACATGGAGGGCCCCGGCCTGCTTTCAGGGACCTGCTTTGTGGCAGTGGCACCCTCCTCAACCTGTGGAGCTGGAGCTGCTGAGGTCACAGGAAGAAGGGATTCGGATGGGCAGGGCTCTCCCAGAGTCACCTGGTTGGATGGCCTCAGGGTGTGCACCTGCTGATCCTCCTCCTTATGGGTGCATAAGGGCTCCTGGTTGACTCCTTGAGGAGAAGGAGTAGCTGCAGTGAGACCAGGCTGCCTACATCCCTCTCCTGTACATACTGTTGGAGGCCATCTATTGTACAGCGATGTAGTTCAGCCCTTACAACAGTGCAGGGTCGACATCCTAGACCAAGGTCTCCATTACAGCTGCCATCCTACCAGTGTTGACCTCAGTGCATTGGCATTCTGATGCTATCACCTCTGAAGGCGGATGGACTACTCCATTTGTGCCTTGCAATCTGAGGAGAGCAGTGGACATCCCTTCCTGATGTTCCCCAGCTTGCCTTTGCAGCTCCAGCAACTGTGACATGACCGAGTCCAAAGGCTCGTCATCTGACTCAGACTCAGCAAATCTCTGGCCTCCAGCAGTCATCCGGGAGTCGGACACCCGGGAAGTCCCTGCCACCACCTGCTGTGGATCAGACAGAGCGATGTTCTCACCAGATTGTGGTCCTGAGGCTACTCTAAAGCTAGATCCCATCAAGGTGTGTGTCTCTGCGCTGGTGGAGGGTGTGGGTGAGCACTGTGACAGGTCTTTAGGGAGAGTTTCAGCAGGTTTCTCTTCTGAGCTTCCCTCAGGGCTTGATTGGAGGCCCTGGGTTGTGGACTCTGTCTGCTGTTTCCCGGATGTGCCTGTGAAAGCAAGGAGAGATAATTAGTGCTTGGCAGTGGCCTGTGAAACAGGACACATCACTCACAGCACGGTTGTCTGATTGATGTTACTTTGCTGGATCCTCACTTGGTAGAAAACGGTCGACCTCACCGTCAGCACAGGACCAGTCCAGATCCTCGCCAGCCAGCTGGATGACTCTGTTTTCAAAGTACATGAGGACCATGACTTCAGGCATTCCTCCACCTGTCTGTGACCTCCCCGTATTGTTGTGTGCCAACTTGTCCTACAGGAATAGAGATGGAGAGAGTGTAAGCAGGACACCTACCAGGCCAGATGATAAATATGTCTGGCATGTGTGGGTGGTGAATGGCCCCATGGACGGGATGAAGACAATTAAGGTGTGTGAGAGAGAGTGAATGGTGATATCCCTTGAGCTGGCAGTGAGTGAGGGCCCTGTGGATGTGTGATGGGCTTGTGACTATAATTTGAACGTGATGAGAAGAGTGACTTACCCTGTTGGAACAGAGGAGATCATTAATCCTCTTGTGGCACAGGGCGGCTGTCCTCTTTTGCAGGGCATTGGCATGGACCACTGCTGCCACTACCTCCCAAGCCAGATTGATCATATTGTTGCCTATCCCGCAGCCAGAGTGGGGGTAGAGAACATCATGGCGAGCCTCTACTCTGTCCAAAAGGTGCTTGAGGGACACATCCTTGAATGTGGGGGATGCAGTCTTCTTGCCTTTCAAGGCCATTCTTTTGTGCAGCACTCCTGGGCTGGAAGAACTGAGTGAAGTGCACATGGCTGAACTTTAAATATGACGCCTGGCGAAGCAGTGAGGTGATGGAGTGTTGTGCGAATGAGGGCGTGCCCACCATGGAATCGGCATATTTCCCAGGAATGCATAATTAATGCAATGGGTTTGGGACAATATGGTGTGAAAAGCTGCCATTGTGGCCAGTAGGTAAAACATCGTTTACCCACCCACTACCACACTTTGTGCAAATATGGGACAATTCTGCCTCTAGTCTTGATTCTTGAAGAATCAAGGTTTTCTCTCTTTCCCCTCCTGCCATTCTCCAGCCCCCATTTCCCATATTACCATTTTCTTCTCTTACCTTGTCTCTACTTTTTGATATACCACATCTTTTCACATTTGATCCCGTTCCCCCATTTTTTAGTATAATACCCTTTCTACTTCTCTATTTACACAGTTTGCAAGAGCGCTAGTCCCAGAATGGTTCAGGTGTAGACTATCCCTGCAGTACAGCCTCCACTTTCCCCAGTACTGGTGCCAGTGCCCCACAAACCGGAACCCACTTCTCCCACACCAGTCTTTCAGCCATGTGTTCATCTCTCTAATATTATGTACCCTGTGCCAATTTGCATGCAGGTCAGGTAATAATCCAGAGATTTGCTTTTCAATTTTATACCTAGCTCCTCATATTCTCTATGTAGAACCTTTTTCCTAGTTCTATCTATGTCATTGGTATCCACATGGACCACAACTACCGGATCCACCCCATCCCACTTCAAGTTCCTCTCCAGCCCTGAGCAAATGTCCTGAACTTTGACATCGGGCAGGCAACACAGCTGTCTGGGCTTTCGCTCTTTGCTGCAGAGCAGTGCCAACCCCCCTCACTATACTGGCCCTGACTACCACTATATTCCTTTTTACTTCCCCCAACTTGAATGGCTTTCTGTACCACAGAGCCAAGGTCAGTTTGCTCATCCAGTCTGCAGCCCCCGCTCTCACCCAAACAAGCTGAGAGACTCTCAGAGCTATTGGACAATTGCAGAGGTTCACACTCCTGCACTCCTGCCCTCTGGGTTCCCTTATCTGCCTCACTCAATCACACCCTCCTGTCCCTGACCACTGACCAAATCAGGAGACCCTATCATCAGTGGTGTGACTGCCTCCTGGTACAAGGCATCCAGTTAACCTTACCCCTCCCTGATGTGTCATAGAGTCTGCAGCTCAGCCTCCAGCTCAATGAGTCTGAGCCAAAGTTCCTCGAGCAGCAAACACACTGCAAATGTATTTGCCCTGGATCACAACGGTATCCAAGAGCTCCTGTATGCTGCAGCCTTGGCACAACACATGTTCTGCCTTCCTTAAAGTGTTTAAATAATTATTTAATTGTATTATTCACTTATTTATGAAGCTTTTTTAAAATATATTTTATTAATCTTACCACCAGTTTGATTATGATTTTAAACCTTAGAATAAAATAAACTTTAGCCACTCACCAGATACTCACTAGCTTCTTTCCCTGTAGTAGAGCAAGAACCAATTCCTGCAGGGTGAGAAAGATAAAAAAAGGAAATGAACACCTTCTTCCCCAAACTCCCCTTCTCACCAAACTCAGCTGCACTCTGTTTGCTAAGGCTGCATTAAAGAGGCCTGTATTTATAGCAACTGGAATGGGGGTTGGTGTAACCAGATTCAATCAGTTGGGTAATTAACTGCTCAGCTCCCACAGCAGAGGGTGAGTTTACCCTGTCTAAGCTGCAAGAAGAAAAGAAATTAGACAATTCCCCCTCTCACCATACTCTAAGTCTGCACTCATTTTTCTCAGCTGCACTCCGTTTGCTGTTTGTGATGAAGATAAAACATTATTTCATTTCAACATACTTGGTTGGATTTAATTGAATACACCATATTTGCAAGATGAGCACCACTTCTAATAAATTGTCACTAAAGAAATATTTGCATGCCTCCAAAACACCTCTCCAAGTGCCTCACATACTATGAAACACTTTGAAATACACTGGTTATTATTACATATGCAAATCTAGAAAGCAGTGTATAGAAGACTTCCATTACAAGATCACTGGCATCGAGAACAAATGAAGAAATGAGGCGTTTTGTTGGATGTTCCTTTGAACTGCTTCCCCTCGAGCCCTTGTGGTCTAAGGCAACTTTCATCCCAATGAAGCTGCTGTTCTTGATGGATCAGCTTCCAGCAACCATTCTCTTGAATTAGTAAGGCTTGCTGGATCAATACCTGAATGTCCTACATGTGTATGCATTGGAGGGAATCTTATGAAGGTTGGGTTAATGTCACTCTCTGGGGAGATGATGGCATCAGTGCCCATTCCTTGCAGCCAACTGGTACTGATCCAGGCTCAGGGGTGCTACTAGCCAGTGTCATCAAAAGCCACCTGATGCCACTATAATGCCCATCCCATTCTATTGCTTTCTTCAAGGTGATCTGCAGGGCTATTTTTCTTATTTAGTCTTTTGATGTGAGTGACATTTACAAGGCCAGTATTTATTGCCCATCCATTATTGCCCTTGACAAGGTGGTGGTGAGCCACCTTCTTGAATTGTTGCAGTCCATGTGGTGTAGGAGTACCCACAGCACTATTAGGGAGGGAGTTCCAAGATTTTGACCCAAGTTATGAGAATCATTTTTATAATATGCTGCAGATGGGAATAGTGGACTCCTCCCACTTGTCCATCACCTTAACAATGTACATAGAAACCATCTGCACTGACTCTAGGTGAGATTGATATTCTGTAAACATTTTCTTTGAAAGATGGAGCCTCTAAGAAGTGGGTGCCAGATGTTGCTTAGTTAAGGGCAGTCATTTCTCCATTCACCATGGAAAAATGACACTCTCCTTCTTACATTTCCATATCACTAACACTCAGTACTTCAACCAACAAAAATCCTTCAGCTGGTCTCTGATATTCAAAAATAAAGGTGGCCCTTTAAATGGATACAGCATTTGAAATGATGTAGCATTGATATTACCTCCACCAGCCCTCACTGTACACAACAGCACCCCCAACCAATGCGCACACCCCCTCCCCGACTCAAGTAGAAGTAAGCCTATTGGCAGTGTTGATACCACTCCAAACTCAACTTGCATAGCAGAAGAGAGCCCAAGACTCCTGATCCCTGGAGGAAGACCCTACTATTTAGTGATGGAGCCACATGAGTCTGCAGTCCTCTTGTCCCACCTGCCAATCGGAGATGATACTTCTTCCCTTAACTGTAAAGTCACTTGGAGCATCATTTACTAGCAGATGTTAAAAATGCTCCAATTTTTTTCATTTGTCTAATCCATTTATATTTCAAGCCTATCATAAATCAATGTTTCACAATATCATTTTTCTCATACATCTTTTAAGCTGTTTGAAACATTCCACAGAATTTTTTCAAAATAGCAATTACTGAAAAATTTATGGAATAATTATTCATTGTCCCAAAGGAGAAGGGATGCCAGCCAAGCATTTGCAGCAAATTCTTTAACGTTGTCATAACTTTTTGGAGATAAAACTTGTAGTAACCAGTGAGAGGTAAAAAGGACAGTTAAAGTTCATCAAGGTTAACACCACGTAAATCTTATTCAAGACAGTTTGACAATATGGTCTGAGACAGACCTGCAGGGAGATATGGTAGTGTTGACATTGCTGTCAAAACGTGAGAAAATCCCATTATTTTAGCACACACTTAAATTGTGCAACTGTATCGAATGTAGTACAGGTATCATATTAAACTTTCACAAGGACTTAAGGTTTTAGCACAATTATGCAGCCATACTCAATAAATTTCTCAGATGTTTATTTTATGTGAGTGATTTACCAATTGCCTTGGCCCCTATTGGGGACTGAACTTGATATCTGATTCCACACCCCTTTTATGACTGTATTCCTTTACATGATATTTGGATCCACTGGGCAGTGCTTGTTATTTGCATAAATATAAAAGTGCTGTGATCTTCATTTGCAACCTGATAACATTTTCCGGGAAAATTGCTCAGCATACAAATATGAGAAGAAATCCAACTTCGGTGTAAATCTTGTGTACTCCTTCTGACATAAAGGCAAGCAGCATGTGCCATTGAAGTGGAACAAAAATCTTTTTGCCACAAGCAAAACCTATTAGATGTTTTCATGTACAAACAAAACTTTTACCATTAAAAGAGCTCCACTGTTTTGTTTTTGTAAAATAAACACGGCAGCTTACCATTGGAAAAAAACTAGTAATATCTTGTGGTTCACGAGATTACAGATTCCAGCAATGTGACGTGATTAGATTTTGATCATGCCTTTAGTTTAAGAGGTGGAAATAAAACAACTAATCTCTCTTTCAATGGATCTGAGTCTTGAGCTTAATATAAATCTGACTCTTGCTCCTCCTCTGAATGATAGGCATGATTTTAAGACACTCAGAACCCATTCACTTACGTGGAGTTAAAGTCGAGCCCAAATATATAGACTTTTTTTTATAGATTAATTTTATATGATATGCCTTGGGATATTATCTATGTTAAAAGTGCCACAAAAAAAGCATGTTGGTGATGCATTCTTGCTAGTTGCTAACATATTTAAGTACAGGATTAATTCTGAATTTTGTTGGACAATTTGGATAATCTTCCAACTTCTTGCTGTTGGCCATGGGGTTTCACCCTGGATTGGGTAAGCCCAAATTGTGTGACTTTAAACAGATGGAGCCAGAATTTACCATCAAAATAACAGTGAGGCTAACAGCACTCACCACTGTTTATATGCAAATCTGACAGTAGATTCAGATGAAGGCAGATATGCAAGGAATGTGAAATGCTGTCCAAGATGCACAGTTCCATTCGAACATACGAAATAGGAGCAGAAGTAGGCCATTTGGCCCTTCGAGCCTGCTCCACCATTCAATAAGATCATTGTTGATCTGTTTGTGTTTTGAATTCCACATTCCCATCTTCTCCGATAACCTTTGATTCCATTACCTAACAAGAATCTATCTACCTCAGCCTTAAAAATATTCAATGACCCCGCCTCCACCACCTTCTGAGGCAGAGAGTTCCAAAGTTGCACAACCCTCTGAGAGAAAAAAAATTCTCCTCATCTCTGTCCTATAAGGCCAACCCTTAATTTTAAAACAGTGCCCCCTAGCTCTGGACTCACCCACCAGAGGAAACAACCTTTCCACGTCCACCTTGTCAATGCCGTTCAGAATCTTGTGTACTTCAATCAAATGACTCCTCATTCTTCTAAACTCAGTGGAAACAAGTCCAGTCTGTCTAACCTTTCCTCACAAGACAACATGCTCACTCCAGGTACCAATCCAGTAAACCTTTTCTGAACCACCTCCAATGCATTTACATCCTTCCTTAAGTAAGGAGACCTAAACTGCACACAATATTCGAGGTGTGGTCTCACCAATGCCCTGTATAACTGAAGCATAACATCCTTACTTTTATGTTCAATTCCTCTCATAATAAAGGATAGCATTCCATTAGCCTTCTTAATTACTTGCTGTACCTGCATACTAACTTTTTGTGACTCATGCACTTGATACCTAGATCCCTTTGCACCTCAGAATTCTGTAGCCATTTAAGTAATACTCTGCTTTTATATACTCCTTGCCAAAGCTAACAACTTCGCAGTTTCCTACATTACACTCCATCTGCCAGATTTATGCCCACTTACTCAGCCTATCTATATCTGTCTGCAACCTCCTTATACCCTCTTCACAACATACTTTCCCACTTATCTTTCTGTCACCTGCTAATTTAGCTACCATGCCTTCACTCCCCTCATATAAGTCATTGATATAAATTGTAAAAGGTTGAGGCCCCAGCATAGACGCCTGCGGGACTCCACTCGTCACACCCTGTTGATTAGAAAAAGATCCATTTATGTTTTCTGCCAGCCATGCTAATATGTTACCCCCTCCACCATGAGTTTTTATTTTCCGCAATAACTTTTGATATGACATTTTATGAAATGTCTTCTGGAAATCCAAGTACAGCATGTCTACAGGCTCCCCTTTATCCACAGCGCATGTTACTCCTTCAAAGGGCTCCAGGCAATTGGTTAAACATGATTTCCCTTTCATAAAATAGTGCTGAATCTTTCCATTTACCTTGAGTTTTTCTAAGTGCCCAGCTATAACCTCCTTAATGATCGATTCTAACAACCTCCCCACAACAGACACCAAGCTAACTGGCCTATAGTTTCTTGTTTTCTGCCTCCCTCCCTTCTTGAATTGCGGGATTATATTTGCTACTTTCTAGTCCAATGGAGCTTTTCCAGAATCTAGTGAATTTTGGAAAATTAACACTAACCAATCTACTGCCTCATTAGTCACCTCTTTTCAGACCTTAGGATGAAGTCTATCAGAACCCTGGAGACTTGTCAGCCTGCAACTCCATCAGTTTGCTCAATACCGCTTCCCTAGTGATTGTAATTTCACCAAGTTCCTCTCTCGCCATCCATTTCTTGATTTATAGCTATTCTTGGGATTTTTTTTAATATCCTCTATAATGAAGACAGAAGCAAAATATTTCTTCATTTCATCTGCCATTTCCTTATTATCTACTATTAACTCCCCATCCTCACTCTCTAGAGGACCAACACTCACTTTATCTACTCTTTTCCCGTTTAAATACCTGTAGAAACCCTTGCTGTCTCCTTTTATATTTCTAGGTAACTTCTTCTTATACTCTATAATTACTTTCTCCTGATTAACCTTTTAGTCATTCTCTGCCATTCTTTATATTCTGACCAATCACCTGACTTGCCACCCCTCTTGGTGCAGTTAAATGCTTTTTCCTTAAGTTTGATTCTTTCCTTAAATTCTTGAGATCACCACGGATGGTGGGTCTTCCCCTTAGAGTTTTTCTTTATAGTAGGAATATACCTATTCTGAGTATTCTGAAATATCTCCTTAAATGTTTGCCACTGCTTCTCTATTGATCTGCCCTGAGCCTACTACCCAGTTCTCTTCAGCAAGTTCAGCTTTCATGCTCACATTGTTGCCCTTATAGAAACATAGAAAATAGGAGCAGGAGTAGGCCATTCGGCCCTTCGAGCCTGCTCCGCCATTCATTATGATCATGGCTGATCATCCAACTCAATAGCTTACTCCCACTTTCTCCCCATATCCCTTGATCCCTTTCGCCCCAAGAGCTACATCTAACTCCTTCTTGAAAAAATACAATGTTTTGGCCTCAGCTACTTTCTGTGGTAGCGAATTCCACAGGCTAACCACTCTCTGGGTGAAGAAATTTCTCCTCATCTCAGTTTAAGTTTAAAATATTAATCTTAGACCCATTCTTGTCCCTTTAAAACTGGATGTAAAATTCATTCATATTGTGGTTGCTGCTACCTAAGGGTGCCTTCATTCTAAGCTCATTAATTCATCCTGTCACGTTACACATACAAAATCTAATATAACCTGCTCTCTGGTTTTTTCCAGAACATGCTTCTCTAAAAAACTATCTTGAAAGCATTCAATGAACTCTTCATCCAGGCTACTACTGCCAATCTGATTTTTCCAATTTATATGTAGCTTAAAATCACCTATGACTATTGCCAACCCTTTATCACAAGCACATCAATATTTCTTCTTGTATACTTTGTCCTACATGTGGTTACTGTTAGGGAGCCTGCAGACCACTCCCACTAGTGACTTCTTTCCCCTACTTTTCCTCATCTCCACCTAAACTGATCATACATCCTGATCCCCTGAACAAAGGCCATTTCCAACTATTGCACCAATGCCATCCTTGATCAATAGTGCTACCCCTCTAACTTTACCTAGCCTCCTATTCTTCATGAAGGTCATATACGCATCAATATTCAGGACCTAATCATTGTCATTCCACAGCTACGTCTCCAGGATGGCTATCAGATCATATTTATTTACTTCAATGTGCGCTATCAATTAATTTACTTTATTATGAATGCTATGCACATTCAGGTACAGGGCCTTTAGTTTTGTCTTTTTGTTATCTTTGTAACATCTAGTCTTGACTTTTGGTGTATTCTTAAGTCCCTTCCTACTATTCCATGATCTTCATTTCCCATATTACTATTATGGTCTCCTGTTTTGAATCTACCCCTTCCACTGTCAGGAATGGCATCTTGCTGTCTTGTTCCTCATTCTAACACATTGAATACTGTGAAATTCCTGTATTTGCATGGTAGTTACAAATTAAACCCGTCACAGAAAGTTACGGCTTGTCTCTTGCTGTCTTTTTAATGGCATGGAGTCTTATGTATGGAGTCTCATTTCTTCAGCTGTTAATTGCTGGAGATTTAAAAAGTAGAAAAAATTTAAGTAATTTTTTAAAAGCTTTTTCTTCCTGTCCCTCTTTTGTCTCTCTCTTAATCCAATTTTTCTTTTCCTCACTTTGTTTTGCTTTCTGTATCTAATTTGATATTAGCTTCATTATTTTAATAGGCAGTTCCTGCTTCAGACTGTGCCACTGATTATCAATTCTTCAATCTGATTGGTTAAGAGAATACAGAGATGCTTGCCCTTTGCACATAGCCCTTCAGATATCCTCTATAGGGCACCATGCTGTTTGGATCCCTAACTGAAAGCATTCACCGGGTTTCCAATTTTCAGGAGTGCCTTTTAACAGTGTGGGCTTGATCGGGACGTGAGCCTGCACCTTACATTCCTGACATGGCTGGCTACATTGCAGGGATAGGCCTCCGTAATTTTCATGGAGTCGGGACAGCTTTTCAAAGAACCGTGGTTCACAGCACCTCAGAGGTGCCGTGAACCATAGGCTGCATGAGGGAATCTTTTGAAAGGTAAGTTCAGAAGGTGCCACTCATGCCCACCCCCTCCACGCCAAGGTATGCTGCCCCATCCTCTATGGCTCCTCATGCCCCCCCCATGCCTAGCTCTGCCCTCCCACACATCCCCTATGGCCCCTCATGCCCTCAAGCCAAGCTATGGCACTCCCATGTCAATACACCCGCTATATACTGTATAGAACCAATGAACCCCATGGTAATAATGTCATATGTAAAAAAAAAAGCTTGAAATAAGTCATTCATTAATAACTTTCCATTAAAAAAAAACTCCTTTTTACTCCAGGCCAATAAAAGTGTCAATCATCCAGACCCTTTAAAGTATCAATAGTTGAAACTGCCAGCACTTGAAACCTCTTTATCTGGTGTAAATACATATTATGCAATTGACTGAAGAGATTAGAGAGCCAGAGTTATCAATCAAAAATGATTTCTTGGGGCTCAGGTGGTTCAGTGCTCTAATGAATTTCTGGGCTCTCAACCAAGCCACATTATGCTTTCTTGAATGACAGCCCAGACATCCATTAATGTACTGAAACACTTGAGCCCCCGGGAAAACATTGCTTGTTTGACAGCCCTGACACTCTGATCTCTTCTATCAATTTCATAATGTTTATTTACACAAGATAAAGAGGGTTCAAATGTTTGCGGTTTCAGGTACTGATACTCTAAGGGGTTTGGATAACTAACATTTTTATTGGCCCAAGTAAAAAATGTTTTTTAACGTGGAAAGTTATCAATGAATGACTGTTTTTTAAAGCTTTTTTGTACATCCTATTTTCACTATTGGGTTCATTGGTAAAATACAATGTATAGAATGTGAATGGACATGGAAGTGCCATAGCTTGGCATGGAGGGTAGGAGGGGCTATAGGGATGTGTGGGGGGCATACCTTGGTATGTGGTTCTGAGAAGCCATTGGGGCTGGGTTGGGACATAGCTGGGTATGGTGTGCATAGACGAAGGGAGGGGAAGGCATGAGATGACATGGATGAGGCACTGGGGGTGTGAGGGATGAGGGTTAGTGGGCCTTACCTTTTTAATTATAATTTGGATGAAGTCCCACAGGACTGAAGCAGGCCTTTTAAACAGCCCGCCTCAGCACACGGTAGCCCCTGTGGCTGCCTCCGAACTCTTTCTCAGGTTGGCTGGCCTGATTGCAGCCCCCTACACTGAAAATCCCTTCTTTCCTGGCACTTTCTCCCAAGGTGGGCGGGTCAAGCTGGGAATCTTTCCAATTCATGCTACCTGCATCAAGAATGAAAATCCAGCCCAGATTCTCTACAATCCCCTTTTTATTGACTTTAATCTCAATGATACATATCTTTAAACAACATTGATGTTTAAAATGCACTGGCTTCAGCAGTGTGACCTAGTCATGTTACTAACTTGATGGCACACAGCTCTTTAGTGAAAAAAAAAGTCTATTTTTAAGAAAGGGCAAGTTGAACAGCATATAGCTTTAAATCTTCTGAGTAAAACCTCAGGCATTAAGTGGCAGACAAGAAAAATAACAGGCAATTAATCTTTAACCGTAATAGGTATCCTGTGGCATATTTTCATTTTCTTTCCTGAAACAAGTGTCAAAGCATAAGACATGTAGCGTAGAAATTTGTGTGCTCTCTTTGTTTAGTTGCTGAAGTGCAAGTAATGCTGTATTTTTTTATATCCGTAATGACGTGACATGTCTTGCCTTTTTTTTTGCTCATTTTATTATCCAACATCTGTCACACAGATAGCAGCTGACGGGTCAATTGGAAGTAACTCATGACCTTCTTCATCACCAGAGCTTCCTCTGCTGGCACTTCCTGTCCAGACTATGCTGAGAAAATGAGACTCTTACAGAAACTTGCAGCATTAGTTCATGCAAAAAAAGGCTACCTCAGTTAGCTAGTGCGCAAATACCTTAAGCCCTGTGTCTCCCAAGTGTGGCACAATGGACTGCTAATTAGGAAACAGGACATGGTCTTATCGTGCAGACCCACTGACATTTATGCTTGTGGACTTTAGTGAAATAATTGTTTCAGTGTCTGTGTGAAGAAGGTTTTCTTGAATCTGCGGTGGGAAAAGAGTTACAGAAAGCTCTGAAAATCATTTGTGCTCAGCAAGCTGATGAATGAAGTACTGCAGGCAAAGATTAGCTGAAGAAATCTGCCATATAAACTAAAAATACTAGGACAAATTGTTTTTGGCCATTTTGTTTCACTCATTTATATTGTTCTGACATTAGTGTCTGTAAAGTCACCAACACTTGTAAAAATAATAATGTTAAATTAAATGCATGCAACAATGAAACTTGAATCCTATTCATGCGACGCATAGCTTAAACATGACAAAATGGAGCCCAAATGTGAGTATTGAATTGGGCACAATTTGCAGTTCACGGTGACAACTCATCAAAACAAAGAGGCCCGAGGATCTAAACTAAATTTGTTCTTTGTCCTCATCTTCATAGTTCAGGTGAGCTGCGGGTGGCCAGCTGCCTCTTCCAACCACAGAGCAACATGACACCGCACAAATTTTCCCAACCAACTATACGAGGATAAGCGTCGCAAGTGTGAAGTGACTGTGGCAGGGAACTTTTATATGGTTGGCTTTGCCCAGGCTGCTGCTGGGAATATTAATAATATCTTGCAGCTTGCAAACCACTCTTGCATAAAGAGGCCACTGAGTCTCTTTACTCAAAGACAGAAAAAGTCATTTCATTCCCTCCTGTCAGAGAGAAGCAGGCAGAGTGTGAGGATTTGGAATACTTTCAGGCTTCAACAAGGTGCAAGGTACAATTGACTGCATGTGCAATGCTTAGTAGGTCCCACAAATCAACTCTGCCACGCAATGGAACCATTATGCCCAGCAGAGGCATGTCACATTCATAACTTTTAAGACATAAACTGTATTCAGTGTGGAATATTCTGGAACTGATCTTCCTTTTGAAATGGGCAATGATGGGCTGATAATGATGGCCACTGAAGGCCACCTGACTCTCGGTCCATGGATTCAAAAACTGCCACACTGTCTCGAAAGGATAAAATGACACATTCCAGACTAGAGGTGTCACCACCCAACTCCTGAAACCACAAAGTTATTTTCGACTTGAATGGGTCAGCCTGAAACCAAGATGGTGATTGTCACAAACCCCCAGGGTGAATGTCTGCAAACAATAGCTCAGGTTGTGGCTAATCAATGTAAACCCAACACCAGGTATGGAAAGGGGAACTGTGAGAAGCCATATGATAAGGCATCTATATTGATCCTCATATATACATCTTTAAATGTGGTCTGCACAACAACACAACCATAGAAACAGCAGAATAGGCAGCAACACCTATGCCTTAAAAGCTGAAGACTGCAACATTTTAAGGTCTCCAACCCTGTTCCTTTGTACCAATACAGTAAGCCAATTTCCTAGTAACAAGTAGCTAACTCTGTGATCTGCAGAAATTCCATTCCTTTGAGAGAATCTTGCAATGACTCCACTCCGGTATTTGACTTTGGCTATTGAATTTATCTCACTACACTTCAGGAGTGAAAAACTTTTACTTCAGGCCTACACCGTGTGTTTTCAAAAATGAGTCAGTCATCTAAATTATGCACTATTCTTTCGTTTATAACTTGCAACCGTGTATTGTTCTCTTTAACCATATTTTTCGTGTGTGTGTATGTGTCTGTGTGTGTGTGTGTGTGTGAGACGTAGTGTTAGATTTTCATGGTGAATGGCGAATAAATAATCCTCTTTATTTAAACTCCCAAAAAGCTGGCTACTGATTATTCAAATTGTCCACGCACTCGGCTGTTAAGAAACACACACCTCTTCCTTTACAAAAAAACATACTGATAACAGATGATAAGGGAAGGGAACAGGAGTTTCAGTTCTCTTTTATCCCTGTCCAAAACAGGTCTGAAACAGATTCCACTCCCTTTATGTGTGACTTGTTTATGAGCCTATAGTCTCCCATTGCTTTCTCCACAGCAGCACCTCGGCCAATCAATCAGTACTCTTTTTCTCCTGTAGTATAATTTGTTGTAATTGTTTGAAATTTGGCATTCTTGCATTCGTCCTGAGAAGCGCAAGATGAAAATCTTCGGCAACATGTCTCTCTTTTCAGTAATATTCAAGTGGAAGAAAAGGAAGAGGAAGGGAGGCTGCAACCTGTTCAGCTTCTTTCTGCCTGGGCTGTACATAAAGAACTAATTGAAGTCCATTAGCAGTAACCTCAACCTCAATTCCCCATTCACCAACAGTCCTTCACTCCTGTCTCCCTGTCTCTGACCATCACATTGTCCTCTCGGCCACATTGCAAAAATAAAAGCCACCTCAAAGAAAACGTTCCAGACCAACTTTATAAATCAAGCCACACAATATTCCATACAAAATTCCACTAATCAGCCCTGAGCATTCTCATATTGCATGTCTTCCAATTGTCTTTGCCTGTCTTACTGCTTTTACACAGTGCTTCCCCAGTATGGCTGGTGACAGATTACTGACTTTCAGTAGGGGAGACTGCAGGTGGCCTTGCAGGATGTCCTCAAGCAGCTCTGGGCTGAGAAGGCCCAATTTCAGACTGCAGAATCTCTGTTTGGGCAACAGTAGTCTGAGCTGGCTGGCCAACAAGCAATTGCAAGGGAAATGGTGGAGTGACAGGACGGAAGGGTAAAAGCTGTCTTCCTGGGAGAGGTCAGCAGATTTGTGTTCCATGGAGTCACTGCCATTCTCCTATGGCGGTGCCTCAGCAACTCTACTAATCTGTTGGAGGACAGCTTGCTGGACTATTGTGAGGCCCTGCAAACTAATTTGAACACTGATATCCAGTAGCCATGATGGTAGCCATCTGAGCTTGCATGGCAGCAAGCTGACTTTGTAAGGCATCAGCCTGAGTTTTCACTGCAGCACTGTGACATCTGTTGGAAGCTGCTTGTGCTGCAATGGGAACCGAGACATTGGCCTTTGGGTGCTACATCATGGTTGGGCTCACCATGTATGTTAGCCATTAGTTCCATGCTGGAACTCCAGCTCTAGACTCCAAGCTCTGCACAAAACCCTGTGCCAAGTAGATTCTGGACTCCTCCATGCTCCTCAACACTGAACGCAGGCTTTCTGGCTCCCCAATGCGCCAAGCATTTTGTTGTGTACCTGCAGCCTTTGTCTGTCACCTGGCCCATTAAATTCTTCATCCCAGTCCTGGGCAGCAGATTCCATGTGCGACCTCACCCTCTGCCAAGCTGGCACCTGTGCCATCCATTCCCCCTGACCTGACTGAAGTACACTTACACCCAGCGCCTCACCAAGTGCAGATTCCGTCATCATGATTTCCTCTAAATTACATGCAATGTCTGCATCTGAGCTGGTGGCTGCAGGGGCCATGTGGCTCAGGCTCTTGGGATGTGGGCATGATGTGTAGATCCATAGAGGTGGCTTCACTAGAAGTCCCACAAGTTGGTATGTGGAATGTGGCAGTCCTGGGCGGTGAGCTGGCCTATTTCTCTGTTTCTGATCATGACAACAGATCAAATAAATGCCTGTCTACTTTGTCAATTATTTTTTATTGTAAACTACCCTGAGTACTTTTTCTACATTGTTTTTGCCTTTGCCTCCTCCAGGCAGCCGTAAATTCAACCTTAATCCATCCACTGTTAAATTTTTCCATGTTTGACTTGTGATGCTCAATTCGGGTTTGTCTTGTTTGTCTTGCCCAATTTTCAGAATTTGAAGCTGAATTGTTTTCATGGTTTCCCAAGAAGGGTCTATAGGTTCTATGAAGTACGTTAATTTGTCCGCTTACCTTTTAATGCCCTTCGGAGGCTGGTTCTGGCCTTCTAGAGATATTAGATGTGGATTGCCTGGGCTAATTTATACATCATTTTAACTGTTTAACTGTCCCATCAGCCTGCCTCCTCAAAAGTGGTCCGGGGCTGGGATGGATTCAGGAAACCAGCACACAGATCAGTGGCTCAAACTTTAACACCTGCCTGCCTCTGATCCCAGCCTCAGTGGGGTTCTTAACATCAAGCCCCCAATTCTGGCGTAACCCACAGATCCATCAAAGAGAATGGAAGTGTTGTCTTCCATTGCCCCTGGAGTTGGAAGGTTGGCTCCTCCCATGTTACATTTTGCTAGTTGAAGATATTGGCCCTACCATTCTCCAGGCCAGATTTCTCTCAAAGTTTTCAGGCTTTATTGCATTTTAGTTTTTGTTTTTATAAAGAAAGTCTGCTTTTTTATGCTGGACCAAACGGGTGCCTACAGATGTGTGTTGGTTGCTTTCTCAGTATGGCAGACTGGGCGACTCTGGATATAATTTATCCCCTGCTTGTCTCAGAGAACAATCTCACAATGTTGCTGCTATGCAAATATGCTTAGCCTGAAATTTCATTTTATTTTCTACATTTTCATTAGATTTCAATTTAGGATTGAATGAGAGTTGGATAGTTGCTTGAGGATGAGGGACTTACAGGGTTATGGACAAAGGACAGGCATGTGTAAATAAGCAAGACTACTGTTTCAAAGAGCCAGCACAGACATCATGGGCTGAATGGCTTCTTTTTATACTGCAAGTTTCTATGATTCTGTGATAATTGTGGAAACAAATGAAGGTGCATCTTCATCATCATTGTTGTATTGGTCTTTCTCCAATGCATGGCCACATTGAAGCTCTTGGATATTCAAAAGGAATAAAAGGACAAGCATAAAGTTATGAGGGTAGGGGGCAAGTAAGAAATGCATGCCCACACCATCTTCAGCTTTTAAGTCGGAAGAGGTTGAGCGATGAGGAGAAGTGGAATGTGAAGAGGAGGATTATGTTTGAGGATACCGTCAACATCAATGGATTGTTCTGCCACGGCCTCAGCAATGGCCCTTCTGATAATTACAAGAACCCCCCCCTCCATGGGGGCTGAAACATGCAGGTCCCCCTCCCCTCCTCTGGTCAGGTCCTGATGCCTCTGGTTGTGCCCCACCTTCTCCTGCAAGAGAGAGGGAAGTATGTCAGTGAGCATCATGCAATATGCTTGGATGATGTGGCTGTTATGGTTGAATGAAGTGTGGGAAAACTGCGAGATGTAAGTGTGAGGCTTGCAGCAGCAGCACTAGATGTGTGAGGAGATGGTAGAGCTATGAATGTTAGGGTTGAGTCCGGATTGATAGAGATTGTTGGCAGGTGAGTGATGTGGTCAACTTTGCAGTCACTGGCAATGCCATCCTGGCCCTGCCCTGAGGCTGCAAGTCTTCCTGGAAGAGGTGGAAGATTTCATTGAGATCATCTTTAATGAAAGAGACATCACACACACTGTCCCTCACTGAGGTTGAGGTAGAAGTGCTCTCTGAAGACCCTGGATGGATATGGCCCCCTGCTCAAAGCCCTTCTTCCCCTCCTCCCTTTTGAGCAGTTTGCCCTCCTCTGGGTCACCTCTGCTTAGATTCACTGCCTTGTTGCTGGCCAAGAGGATTGGAAACTATAGCACTCATGACTGGGAGCAAGTGCTCTGAGCAGAAATCCTGAAGTGAGAACCAAGGCGTTCACACTGTGCTGCATCACTGCCTGTAGGTTTCCCTCATTTTAAGAAGCAGGACAATCCTCCAAACACTTCTACTAACTAAGCAACAGCCAATGGCAATCAATCAGCAACTACCTGAAAGAGACTGATGATCCCTTTAAATAGTGCTGGTGAGGTTGTGGGGAGGGTCCTTCCTGCTATAGAAAGCAAGTTCAGCTATGTGAGGTTAAAAGACGGTGTTAGCTGGGGCAACGGGGTTGAAAATGGCCTTGCTAGACATCACCATCTGCCTACTCTGCATCCTACCAACACGTGATACCAATTGGTGAGGTATTGCAGATGGTGTGTGGTGCAGCCAGCACAAAAGGTGTCTGCACACAGAGTACGCATGCCATTTTGGACCTGAAAGAGCACCCATTGCCCCAAAAGTACAGGAGCTACCCAACCAAATTTTGTGGCCCTAAAACCTTCTTTACAAGACCATGGATGAGTGTTTGGTGAAAATAATCAGCCATTGCAGGTTATAATTTTTTAAAAATCTTTCATGGGATGTGGATGTCACTGGCAAGGACAACATTTGTAGCTCGTGCCTAAGTGCCCTTAAACTGAGTGACTCGCTAGGCCATTTCAGAGGACAGTTAAGAGTCAACCACATTGCCGTGGATCTGGAGTCCCATGTCAGCCACACCAGGTAGGGATGGCAGATTTCCTTCCCTAAAGGACTTAAGCAAACCAGATGGGTTTTTACAACAATCGACGATAGTTGTCATGGTTTCCATTACTGAGGCTAGCTTTCAATTCCAGATTTTATTAATTGAATTTAAATTCCACCAGCTGTCATGGTGAGATTTGAATCGATGAGCGGGATTTTCCAGCCCCACCTGCCGCTGGGATTGTCCAGTCCCACCAAAAGTCAATTGGGTAGCTCCTGTACTTTTGGGGCAATGGGTGCTGTTTCAAGTCCAAAATGGTATGCGTATTCTGTGTGCACACACCTCTTGTACTGGCTGCTCCACACACCATCTACGATACCTCATCACCTCAATGGACTTTTGGTTGGGCCACCAAATTTCCTGCAGTGGGTCCCGCCATGACAGGTCCATGTTGCCTGGACCTTCGGATTACTAGTCCCACTACCATCAAAACTACACCATCACCTTCCCCTAAAAAACAGGCAGATAGTCAGCTAGATATCCTATATTTAACCTACACAGTGAACAAAATTAAGACGAGCTGCCTAGGGTAAGAAGATTCCATTGGATAGTTAGCTTTGAATCTTAGCTGTTTTGATTTAAATCTCAGCCATTATTGTAATATAATACCAAAATTTGTAACCTCTTGCAGGTCCATAACTAATCTCAATAATAATTCTGACAAGACTTCTCATGAAATCCTGAATTGTACATGGATCTGAAGATTTGACAATCATAGCTGATGTAATGATAGTTATCATAAAATCTGAATGTCACTGGGAGAGTATCAGCCAGGATTGTCTTGAGGAATTGAGAAACTGTCAGTGTCTTGGTTGCTCGGCCATGATTTCGTTATCAGCAGGGGATTGCAATTTAGTTGGTGTGACTGGGTGCAAATTAAAACAGATGCTAGCTATTCCACAGAGAAAGAAAAGCCCCACAGAGACAGGTTTCAGTCAGACAGAAACCTGGGGATAGATCCATCAAACCACAGATAACATCACACAGCCCCTTGGTTACATGTGCTCTGCAACAGGGAGGGGAGGTACGATGTAGTAGAGCCAGAAAATTACTTGTGGGTCATTACTCAAGAATGCTGAAGAACAATTTGAATTAATTGGTTAACCGCCTTCTGGCAATGTGTCAGAGATAAATGATATGTTGAAACTTGGACATGAATTTTCCACTGTTTTCTGACAAACGGGGTCAGACTGATATGATTATATATTGAATTGACAGACAGGAGGCTGCCCCCATTGCCTCAACTTCCTCTCACAGGTCACTGACACAAAACACGTTGGTGGGCCAACATGTTAAGGAGATCATGATAGATGATAAAGAGCCAACGCTGGACTCATGGGCATTTCCTGCGGCTACAGTCCCATGGCCATCCAGGGAGTCTGGATTTTTCATTGACTATGGAAGATTTGAACGGGGTGACCATTAAAGAAAAATGAAAACAGAATTACCTGGAAAAACTCAGCAGGTCTGGCAGCATCGGCGGAGAAGAAAAGAGTTGACATTTCGAGTCCTCATGACCCTTCGACAGAACTTGAGTTCGAGTCCAAGAAAGAGTTGAAATATAAGCTGGTTTAAGGTGTATGTGTGGGGGGGCGGAGAGATAGAGAGAGAGAGAGGTGGTGGGGGGGGTGGTGTGGTTGTAGGGACAAACAAGCAGCTTATTATCACCAACTTTAACTTTAACACCTATGTGTTCTATTGTACTATTGTCATTGACATCTTTTGATGATCTGCTTCTATCACTGCTTGTTTGTCCCTACAACCACACCACCCCCCCCCCACCTCTCTCTCTCTCTATCTCTCCATCCCCCACACACACACACCTTAAACCAGCTTATATTTCAACTCTTTCTTGGACTCGAACTCAAGTTCTGTCGAAGGGTCATGAGGACTCGAAACGTCAACTCTTTTCTTCTCCGCCGATGCTGCCAGACCTGCTGAGTTTTTCCAGGTAATTCTGTTTTTGTTTTGGATTTCCAGCATCCGCAGTTTTTTTGTTTTTATTAAAGAAAAATGACTGAGCAGATAACACATAGTGGGGGAATCATCCCAGCTTTGGGCTAAATGCTGTCGTGGGCAGGAGATTCGGTGTTTCACCCGTCGGCCGCAAAGGCGGCCTCTCACACCATATCATCCCAATCCCGCCATATGGTCCCAATCAAATATTGGGCACAAGTAAAAGGTCCATATGATTTTCTTTATTATAGAGTCTTAACTTTGTTTTTTAACAATGTTGATAAAACATAGGGTGGAATCATCCCAGATTTGCACTAAGTGCTGTAGCGGGTGGGAAAAAGGACATTTTACCTGCTGGCCGCAATGGCGGCTTTTCATGCTGTATCGCCTCATTAATCATGCATTCCAAGGAAACACGCATTTTGATGGTGGGTGGCCTCTGATTCGCCTGTAATGCCGTCACCTCGCTGCTTCATCATGATGGGTGCCACATTTAAAGTGCAGCCGCTCACAGACTTCTCAGTGCTTCCAGCCCAGGACCGCTGCAAAGAAGACATGGCCCCAAAAGACAAAAAGACTGCAGGCCCCCAGGTTTAGTGACATGTACCTTGAGCACCTTTTGGACACCATGGAGGCCCGCTGTGATGTCCCCTACCCAGCTCTGGCCACAGGATGGGCAGCAACATCACTAATCTGGCCTGGGAGATGGTGGCAGCAGTGGTTAGCACCAACGCCCTGCAAAAGAGGACAGCCACCCAGTGCTGCAAGAGGATGAATGATCTCTTCCGTTCTGCCAGGGTAAGTCTCTCTGCTCACACTCTCAACTCACACACTCACAAACCCATCACACATCCACAGGGCCCTCACTCACTACCAGTTCAAGGGACATCACCATTCACTCACTCATATATGCCTTCATTGTCCTCATTCCGTCCATGGGACCACTCATCACTCACACATGCCAGGCACACTTATCACCGGGCCAGGCAGGCGACCTGCCTACACTCTCTCCATATCTCTTCATGCAGGACAAGTTGGCACACGACAAGAGGGAGAGGTCACAGGCTGGTGGAGGAATGCCTGAAATCAAGGTACTCACGGACTTCGAAAACAGAGCCATCCAGCTAGCTGGCGAGGATCTGAACCGTTCCTGTACTGACGGTGAGGTCAGCGGTGGTCTATTAATCTGAGGTGAGCGGTGCAACATCCATCAGGCAACCATGCTGTGAGAGATGTGTCCTGTTTCACAGGTCACTGTAAATTATCTCTCCTGGCTTTCACAATCACATCTGGGAAACAGCTGAGAGCCAACGATACAGCACCTCCAATCAAGCCTCAAAGAGACTTCTGAAGAGGAATCTGAAGGCACCCCTCTTTGAAGACCCATCAAAGCCCTCACCCACACCCTCCACCAGCACAGAGATACACACCTTGGCTTTAAAGCAGCCTTGAGATCACAATCCGGGGGGGCACATCGCAGTTTCTGATCCATGGCAGGCAGCGGCAGGGACTTCCCAGGTCTTGGGCACTTGGAGGACTGCTGAAGGCCAGAAATTTGCGGAATCTGAGTCAGATGATGGGCCTCGGGACTCGGTCATACCTCAGTTGCTGGAGTTGCAAAGGCAAGCTCAGGAACATCAGGAAAGGATGTCCACTGCGCTCCTCAGTTTGCAAGGTACGATGGAGGAGTCTGTCCATGTTCAGGCTGAGGTAATAGCACCGGCATGCCAATGAACTGTGGTCAACAATGGTATGATGGCGACCAACCTTGGTCCAGGACATCGATCCTGAACTGCTGCGTGGGCTGAACTCCATAGCTGAGGTCATAGTTGGCCTCCAACAGTGTGTACATGAGACGGGTGCGAGGCAGCTCAATATCACTCCAGCTACCCCTTCCCCTCCAGGAGTCAGCCTGTGGCGCTTGTGCACCCATAGTGAGGAGGATCAGCAGGTGCATCACCCGGGCCATCCATCCAGGTGACTCCGGGAGTGTCTGGCCCATCCGACTCCCCTCTTCCTGTGACCCCAGCAGCTCCAGCTCCACAGGCTGAGGAGGGTGCCACTGCCACACAGCAGGACCCCGAAAGCAGGCCAAGGCCCTCCTGTTCTCAGCCCTCCAAAAGACACCTGCCAAGGTCATCACAGACAGGGCGTAGCAGTCAGCAGGCTGCCACCACCTCTGCTGTGGACGTCTGGGGAGCACCAAGACGTAGTGGCAGGGTTAGGAAGGTTAAGAAGATGTAACTCTTTCTGGAGTTAAACAATTAAACTAAATTAACAAAAGTTAAGAAGATGTAGTTGCACAGCCTGGGCATGGGTGTTAATCACTTGTAAATAATGTTCACTGTTGCAAATAATCTCTCCACAACATCGCCCTGCCTCTGGCTCCTTGTTCTGATAACCAGTGATCGTGCCTCTCAGATGTGAAACCTTTCTGCACAAGATAAAGGCAGGTGTCTCAGTCCAGGGCATCTTCCCTGTGCTTTTTGCAGTCTTAAGACCAAAGTGATGGTCTGGCCTCACACTCCCTAGAAACACTACTGATGCCTGCACCTCAACAGTACTTGTCACTGCTGCCAGAACATCTTGGGCAGGCATCACAGAGTTCCATCATTCTCTCTGTGTGCTCTCAGCATCTTTAAGGTGGGACTGGCTCCCATCTCGTCAGCATCTGTGACCAGTGACACTGTACTCCTGAAGGGCTCAGGTGCTGAAGACTGACAAAGAATCAGGTGTCTTTAAAGTTTCATGGCTACGTCTCTACGATATGGCCCTGATGACAGAGAGCAAGCAAGCTGCCCTCAGTCAGACAGGAGTCAGACATTTTCAGAGGCTATGTGAAGATCTATGGAGTGTCCTCATTGCATGCCGTCATCATCCTCCTGAAACTGAGCAACCATGCGGGCCTCCTCTGTGTCTCCATGACAGGAGCCTTATCACAGAGGGTATGTGTGCTGCCACAAGCCTAGCTGGAATCAAACGTACACAGATGCAATGTGAGGATGTATGGTATCTCCTCACTGCATGTTGTCATCTTCCTCCACAAATCTAGCAGATATGAGGGCCTTCTGAGCACACCTGCCTCATCTGGCCATTGCGAGGGACTCATCGCCACCTTCGATGGCCTCCTCACCCTCATCACTGTCAACGTTCTCATTATCAGAGGAGACCTCCAGCTCCTGCATCTCCTCATCAGCCAGCTCCTCTCCCAGTTGCAGCGCCAGGTTGTAAAAGGTGACGATGCAAAACACCCTCTGTGGACTATTTTGCAGGGCTCCTGCAGAACGGTCAAGGCACCGGAACCTCATTTTCACCATCCCGATGGTTTGCTCCACCAAGTTGTGAGTTGCAGCATGAGCCTCATTATAGCGTCGCTCTGCTGCAGTCTGAGGCTGCCACACAGGTATCATCGGCCATACCCTCTGCGAGTAGCCATGGTCCCTGAAGAGCCGTCCCTGCAGCCTCTGTGGATCCTGAAAGATGTCAGGGATCTGTAACCAACTGAGAACATAGGAATCATGCACACTCCCTGTAAACCATGCGCAGACCTGCAGGGTCAATTTGAGGTGGTCTCATACCAGCTACATATTCAGCAAATGGAATACCTTGCGATTGACATAGTTGATCGCTTGTTGCAACAGAGACCTGAGCACCACATGAGTGCAGTCGATGGCACCCTGCGTCTGTGGGAAACTCAAGATCTGGGAAAATCCAATCACTCTTGCTTCCTGGCTCTCTTGATCCTGGGTGAAGTGTACAAAGTTGTGTGCCTTTGCAAAGATGGTGTCTGCGACCTCATGGATGCATTTGTGGCTGGAAACTTGTTATATCCCACAGAGGTCACCTGTGGAGACCTGAAAGGGGCCACTGGCATAAAAATTGTGCTCTGCGATCACTTTCACGGTCACTTTCATTGGATGTCCTCCATGCACCTGTGGCGCCAAATCCTGCAGCAGGTGGCAGATGTGACCGACCACTTCCCTAGACATGTGCAGTCTTTGGCGACACTGGTTCTCGGTCATCTACAGAAATGAAAGACGGTGTACATATACCCTGGATCTAGCTAGGCGTCGACCACCGATGGCTCACTGTGTCTCTTCAGCGGCATGTGCAGGAACTCCAGCCACCCCTTCTTCCTGAGGATCCTGCTCCTTCCTTTGCCCAGCCAGGCACCTCTGTTGCTTTCTTCTCCATCATCTTCACTCTCTGTACACCACAAGGCATACAGTTAGTTCACCAGGTTTCTTGCTCCTGATGTACTCCTCCTGCAGAATGAAAGAGAGAGACACGGAGTTTAGTTTGGATTTTCTAAGAACCTCTCTTGGTTAAGCCTGAAGGCCCCTCAATACACCCCAGAGAGTTCTGATCACCACTAGCATAGCCAAAGATTAATGTGCTGTTGGCTGCCTGAAACCCCACCCACCTCTGCCCCACTCCACCCGACTGATTGGTGGCAGCTTTGTCCACTGGACTGCAAGCTGTGCTCTCAGCTCAAGTGTAGGCTTTCTCCTAACCCGCAATGCAAGGCTGCGCTGTTAGCTTGAAGCATGGGGGAAACTGATCTGAACCAGGATGATGACATTGCAAGGGGCTGTGAGCACCTCTGCCAGTGACTGCTCCATGGCCAGCTTTAGCAAGGAGATTGTACAATGTGCCTAGTCTTCCAACTGTTCTGCAATCCACTAAAATGCTCAATAGTTTGCAATCTGTGCCCGAGGGGTGAAAAGCTCTGGAGCACTTGGTGCACTTTCATGCCTCAGCATTGCTTGAGCGGGCAGGTAAGCTAGAGGCCAGACTCCACACATGTCAATGTGGCTGCGATTGAACTGTCAGAGCTGCAGAGGAATGGTCACTTTATACAAGGTTTCCCTAACGCGTGGACGCTTCCCTCACGCCCCCCTCCCCATCCCACAGGTGCTTGTGCACCACCTTCAACTGCAGGGCAGCCCTTGCCTCCACCCCCGAGTCACCTCAACTACAGAGCCCTTGCTCCCACCCCCAAGTCACCTTATCCGCAGGGCAATCCTTGCCCCCATGCCTCCAACGCGCCTCAACCTTGAAGTCCAAAAGGTGACCCTCGTGAGTGCTATGCAACATTGCTGTGCACTCACCTCTGAGTTCCCCTCAAAGTGCAGCCCGCCAAGTGCATGACGATCCAGCGTGGGGGGATGATTCCTTTGGGCTGGCCTTATAATAATATGCAGGTGTATTACAATGAGGTTCCCGATGTCCAACGGTGGGAAACATGGCCCGCCATTGGCGGGCAAAGCAGACCATCGTGAAACCAACTTTTGGCCTTCTCACCATATTGTCTGCAGATGCTGTTGAACACACTCAATGTCAGCGGGGAAGGGAAATTCCACCCATAGACTTTTGTGCAGAAAACAAGCATATTGGACTACAAGACATGTTTTTGGGATACTGGCAAGCGTCTGTACATATTTTCAGTACCATTACAAGTGCTGGCTTATGCACTTCAAGCTTATGGCAGCAAAATCCAGCAATGTAAACCCACTACAGTCAATAAGGTTGAAATGCCATGTTTAAGAAAATGGGAAAAGCCAGGAAAGGTGAAGCAAAGCACTCTTGCAAAGGACAGATTCTTAGTTTTTATAAAAATCTTCCATTTGCTCCCTACTTAAAGCCACGCTCATTGAAAATCTGTCTGGGTCAGTCCCGATATAGCTTCGTTGCAAAGCTACTTGGGAGCTCCCAGAACATTGTGATGGTTCAGAGACTTGGCAGGAATTAGAGCCCTTGAGACATTGCCAGAGGATAGCGATCAAACACTTCACTCATTGCTCCATCTTTTATGGCTGTTTGTGTCATCAGAAGTTTTAACAACCAAGCATTTAAAGACCCTTTCTCAAAAAAACTGAAGGCATTTTAGATGCAACTCCGCACAAGAGGTCCGTGAGAGCTAACCAGGAAAATTTACCCTAAGTGAGTGCTGAGAACAGGAGAGAAGAGAGAGCCATAACCAGCTTGAATGTTTGGCAGCTTCTTACTAAAATTGCACCTGAGAAGAAGAAGGATCTGAGAAGATTGAGAACCTGTCATGTTCAGTCTAAAAAACTGCAAATGATTTCACAAATATCTAGATACAAGTTCAGATATTTAAGCCTGGATTTGACTTAGTCCGTTACTGTAAATCAGCAGCCCTCATCCCACTCATTATATGACATAAACATCCCCATAATTGGAAAACAGTGAATGCTCTGATGCATCATGTGTAACACCACGTTAGACCAACTAAACAGGAAGCTTGTTACAATAGAAAAGCAAAATACTGCGAATGCTGGAAATCTGAAATAAAAACAGAAAGTGCTGGAAAAGCTCAATGGGTCTGATAGCATCTTTGGAGAGAGAAACAGAGTTAATGTTTCAAGTCTGTATATATCATTTGAGACCAGATCATAATATAGATCTGAAAAGGACTTGCATTTGTATAATTTCATTATTTCAGGATATCCTAATTGCAATTTACAATCAATTAAGTATTTTTGAAGGGTAGTTACTGTTGTAGTGTAATCCAGGACACTTAAAAAATATCAACAGGATTAGACCAAATCACTATGAATTTATGAAAGGGAAATCATGTTTGACAAGCCTACTGGATTTTTTTGAGGACATAACTAGAAGAATAGATAAGAGAGAGCTAGTGGATGTGGCTTATTTGGATTTTCGGAAAGCTTTTGATAAAGTCCCACATAAGAGGTTAGTGTATAAAATTAAAGTACATGGGACTGTGGGTAATGTATTGGCATAGAATGAGAATTGGATAGCAGACAGGAAACAGGGGGTAGCAATAAATGGGTCTTTTTTTGGAATGGCAGTTGGTGACTAGTGGGGTAGCACAGGGATCAGTCCTTGGGCCCCAGCTATTCACAATATATGATTTGGATGAGGGAACCAAATGTAATATTTCCAATGCTGATGATGTGAAACTTGGTGGGAATGTGAGCAATGAGGAGGATGTTAAGAGGCCTCAAGGTGATTTAGTCAGGTTGAGTGCGTGGGCAAATAAATGGCAGATGCAGTATAATGTTATCCACTTTGGTAGGAAAAGCAGAATGGCAGCGTATGAGTTAAATGGTGATAGATTGGGAAATGGTGATTTACAAAGGCAACATTTTTTTTATTCATTCATGGGATGTGGGCTTTGCTGGCTGGGCCAGCTTTTATTGACCATTCATGGTTGCCTTTGAGAAGGTGGTGATGAGCTTCCTTGAACTGTTGCAGTCCAAGTGGTGTAGGTACACCCACAGTGCTGTTAGAAAGGGAGTTCGAGAATTTTGACTCTGGGTGCCCTTGTACACCAATCACTGAAAGCAAGCATGCAGGTGCAGCAAGCAGTTAAGAAGGCAAATGGCATGTTGGCTTTCATTGAGAGAGGAGTACAGGAGCAAGGATGTCTTACTGCAGCTGAACAGGGCCTTGGTGAGACCACACCTGGAGTGTTGTGTGCAGTTTTGGTCTCCTTACCTAAGAAAGGATATACTTGCAATAGAGGGAATGCAGCGAATGTTCACCAAAGAGATTTGTGGGATGGCAGGATTGTTATATGAGGAGAGATTGGGCCAACTAGGCCTGTATTCACTGGAGTTTAGAAAAATGTGAGGAGATCTCATATAAAATTCTGACAGGGATGGACAGACTGGATGCAGGGATAATATTTTCTCTGCTGGTGGGGGGGGGTCTAGAACAAGAGGTCACAGTCTCAGGATATGGGAAGGCCATTTAAGACTGAGCTGAGGAGAAGTTTATTCACTCAGAGGGTGGTGAACCTATGAAATTCTATACCACAGAAGGTTGTGGAGGCCAAGTCACTGAATATATTTGAGAAGGAAATAGATAGATTTTTGGACTCTAAAGGTGTCAAGGGGTATGGGGAGAGCGCAGGATTATGGCTTTGAGATAGAGGATCAGCTACACTCATGTTGAAAGGCAGAACAGACTTGAAGGGCCAAATGACCTATCCCTGCTCCTGTTTTCTCTGTTTCTATGCAATAATATATGCATCCACTTCATCATACTTCCTATATCATGGTCTCAAATGATATAACAAATTTCTAGTTCCTAATGCAACACCTGTTACTTTATTTAAATGCCTAGATACATTCGATGGGCCGAAGGGCCTTTCTCTGTGTTGCAGACCTCTATGACTCTATGCTTACCTTGCAATGCAGGTCCTCTAGTTGTTCACTGTTCAGTCTCTTTGCCACTTCCCAACTGACTCACCCACCAACCAAGGCCAACCTCAATTCAACCTGAATATTTCTTTGCAGCCTTACTGCTATGTCTTCACCCTCAGATAATTAATTTATCTGCAGATCTAAAGACAGATTTCAGAGCAACAATTTTGTTTGTTGTTAAGTTCTGAATTAGCATAAGTGGGTTTTAAGGTCACACTCCCTTGCTTGCCACAGACCCCACTTTTTGTGAGTTTTTCTCACCTTCTCATCTGTTTTGATTGTTAATAATACAGCAGAGAAACAAACAAAGGCTTAACCTGCACCCCGCTACCCCCCACCACCCCCCGGACTCCCACCTCACCCCAATGATGATGTGTGGAGAGAGTCAGGGGAGGATTAAAATGTCAGAACCTCATTCCCACTCACCTAAAATTTAACAAGATGCAAATTGCACCATCAATGAGGCGTCTGCAAAAGGCAGACAAGGAACTAGTTAACATTCAAAAGTCACAGCCCAACTGCATCAATTTAATAACTTTTCATAGTGGAATTTGAACTCAAAACTGCTGGGTTAGCAGACGAATACAGCAAATATTAGGCCAAGTGGGGGGTGGGGGGGGCTGGCAGGAAAAGAGAGTCTTAAGGCAATGATTAGAAAAGCATAAAGTAAAATGACTTACCTGTACTTTTCCATTCCTCCCTTTGAGGAAATAATAAGGCTCTGTTTGGTGGCTCAGCCTGATATCACAACTGAGGTCAGGAACCTATCAAATAAGGGTGTGCCTTAAGAACACACATTGTAACACTCTCTTTTAATATACAATGCAACAATGTATTTTTATATAATTTTTAAAATTGTAGTATACAGTATATCTTATGTCGAAAGTAATTCAGTATGACAGCCAGAACATAGACTATTTCACAAGCAGAGGCACCCACTAACTCATAGGTCTCTGGGGGTTCATGGGTTACTGGACTTTGACAAATGTGAAATAAACTCTGCATTCCTGCTGTCGCAGTAAATTATCCTCTTTATCCTATCTTTGTTTTCAACATAAGCCTCAATTTTGACACGATGAATTCACTTTAAACAGGATTTGTTAAAAATATCCATATTTTATTGAATTGATTTGTTTTAAAATGTAGTATTTATTGCACCATTATGTGAACAACTGGATGCATGTTATAGTTCAACACTTCTGAAGTTTAAGTCATGAAGTGTACAATAAATATATGTATATCTTTTTTTATGATGTATGTATATATATATATTTGTGGTGCATCTGTAGACAATGTAGCATATCAGAGCATTTGTCTTACATGAGTAAGATGACAGCTCTGTTAGTTCTAATTTATTACCAACAATTATAGTCACACCTAGCAGACTAAACATGGCATGGTAGTAATTCAATGTAATTAGAGCCACCTGCTAGAGAGTGGAGAAGTTGAGCCAAACCATTTCCTATTAATGGCCATGTCAAATATATTACATCCCAGTCATACACTTGAAGAATTGTCTTCTTTCATTGTATTTTCTTTTAGGATTTTTATCCAAGCTCCAGAACTTGTTCTTGGAAGAAAATGGAAATATTTTAAACTTTTTATCTCATATTAACACCAGATAATGATTGTTATGAAACTACAGCCATAAAATTCCTCAGATGGTTGCTGGCGATTTCCTCCAGTGCAGATCCTGTCTGATTTTGTGTGGTCAACAGATGGCGCCTCATTTTTATAGGCCAATAAAGTGCAACTCTAGCATCGACCTGTTCATTTCTGCCAAGTGGCACTGGTGCCTGCCCAGCCATGGTGAGACATTGGGTGGAATTTTCCATCACTGTCAGCATCAGGCGACATGGTGGGCGTGAGCGGACAATGTAGCGGGAAGGTCAAAAATCGGTTTCACAACCTCGCAAAACCAATTTGCAATTGCCTGCTCCACCCATCAATGGCGGCTGTGTTTCCCACTGCCGGACGTCAGGAACATCATTTTAATACATCTGCATATCATTATAAGCCCTGCTCGCCGGGATCATCCGCCTCCCCCTCAGCCCCCCCAACACTGGATCATCTAGGCACCTTGGTGTGATTGCACGACAACATGTTTCACAACTGTACATAAGCAACTTGCACCTGGCAAGCTGCACTTCGCTCGGGACTTTGAGGTTTGTTTGCCTACCATTCTTTGGGCAGTACTTACGGTCATTAGCGCCAGGCCTCACAGGCAGCACCACATCACTTTTGTGGGGGCCACTGGCAGGTCTCTACCTACCAGACCAGCCATAAGACGGAGGTGGCTTTTCAACGAATGCAGGGTTAGAGCTAGCTTGGGGAAGTGGGAGGGTGAGGCCTCAGGTAAGGAAAAAGGCTGCAGGGCAAGGGCTGTACTGGGAATGGGAGGTGCCCCAGGGTGTGTTTGAGGGCACATGCTGATCTATGCAAGTGGCCTCAAGAGGGTGAGGGCTGAGGAGGCAGTCTTCAGAATAGATGAGGCCAGATGGTGATGTGAAGGTTTGTGTGAGAGAGTGAGTGGTGATGACCCTTGAGTTGACAGTGAGTGAGATGTCAGTGAATGTGCGATGGCCTTTTGATGTTAGACTGATGAGGTGCTTGCCTTACCCTGGCAGTATGGATGAGATCATTCATCTGTTTTCTGCACAGGATGGCCGACCTCTTGTGTGCAGATTTGGCACTGAACACCTCTGCCACCGCCTCCCAATCTGGAGTGGTGAGACTGATGGGCCTCCTGCTGCCAGACCAGGACATCATGTTGGGCCTCCATGGTGTCCAGAAGGTGCCCCAGGGATGCGTCACTGAATCTGGGAGGCTGCACTCTTCTTGGCTTTTGGGGCCACGTCTTCAAGGTTGCCCTTCTGGGCTGCAAGCACTGAGAAGATGTGTGCATCTGCAGTTCAACTGTGGCGACCTGTGTGAGGAAGTGGTGAGGTAATGGTGTGGCGCGCAAATTGGAGGCCACCTGCCAGCAAGACGGCATGTTTCCTGTGGCTGCATAATGAATGAGGCGGGAATGGGATGATTTGGCATGAAATGTTGCCACTGTGGCCAGCGGGTAAAACATCCCTTTTCCCCACCCACTATTGCACCTTGTGCAAATTTGGGGTGATTCTGCCCATTCCCCAACCTAATCCATGATCTTATCAGCCCTTTGGGCAAAGGGAGGAATCTGCACAATTTAAAAAATATATACATTTGCTTTAAGGACCCAGGCTGTTTACCTGGCCTGGACCCAATTGGTTGGCCCACTTTCACCCTTGTTGAGGCCAATACATTTGACATGTTGCCCGCCACAACAGCACTGGATACTGAGTTAGGCTCCAGAATTGCGAGTTCTGACTATGTCCTTCTTTGAAATAAAAACAGAAAATGCTGCAAAAACTCAGCAGGTCTGGCAGCATCCAAGGAGAGAGAAACAGAGTTAACATTTCAAGTCAGTACGAATCTTCACTGTCTCCTTCTGAACTTGCTGCACTCCGTTCTCTCAGGTCTAACCCCGACTTTGTTATCAAACCTGCCAACAAGGGTGACACTGTTGTTGTCTGGTGTACTGACCTCTACCATGCAGAGGCTGAGTGCCAACTCTCAGACACTTCTTCCTACCTCCGCCTGGATCAAGATCCCACCACCAAACATCAAGCCATTATTTCCCGGACTGTTACTGACCTCATCTCCTCTGGCGAACTTCCCGCCACAGCTTCTAACCTCATAGGCCTGAAGTTTCAGCTTGGTGGGCGGGCTCGGCAGGCCTGGGAGTTGTCAGGAAACGGACTGCCAACAGCAATCGGCCCCCGACTGCGATTTCACGCTGGCTGGCCAATTAACAGCCAGCCAGCATGAAGCACACGCTGAAAAGCTCAGCGCTGTGGGAGTGGGGGCCAGTGGAGGGTGGGCGATGACGTCACTGTGGGTGCAGGCGAGCGCTGATGGAACGCTCCCTGAAGGTAGAGAGCTGCCTCAGGGAGTTGAAGACCCGAAACCCAGGAAATAAAGTTTTTAAACTCTGAAAAAAAATGGCCAAGCGTCGCAATCAGGCACCTGAACATGTCGGACAGAATTTAGCTCTGGTTGGGCGGGCTCAGCGGGGGCCGTCACATGGGCAGGGACATGTTATTAATTAAATTTTAAGATTTTTATTTCATTTTTATTTGGTTTTGGAAACCTCATCCTGCCCATGGATGAGATTTCCTAAATAGTGCAAAGGCCGCTCAGCCTTTTCGCCTGCCTGTCAAACATAAGGTTGAAAAATGTGTTAATTGAGACTTTAATGGCCTTAATAGGCCTTTTAATTGTTGGCAGGCGCTCATCTAAGAAACCAGGGGCACACTGCTCCTCTGGCCTACCCTCTGGCCTGGCCTGCCCCGCTGGCATACCCTCTGGGCTTGCTTGATGCACAGTAGCCCTCTGCTGTGCTCTTCTGCCGGACATTGTGAGCAGCCTTGCAAAGGCTACCAGGCCTTCATTTAAACAGGCCGTCGGATCGCCCGTGGACCCAGCGGTCTGCGCATGCCCGCCACTGCCCATCCACTCCCGCTATCCTTGGAAGTCAAGAAATATGCTGGGCAGCCCACGTAAAATGACAGCGTGAACCCGCCGTTCCAATAGGGAACTCAATAGAAATCCCTTTAACTAAAGAATGGCAAAAATGTGAAATATGCTACCACAAGCAGCACTTGAGGCAAACACTATAGATTTGTTTAAGAGGAAGATAGATATACACATAAGAAGAAACAGAATGGAAGGAAATGTTGATAGGTTAGATGAAGAGGAGGCTCATGTGGAACATAAACAGCAGGATGGGCCAGCTGGGCTGGATGGCTTGTTTCTGTGCTGGAGGTGCAGTGTAAGGTGGAGAGAATTGAGGGAATTGGGAAAAGGTAGAGACTCAAAATAACCGACTTTCTGTCACATTGCTGGAGGTTCTGTCAGTCAGTCTCCCACTAGAGTTACAGCAGAAGAGCAGTGGAAACCCTATGGAATTTCAAAGCCAAATTTACAAATAGACATAAACCAAAATTTTAACTAGCAGTTATTATTCAATTATTAGCATTTGAATGGAGTTCCCCTACACATTGAGAATTTAGATATAAATAAGTTGTAGGGCTGACAGTGGGACAGCTGCTCCTGGGATGCTGTGTACACCAGCAACGTAATGACCTGATCTTGCCCAGGGCAGCTCACTCACATCACAGTGGAACACTCCACTTTACATTGGTGCATTTGAAGTTCAGAAGGGCTGGGATTGGCATTTTAGAAGCAACAGCTCTTAAAGGGCTGGTGCTGTCCCTTGAAGCTGTTCCGCAAGATGTGGAGAAATGACAGCAAAAGTCCCCATGCAATCTGGCAGAGGGCAAATACCAGAGGACATCTGTTTCTATCAGATCTGCAACCCACTCACAAAAATGTGTGATCTTTGATGTAGTGCACACTGTTACTTCTTTTGCTATGAGACAAATTAAGATACGTGGTGAGAAATGCTGTGGTATTCGGTGTTCTGTTGTAATGCTGAAAGTAAAAATGATTTATTTGGGCATATACATAAATAACTGTTGTGCTTTATAGTGGATAATGAAGGACTATTCTGTAATGTGCTGTAAAATAGGTTGCGATGCTGAGTGCTTAGATCCTGCAGACTTGGCATCTCTTGTATAATACTGGACACTACAGTAAGCTAAAATTATTTTTGTCTTTTTTGATCTCTGCATATCTAAGTATTTTCAGTTCATGGTTCTTTAACAAGTGCCTAATTATTTGTTCTAATTTATTTCCTACTTTGAAATAGATTTAGTTGCCTTGGTGCCCTGGCAGGTTTTTGTTGGAATATAATGTGTGGTACACACTACATACAGACCTTTATTAATTAGAGTTCAATAAGCTACACTGAATAATATCAAAAATAGCAAGCTGCTTCTGAGGCAACACTCATTCAAAGGTGTATCACTGTGTGAGGAAGTGTCCAGGTGAGTATTCTCCACATGTTAATCCCAACAAAAAAGGTTTCTTACTAAAACATTGAGAAAAAAGACTCAACGCAAAAAAAAATCAAGAAAACGTTTTATAAAATATTACTAAATGTGATGCAGGGGATGATTTTCTATCAGGTGGGTGGGTAGTTAAAATTGTGAATGATACTTAACCCCTGGGAGCTGACCATTTGGAATTTTAACTTACTTTGAGTAGAGAGTGAGGATACCTGCCCGAATGCTGACAGGATTTATTTTTAAATATGCTAGTCCTATTGATGTGATTTTTCTAACCTATCACTGTTTCAAAACCAACTGCAATTTTACCATGGCAGCATGATAGGGAAGCTACATTGATTTTCCTGCCAGGAAATCTTAGCAGGGAAGAGCATCTGGTCTAGAACAAGTCCAAAATAATATTTTTTTTTTACTTCCTTGTGTGGTCAGGGGGAGCAGGAATTCCTGTCTGAGCCCATGGAGACCAAGTCCAGCAGCAGAAGCAAAAGTTGGAGTGAATTGCGCTGGAGAGCAGGGAAGCTGAACATGTGAGATATTGCGCTATCCAGTTCATTAATTTTGCAGCCGTGGGGAGCACGTTGAATCTTGTGACAGAGCAGGTAGGAAGTGGCCTGCCCACTCATAGGATCCAATGTCCAGGCGCCATATGTGAACGGCACCTGGGCAGCCATTGACTCTCCCTCTGTGCTCCTTGACTCTCCTCCGCCTCTCTGCCAGGGTCTCAGCCCTCCTCTGTGCCCAGCCTTGGCGCGGCATGTGTGACAGCCAGCTGATACCTCTCAGTGATGGTGTGAAAGGAAGTTGAAAGCATTTAGCGACCTGAAAGTCCAGGAAGAAGTCTATCTTGCCAATGCCACCACTTATTTGCAGTTGTGAAACAGAACCTTCTAAATTACTGCTAGTGGGGCGCTTAATTTGGAATGGGATCAAGATTCCGGTGTGTTGAGCTTTTAATGAGCATTCGTGAGATGCAAATGGAGTTCTCAACAAAAATACACGGGACCTTCAACCTGCCTTTAAGTTGCCATGAAAGTTGGGAGAACAAGATTCCAAACAAGATTCCTGATGCTGGGAAACTGACTTTTGGCCTCCCGCCAAATCTTGCTTCCCCCACCTGCTACGATTCCCACTGCTGCCGGAAGCGGAAAATTCCACCCAATGGTTCAGGTTTTGATAGATTCAGAAAACTCCTACAACTTTTGAGTTCTAAACTGGACTATCAAATTTATTTCTGAGAGCAAACTCTGCTTTTGTCTCCATCAACCAGTCTTATACTTTCATAATTGAATAAGTTTAACACGAAATGCTGTCCTGCTCTGTGCCTGGACTAAAGTTATTGTTGCAGAGGGAAACAATGGCCTGAACTTTCCCTTAATTTGGGAGCGGGGCCAATGGGAAAATGATACGGGATGACATTGGGAGGAACCCCCGATGTCATTCCGGTCCCTTTAAATTTTCAGGAAGGCAGGTTGGACAGCAAAATCAGCTGTTCGCCCGTCGACCTGTCAATGGCCAGTTGAGGCCATTGACAGGGTACCTAAAGTAATTAAAGGACCTGCCTGTCCAACCTTAAGGCTGGTGGGCAGGCCAGGAGCCCCAGGAGGCTCCTGATAATACATGAAACCTCATCCACTGGCCGGATGAGGTTTCATGTTCCTTTTTAAAAACTTTAATAAATGTAATGTTACTTTTATTAACATGTCACATCTCGTGTGACATTGTCACATGATGGGGATGTGTTAATAATATTTTTTCTATTTTTTAAGTTTTTAAGACTGTCACTAATCTCCCTGAGACAGGACTTTGCCTCAGGGAGCAGTGCGCTCTTTCGTGTGCATGCGTGAAAGAGTGCACTTTGACAGCTGGGGATTCCCTCCCCCATCCTGCATAGCGCTTCCTGTCGGTCAGGCCTCTGGGCAGGCCTTAATTGGCCCGCCCACTCAAAATGGTGACAGGCCCCGTTTTGGCGGCGGGAGTCGACCGTCGAGATGGTGGGACCTGCGCCCACCCATCAAGGGCAAAATTCCGCCCAATGGGTTTTGATATGGGTGGCTAATGTTTAACAATATAATTGTATAAAGCATTTCTTGAGAGAAATGATCATTTTGAGGCTCTGAAGGTAAAGGGCCTTATACAAATGCTTGAATCCCCTGTTAACCACACTATTAGGGATTACTATTGAGAAAGAGTTAGGGGAACCATTTTATGGGAAACAATCACTTGCATTAGGTTCCATTTTTTATTCTGTGATTACATCATCAAATTTAGGATGATTAAAATGCAACTAACAATACAAGATCTGTACGGGAGGCACTCTCAAATCCAGCTGGTGCATCTGATGTTGCCCAGCTGAGTGTGACTTCCCACATCTGGCTCCATGCTTAAGCATCCAGAGAACTTCCTGCAGTGGCTTCATCTCCCACTCCTGCACGATTATCTCTAGCGCCTCCTCCACAGATCTAGCCTTGGCCCCACTTGTATTTCTCGTTTATGTTCGGTCCCTTGATAACATCATCCAAAAACACAATGGCCAGGATCTTCTGGCCCCGCTGAAAGTCAATAGACTTTTGGCAGCGGTGGGTCCCACCAAGGCGGAGCCAGAAAATCCTGGCCAATGATAGATTTCATGGCCCTGATATTTCTGAGAAGGTTGGGGGGAGTTATTAGAGGAGGAGAGCCCAGAAATCTCAGGGTTTTGGGGGTCCTAGCACGTTTCAATGGCAGGAGCAAAATTCCCATTGTTTCCCACAATTATGTTTCCAGATGTGGCCCCATTTTAATGCTGCAAACTTCGTCTGACCTGGAGAGGGTGGGTGGTTTATTTTGGGGAGGGGTTGGGTGTTTTTTCAGCTACTGACCAGAAGGGAGGTGTTAGCTCCTGGGTGGTGCAGGATGGAGTTTAGCTTCTGAGAGGAGGGGTGTTTTAGCTTCTGAGCAGAGGTGATTGCCAGATTGACAGGTTAGTTGGCTGTTAAACAGGAAAGCCAGGTGTAGCAGACCAGAGCCAGGGACTGTTGGAGTCTGTCCCTGCCAGTTGGAAAAGGTTGTAGTTGTGTCGGTCGGGGGAGGAGGGTGAGCAGGTCAGAGGCTGGCAATCAGGAGGGTGGGTTGGAAGGAATGACAGATCTGAGTTTGGGGAGATGGCTAATTGGAAGATTGTAAGGCAAGTGGCCAAAGATCTAGGCTTGGGTGCGAGTGAGGAGGTCAGCCAATCATGACAGGAAGGAGAGGTTGTAATTGGCAGAAGATTGGTTTGAAGGACTTGGTGCTTCTGTCTTCCGCTTCCTGTCGTGTTTCATGTGCCCTGTGGAACCTGGCCAGCAACCGTTAAATTTAAATCAGGCTTCCAACTGCATTCCATGATGTGACACAGGTATGCCACATAACCCACTGCCACAGAAATGGCAGCAGGTGCATGTGCAGCTGATTGGGGTTGCAATTTAAAATTTAAAAAACCCTCAATACCCTCACCCTGTGTGATGTAGTGGTGGGTGGGGAGTGTTAGTAGCAACCATATGTAAACTGTACGCACATTTCTCTACCTCGTTGCCACCATTCTTGATGTCTGTATCTAATTTTTTCAGTTGCTTGTCTACCATCCAGCATTGGGTAAGCAGAAACTTCTTCCAATTAAATACTCGGAAGACCAATGCAATTGTCTTTGACTTACTCCATTCCCTAGCCCAGGGCTTCCCAAGCTGTGGGTCATAACCGCCAGTAGGGTCACGAGATGAGACTTGGGATCATGAGCTCCTGCGCAACAATGGAACTCGGACAGATTTCTGACAGATTTTAACCCTTGCATCTTTTTTCTGCTTGTGGGCAGATTTTTGAGGCCTAGTTGCTGCTGTAAAAGAAAGGCCTGTGAAAAGGTAGGTGTTTGATTTTTAAAAAAACCCTGCAGGTTAAGCAATTCTGCCACTCTGAACCTCTCCACCACCCATCCTGCCCCTGCTCAGGAGCTAAAATACTCCTCCCCTCAGGGGCTAAAGCACACCCTGCACCGCTCAGGAGCTAACGCCTCCATCCTGTTCAGTAGATGAACCAACCGGCCCCATCCCCACTCAATCCCCCCACCCTCCTCTAGGTCACACGAAGTCTGGGGCATTAAAAATGGGGTCACACCAGGAAAATGTTTGGGAAGCGCTGCCCTAGGCACTGATTCTATACCCGTGCCCTGTGCACTATTTGGTGCTGAATTAGACTGTTTCTAACCTCAACATTCTATTAACATAGAACTGAGCTTCTGGACTCAAATTGGCTCTACCAACTGGATGACCTACTTTCACCTCTGTAATATTATCTATCTCCGCCTCTGCCTCAGCCCATCTGCTGTGAAAACCCTCAACTGTGCCTTTGTTACTTCCAGCATTGACTATTCCTACACTCTGCTAGTCGGCCTCGTATTTTCCATCCTTAGTCAACTTCAGTTTATCCAAAGCTCTGCTGCCTGCATCCTGACTTGCAACAAGTTCTGTTCACCCATCGACTCTGTGCTCACTGACCTACATTAGTTCCAGCCCAATTTGCATCAAATTTAAAATTCTCACCCTCAAGTTCAAATCTCTCCATGGCCACCACCCTCCCTATCTCTGCAATCTCCTTCCAGACAACCAGCCTTCAAGAACTCTACGTACCTCCCATTCTGGTCTCTTGCGTATCCATGATTTCATTTGCCCCACCAGTGATGGCCATGACATCAACAGTTTAGGCCATAAGCTCTAAAATTCCCTTCCTCTTTCTCTAGCTCTTCCTCTCCGTCTCTCTCTCCTCCTTTAAGAGCCTTTTTAAAACCTACATCTTTGACCAAGTGTTTGGTTGTGAATCGTAACATCTTATGTGGTCCAGTGTCAAATTTTGTTTGATAACACTCTTGTGAAGCACCTTGGGATGTTTTTACTGCATTAAAGGAATACACAAAAGCAAGTTGTTGTTGCTGTGTATTCGCTTTATCACTCTAAGCTGGAGATTCAATAGGCAGAATAATAACCACGTCAGCGTGAGCTGACCGCTCCACGCCAACAAGCCCAGCAGTGATAAAGGGCTAGGGGGGCTCGTTAATGAGGGCCAAGTAGGACCTCCAACCCTCATTGGGGTGGAAGTCCCGCCCTCTGGAGCTGCCGACCAATCCAATTGGCCGGAAGCTCCATCAGTCCCAGCAGCACCAGGAAGGCATCAGTGGCAGCTGCAGGACTGCAACTGAAGAGAAAAACTCAAGGCATAGGATCCCCAGAGCAGGTAAGTCTGGTTTCTTGGGCTGGGAATTGGGAGCGTTAGAGAGAAGTGTATTGGGGATGAGAGGAAGAGAGGGTGGGTTTAAGAGGGGGAGCAGGTAGGAAGGAAGGGGGGTTTCAGCCTAAGGGGTGCCACCCCATGATCAGAAAAGGGCAGCCCCCAAAGAACGACCATTTGCCTTCCTTTCTGCCATTTAACCATTTGAGGTTTAAAAATCAGGCTTCCCGCTCCTGCCCTGCTGTCCATGCCAAACATATTACGGCATGGGCAGCTTATTATTAGGGTCAATAGGCTTGATAGCAAGCCTAACTGACCCTTAATTATTCATCTAAATATGGCGGGTGGGCTACTGATTGCTGTCAACCCTGCCCCCATTCTGTGGGGATGAGCTCAGGGGTGGGCGAGAAGGTAGAGTGTTGGGTACCCGCTCATTTTATGTGCCCCCCCAGCATGAAACACATCTGCCTGGGGCACATAAAATTCAGCCCCATATCTTTGCTTCGGTGGCACACCTCCTTTTGAGTCATGCTGATCCAAAACACCAATGCTTTGCTGCACAGCTTGAGCCATAATGGAGGTTGAGAATGGGTGATAGGTTAGGAATGAATATGCCGATGGAACTGTATAAATAAATTGAAATCATTTCTATAGGTTGGGAGATAAAGAAAGGAGACATCTGGAGGGTTGAACTCACCCAACTGTAATGGGTTTATATTTTACAGCAAAGTATCCTTTGTAACTTTAGGTATTTGATGGCCTATATATGGTTAGGTTCATTGAAGCTTCAGTAAATGTGCTAGCATTCAACGTCTGTTGAACTCATTCTTGGCATATAGGCAGCCTTTTGTCCGTTTCACTACAAAACACACATTCCTAATAACGTTGTGAAGTGGCAGAATGAATACAACAGTTCAAAGTCTGGTGGGTTGAAACAATATTTTGATGGGTTTTGACAAAGTTTTGAAATTCAAAAATATCAACGTTCAGAAAAATTTGACTGAAGTGAACATTTTCTAGGTCTGTCATTTTTCCATGAGCTATACAGACGTGTAGACTGGAGTTGTACCATGGTTCAGCTAAACCAAAGAGAAATGCTGACTAATGGCTTGCTGAAATCAGGGACAGACAGGCTAGATAGAACATAAGCAAACACTGAAAGAAATGGCATGGGAGAGTAAGAAAGGAGTGGAGAAAAGGAGACAGGCACAAGGAGAGGTCTATATCCTGGTGTATTTTGCCATCAGGGGATTTATAAATGTCAGTCTGCTCAGAAATAAACCACAAAGGCTATAGTATTCCCAAATGGTTTCAAACATTTTCTAATATTGCACGGTTGTGAGATATTTATTTATTTTACATTATGTACTTTATCCAGCAAATTCTCACAAGACTGGACTTCCTACAGTTTAATTTCCCCAGATGATAAATCTATTCTGCTAAGTCTGTACTGGGGAAGGTTGCCTTTTAGAAGACCATCATGCTAAATGTTCATACTTATAAGTGTTTACTTCTCCAGTAAATTCTGCTTTGATGCCGTACAACTCATGAGAGAGTCTAAGAGAAATTGTATCAGCGTAGGAAAATGTGGCATACTTGCTGCTCTCCTGTGATTTTGGACATGGGGGTTGGGCAGCAATCTTCAGCTGCCTGCAGCCCATTTCTCACCTGAAAAATGTGCAGTTGGCAGTTCATAGTGGGGAGAACTTCTGCAGCCAATTGAAAGCCCAGGACCCTCCTGATGCAATTTTCAAGCTGGCCGAAATTAATGTGTTCATGGCACACACATCTGAAATTAGCTATTTAGCAATAATAACAGAAATTGCTGAAAATATTCAGCAGTCTGGATAGAGTTAACGTTTCAGGTCATGACTTTTCACTAACTGCATGAGTGTTAGAAGGCAGGGAAGTAATTGAACCTAAGCATGGTTGGGGAGAGGAGGTAAATGGGAAGGTGAAGACGAGAGGAGGGAAGGGGAGAAGGAGAAAATAAAAAAAAGTATGACAGAGTGGGAAGGTGAGGAGATAAGGGAAAGAGGCAGCACAGTAGAGGAAAGTACTGGAGGAGGGGAGAGATGAGGAGAATGTGTGTAGAATGTAGTAGAGAGGATGAGGGGGAGATGAGAGGGAGAGTGGAAGAGAGGAAGAGGAAGGGTGAGGATGAACAGAGAAATCGAGCTGGGTTTGGGGCAATGAGCAAATGAGAAGCAAAGTGGAAAGGAACAAGGGGGTGAGTGAAAGCAGGCAGAGGAGAGGAGAGAAGAGAAGGGAAGGAGGCGAGGATGGAGAGGAGAACAGGACAGTAGTGCGGGGGGTAAGAATGGAAGAAGAGGAGATAGGCAGAGGATGTGGAGGGGGATTGGATGAGGGAAACAAAGGGAGGACAGATTGAAGAAAGCAGAAGAGAATAAAGGAAAACTGTGGGGCAAGGAGAGGATAAGGAGCATGGGGCAAAAGTGGAAGAGAGTGGAAAAGAGGAAGAGGGGGAGAGACATGAAGGGAGGAAAGAGGGGAAGGGGACAGGGAAAGGAAGGGAGGAAAGGGGAGAGGGAGGAGAGGGAATAAAGAAGAGGGGAAGGAGTGGAATCAGGAGGAAAGTGGAGAGGGTTTGAAGAAGAAGCAAAGAGGGTGAGGAGGATGTGGGAAAGGACAAGAGCGACCGAGGGGACAGGACAGGGAAAAGCAATGAGGGGAGGGAGACACATGCAAGGTGGAGAGGGAGGGGCTGGGGAAAAGGCAAAATAGGGGACAGCAGCTCAGTTGAGTGAGATAAATCAAGGGGATTGATGTTGGCAAAGGCATTTTGCAACAGTTAAATTTTTTCTTCAGCGAGGAAGTGATTTTTACCTAGTTAGGAGGATGGAGTGGAGAACAATCATTTTGCTGATGTTTAAAACACTCGTTTTTTTCGCATTTCTTTTCAGTAGTTGAGCAAGAAGTGCGACAGGTTTTCATACACAATTTGCATAACAAACAAGGATGTAAAATTTATAATACATAAAAGTTACAACGTGGAAACAACCATTTGGCCCTGCCAGTCCATGTTGGTATTTACCTTCTATGCACGCAAATAGTTTTAATCACATTTACCCATCCTGTTCCCTCATCCCTTCAACTCCTTTTCCTTCATCTACTGATTCAATCTAATCTTGAATGTTGATATAGTTTTGTCTTAGTCACTGAAGTGACCTGCACTGTTCTCTGCTCTAAATCTCTCATATTCAGCTGTGGTGGTAGCAAATGTGCCCCTGAGTCAAAGGTTTCAAGCCCAACTCCACAGATTGAGCACATCATCTAGGCTGACACTCTAATGCAGTACTGAGGGTGTGTTACCTGTTGGAGCTTCTATCTTTTGGATGAGACATTAAACCAAGGCTCCACTTGCCCGCTCAGGTGGATGTAAAAGATCCAATAGTATTTATCCACAACAGCAATAACAACTTGACTTTATCTAACCACTTTAACATAGTAAAATGTCCCAAAGCACTTCACAGCAGCATTATCATGCAAAATTTGACACTGAGCCACATGAGGAGATAGTACGACAGATGACTGAAAGCTTGGTAGAAAAGGCAGGTTTTAAGGACCGCCTTAAAGAGAGAGTGGTAAAGGGACAGACAGGTTCAGGAAGCGAATTCTAGAGCTTAGGGCAGAAAAAGAAAGGCCAAGGAGCTCTCCTTAGTGTCAATAAATATTCCTCAGCCAACAATACAAATAGATGCAAATTACTACAGTTCCTTGAAATCTGAAATGAAAACAGAAAATGCAGCAAATACTCAGCTGAACAGGCAGCATCAAATAGAGATGGAAAAACAATGTTAATGTTTCAAGTCATTGGCTTTCATCAGAACTGTGTTATAAACATGGGGTGTATTAGATTTTTTATACTTTGGGACTGTGTCTTTAATTTAGGGTAAGATAAAGGAGGCCATATGACCTGTTCTAAATTCTGCCTGAGAACAAGCCTGGATGGCATGGTTGTTAAAGACTAAAGCGGGGCCGAGGTTGTTTTGCTGGGAAGAAGGTGTAAGGTGTTCACACCTGTAGACAATGACAGAAGCACCTGTGCTGACAGTGGATTATTAATCTCCAAAGTCCCAGAAAGTTGCTAACAATATCAGGTTATAAACAATTATACTTTATGTGTATATTTAATTTGAAGATGGAACAGAATTGGAGTCTAAAGGACTCAATATTTCTACCTGAATACAAGGCCCATGTGATTCACATTGCCATGAAGATGGGCTTTGAGAGAGAAAGGGTTTCTTAGATATCCCTGAAACTCACAGACATCGGTCAGTCTGCCAGGATTGGAGACAGAGAAAGGGAACACATAAAGGTGGCAAATGCCTATGATTCACCACATAGGAATGAGGGTGGGGCTCATGCTTGGGTTGAATAGTACAAATTCGTGAGGAATGAAACTGGGGTTGGAAGATTCACTTAGCTTAAGCTAGAAGGAGGATCTACATGAATACTCTCACCATGAAAGACAGTTCTGGGGTGAAAAATTACCACGCTGGGAAAGGAAAAGAATGAAAGTAAACCCTTTGGAGCTAAGGATCACTTTGGACTGGTTTTGGAGAAATTTAATGTCTACTTAATGGACAGTGTAAAGTATAACTGTGGATTTTCAGTTGTAGTAAAAGTAAAAGGGGAAAATTCTGTCCTGTAGTTTTGAATATAAGTTGCCTACTGAAATAATGTTTAGTCAAGGTTATTTTTAGTTTGTTTGTTACTGTACAAGTCTTAAAATGTGAAATCTTGTTGTTTCATCCTTTCAGCTATTAACTGGAAGTTCAAATTTTTTAAATTATCGCTTTCCACGAGGATCATCACAAATGGAATGTTAGAGGTGTAACAGATTCTAAGCAAGTACAGGTATTCCGAAAGTGGGGAGGGGACAAATGAACAATAGGGGAAGATCTATGATAAGGTGGAAGACAGGAGCGATTAAATGACAAAAGGAATAATGGTTCATAGCAACAGGGGGTCAAGTAAATAAATAAAAGATTAGACTAGAGAGGTGTAAGTGACAACAGCAGATAGGTTTTTTAGTAAGGAGATGCAACACCAAGGTAATCTCGAGGAACAGCAACTTTTGATGAGGCGCTTTATAGCCTTCTGGACACAATGTTGAGTGCAACAGTTGCAGATCATAACCACTGCACCCATCTTTACATCTCCTATACATCAATCTTTTGTTTCTTGTCGCACTGCTGCCCTCTTTTGCACTGCACATTATCCCTTTTGTCATTTAATCTCCCCCACATTCCATCCTATTACCGACCTTCTCCTTTATTTTATCCCTGCCTCTGTACTTGTTTAAAATCCGTTAACACTCTTAACGTTTTCCATTTCTGATGAAAGGTCATTAATCTTAAATATTATCTTTGTTTCTCTCTCCAGAGATACTGCTAGATCTGTTGACTGTTTCCAACATTTTCTGTTTTTAATTCAAACAGAATTATCAGATCATCATTTCATTGATGTTTGTGGGACTTTGTTGTGCACAAATTGGCCACCAATATTTGCTATATTGCAACAGTGACTACACTTAAAAAAGTATTTAATTGGTTGCACTTTATCAAGATAAATGGTTCATATTCAGGATGGCAAACTGTAAACTAGTGGGGTGCCAAAGGGATCAGTGCTGGGGCGTCAACCATTTACATTCTGTTTTAATGCCTTAGATGAAAGGACCGAGAATATTGTAGCCAAATTTTCTGACAATACTAAGGTTGGTAAGAAAACACGTTATGAGGAGGGCACTAAGGGTCTGCAAAAGGTTCTGTGAGTGGATAAAAATTTTGCAGATGAAGTATAATGTGGGAAAATGTAAGGATGTCCACTTTGAATAGAAAAGCAGAATATTATTTAAATGGAGAGCGAATGCAGGTGTTATGGTACAGAGGGATCTGGGTGTCCTCATACATGGATCACAATAAGTTAGCATGCAGGTTTTAAAAAAATTCTTTCATGGACTGTGGACTTTGCTGGCTGGACCAGCATTTATTGCCCATCCCTATTTGCTCTTGAGAGCTGAGTGGCTTGCTAGGCCATTTCAGAGGGCATTTAAGAGTCACCCACATTGCTGTACGTCTGGAGTCACATGTAGGCCAGACCAGGTAAGGATGGCAAGTTTTCTTCCCTAAAGGACATTAGTGAACCAGGCGGGTTTTTAACAACAATCGACAATGGTTTCATGGTCATCGTTAGACCTTTAATTCCAGATTTTTAAAATTTAATTCAAATTTCATCATCTGCTAGAGCATTAACTTGGGTATCTAGAGCACTAGTCCAGTGACAATACCACTATGCCACCATTCAAATGAGATGCTAAACCAAGGCAAATGGAATGTGGACCTTTATTGCAAAGGGGTGGAGTATAAAAGTAGGGAAGTCTTGTTACAGCTGTGCAAGGCATTGGTGAGATCACTCCTTGAGTACTGCGTACAGTTTTGGTCACCTTATTTACGGAAGGATATACTTCCGTAATGTACTGCTGTAATGTAGGAAATGCAGCAGCCAATTTTTGGACAGCAACTCCCACGAACGTCAATGTGATAATAACCAATCCGCTTTTTTGCGATGTGGATTAAGGGGTAAATTTTGGTCAGGACACCATCCTGCTCTTCAAATGTGCTGAGGGATCTTTTATGTCCACCTGAAAGAGTGGTCAGCGCTTAGGTTTAACATATCATTCAAATGACGCAGCTCTGACAGTTTCATATTGGGGTGTCAAATGAGACTGTTGTAGCTCAAGTCCTGGAGGGGGACTCAAACCCACACCTTCTGGCTCAGGGGTGAGGGTGCTACCAACTGAGCCACAAGCCAAACAGCCTTCCCCTTCCAACCCAACATTTTTAATACTTTTATATCTGGTAAAGAAAAGTGTTCAAAGAAAATGACAAAAAAATATTTTTAATGTCCCAATGATTTTTCTCCAGGGTTACACATACAGCAGGGCTCTGAAGATTAACTTTCAATTCCTGGAAACTGCAGGCCAATTTTGGATGGCTGGCAACCCCACAGTCATCCTCGTTGGCAATCAAGGGGCGCTATCGGCGTGTGCGTGTACCTCCAGTGCTGCTGGTGTCGCTGTGGTTGGAGGAGAGCAGGGCGCTTGCAGCAGCAGCAGCGGCGGCGCAGGCGCAGACGGAGGAGAAGGGAAAGTGGGGGAGGCGGGGCAGTTGCTAGGGGCGGCGCTGGGAGTCTTCAGACGGTTGCCACCGAGCGGCTGGTCCCGGGGTGGCCGCTTCCTTCACAACGCGGAAGTGCGAGTCAGTCGATCCCAGTGAGAGGTGCAGTGAGTGTGGAGTAAAGTCACAAGCGGCGGCTCCGGGGTTCCAAGCTGGCAGCGATGAATGATCTGAAGCGTGAGGCGGCGAGCGGTGACAGCCCGGCCCTATCAGCTGGAGTTGCCAAAGGCAAGAGGAAAGTGGCCATCATCACTGGCATCACTGGACAGGTACTGACTCACTCACTCACTCATTCAGCAGGCATATGCCGGCAACCTGAGTGTGCCCATCACACCCTCCCCTCCAAACACAAACCCTTCAGATTGATTTTCTTTTTAAACAGCTGTGCACTTGCAGGGTTTGTTTCCATTATTGCAGTTTCATCACTTCACATCTGGACAGTTGGTCTCTCTCTCTCTCAGGTGCTGCATGTGTAACCAGATTTGCACCTGTTAACATTTTACTTCGTTACTTTACGTATTGTTTGATCTTGCACTGTGACAGTTTGAGTACCAATGTCCGCACGGAGTGGGGGGGGGGGGGGGAGGTATTTAAACTAATTTTAGTTTAAAAATTAGGCAGAAGAAGGAGCACGAGCGCACAGCAGCCGAGACATGCAAGGTGCATATCAACTGCAACCACAACTTGCATTTATACAGCCCCTTTCAGGTAATAACACATTTCAATGTACTTCGCAGGAACATTATAAAGCACAATTTGACACAGGAGACATTAGGTTAGGTGATGAAAAACATGATCAATGAGCTAGGTTTTAAGGAATGTCTTAAAAGAAGAAAGCAAGGTGGAGGGGTGTAAGCTAGGAATTCCAGAGCATGGGGCCTAGACAATCACCAGTAGTGGAGGGTTTAAAATCAGAGATGCTCGAGAGGCTAGAATTAGATGAGCACAAATATCTCAGAGGGTTGTGGAGCTGGAGAAGATTACAGGGATAGCGGGGGGAGGCAAGGATTTGAAAACGAGGATGAGAGTATTGAATCAAGATGTTGCTGGGCCAGGAGATGTATGCCAGTGGAACAGGAGTGATAGGGGAACGAGACTTGCTGCGAGTTAAGATGCAGGCAGCAGAATTTTGGATGACTTCAAGTTTATGGAGAGTAGACTGAAAGACAGCCAGGAATGTGTTTGAATAGTCAAGTCAAGAGGTAATAAAGGCATGACTGAGGGTTTCAGCAGTAGATGAGCTGAGATATGGATGAAGTCGGGTGATGTAACGGAGGTGGAATTAGGCGGTCTTAGTGATGGCATAGATATGTGGTCAGAAGCTCACCTTAGGCCCAGTTGTGACACCAAGGTTGCGAATGGACTGGTTTAATCTCACTGTTGCCAGGGAGAGGGATGGAATTGGTAGCCAGGGAACGGTGTTTGGAGTGGGGACTGTAAACAGTGACACCAGTCTTCCCAATATTTAACTGGAGGAAATTTCTGCTCATCCAGTACTGGATATTGGATAAACAGTCTGATAATTGAGTAACAGTGGAGGAGTTGAAATAATTTGTGGTGAGGTAAAGCTGGGTGTCATGTGAAAACTAATGTGCTTTCAGCTGATATCACCGATGGGCAGCATATAGATGAGCAATAGGAGGGAGCCAAGGATAGATCCTTGGGGGACACCTGAGATAATGGTGTGGGAGCAGGAAGGGAAATCATTGCAAGTGATGCTCTGGAAGCCATTAGATAATTAAGAATGGAACCACGTCAGAGCGCCCAAACAATAGTGAGGAGGTGTTGGAGAAGGAATGTGTGGTCAGACGTGTCAAGGAGGATGAGGAGGGAAAGCTTACTTTTGGATATAATTTGTGGTTTTCACAACAGCTGTTTCGGTACTGTGGCAGGAGTAAAAACCTGTTTGGAGGGATTCAAGTATGGAGTTCTGGAAAAAATGGGCACGGATTTGGGAAGCAACAACATGTTCAAGGACTTTGGAGAGGAAAAGGAGGTTGGAGATGGGACAGTAGTTTACAGGACAGTGGGGCCAATAAAGTTGGTTTTTTGAGAGGGTTGATAATGTTAGATTTGAAGACAAGAGGGGCAACACCTGAAGGGAGAGAACTGTTTGCAAAATTGGTTAATATGGGGACCAGGAGGAAAAATTGGGTGGTCAGCAGTTTACTGGGTATAGGGTCAAGGAAGTAGAAGGTGGATCTCATGGACAAGATGAGCTCGGAGAGGACATGAGGGGAGATAGAAGGGAAACTCAAGATAAGAGTGAGTTCAGAGCTAGGGCAGAAGGGTGCATTAGAGGAAGTTTGGCCAGGTGGGCTAGTAGAAGGGAAGAACATGGTGCAGGCTGCTGATCAGATGGCCTTGAGCTTAGTGACAAGGAAGTCCATGAGCTCCTTGCACTTGGTTGGAAATGAGAGTGGAGGACAGGGGAGGGATTTTAGAAGATGGTTTGCTGCAGAGTAAAAAAAGACGGGGGTTATCTTTGCATTCGAGGGTAATCTTGGAATAATGAGCAATTTTAGTAAACAAGAGCAGAACCCAATAGTGTTTTATGTGTTCCAACTGGATGTAGTAGTGGATGGCTAAAACGTGTATGCTGTAACCATTCAAGTCTTTGTGCTTTGGATTTAGGGGCACAATGATGAGTGCTGTACCAGGAGGAGTGGCCAGGTGAGACAGAGCAATGGTTTTTCTTGGGAACCAGGGCATCAAAGATGAAAGTGAGGGTGTGGTTGATCATTGTTAAGTAGGAAGACAAACAGCAATAAAATAAAGCATAGTGTAGTGATAGCAGGAAATAAATGAAGATGTAAAGTAGGCTAGCAAGTTGTTGGAATTCAAGGATGTTAATGCAAGGTATGTTACAAATAAGGTTGATGAGCTATAGGCACAAGTTGCTACATGAGGTCATGATATAATGGCTATTACGGAGATCTGACGTAACCATATCAGGAATGGGATTAAACATTCATGGCTACATCGTATTGAGGAGAGATCGTGAAGAGAAAAAGAAAGGAGGGGGTTGGGGTGCAATATTGATCCAGGGTAGCGTTACACAATGCTTTCTAAACTTTTTCCTGGTATGACCCTATTTTAATGTCTCAGCATTGGTGTGACCTCAGAGTGAAATTTTGGAGGGTATGAGAGTTGTTGAGTGGAGTGCGAGGTGGTGGGGGATGGGGTTCAGTTATTGAGCCGAGGTTGGTGGTGGAGAGCCCTCAGTTCTTGATGGAGGGAGGGGCAAGCAGGATAGTGACCTTCAATATTTAATTATTAATGTTTGCATGAACATTTAGACATCCAAAGAACCGTAATTTCAAATTTAACCTATTTTGTGACAATGTTATCTCACCCGCTGGACCTAGTGAGACTGCTTTCCGTCACTGAGTCTGAGAGCACATGGCAGGGTCAGTCAGCTACAGACCCGAGATGCTTAAACTGGTGAATTTAATTGAGGTCTGGAGCTCAGCAGTGAATAGCTGTTAGCAAAATTATTTAGTATAACCGTTTGAGGATTTCCATAATATAAACTCACGCTGTGTATCTGGGTGTTGTGGTGCCGGAAAAAAATTGGGCACGCTCAAGGCAGACAATGAGACTGCCAATGAGAAGCTTGTTCACTCCCCCCACCCCCCCACCCTAGCAAACTGTATGGCAGGAAAAAAAATTGGGCTCGCGCATCATGGAGCCTTAGATCCTATCCCAGGACTCTCCCAAAAGAGTCTCTGCTCCAAGGCTGTCATTATGGATATGCAGCTAGAGACCCCATTGGGGGCCGCAACCCATGGTTTGGGAAACTTTGGCATTGCAGTTCTACAGAGGGACAATATACTACAGGAAACAAAGAATGAATCTATTCGGAAACTGTTAAGGAACAGTAAAGGAACTGTTACATTGCTGGATGGTTGCATTGCTGGATGTTTACTTTAGATTGCCGAGAAGGTGATAAAAGAAGAAATCTTTTGGCAACTTTCCAAGAAATGTAAAACCAGTAGAGCAGTAATGATAGGAGTGTTCAATTACACTAATACCAATTGAGGGAAAAAGAATAAAAGGTAAGAAGGGAGAAGAGTTGCTAAAATTTGAACAGGAGAACTTTCTTAACCAATATGTTTCTGGGTGTTATGTCCTTTGTGCTCTGCCCGCAGGCAGGTCTTTGGCTTGTTGTCTGCTGATGCTTCATCCTGAGCTGTTTTCTTGTCAGTTTTTCTCAGTGGTCATTTGCTTTCACTCAGGGGCAGGGTGAGGAGGCAGGTCAGACTGGGTGTACAGGGCAAAATTTCAAATTTCAGATGACATAAGACTTGCAAAGATTTCACACTGTGAGAAGGAAAGTGATGGATATTGAGGGGGCATAGTGGCATGGGTGGACATGTGACAGATGGAATTTAATGCAGAGAACTGAGAAAAGGAAATATAAAATAAAGTATATAGTTCCAAAGGAGGTGCAGGAACTACCTGAGGGTAGATGTGCATAAATTGTTGAAGGTGACAGGACAGGTTGAGAATGCGGTTAATAAGGAATGTGTAATCTGGGGCTTTATAAATAGAGACATAGGACTGGACTTTCATCTTGGAGGCAGGAATTGGGAGTTGGGGGATTTCCTGATGTCATGATCCCGCCTCCTGACCGCCAGCAATGCCTGACCATGCTATTTTCATGGCAAGATGGCAGGGGCAGGCATGACCTGGGGCTACCATCTTCCACAGTAGGCCTGAGGCGGAGATAGAGACGGGTGGATGTCGAGGCGGCCAGGTTAAATTACCTACCTCTGTTTGCTGGGACATTGGCCCGGTTCAGGAGATGAGTATGAGGCGCCTTAAACCTTACCTTCTTAAACCCCGCGCCCCCATATCCCCCAGAGCTCACGAGCTCTATAATAACATTGGGAAGTATTTGAGAATCTCATAGGTCTGTCAAAATAAATAGTACTTCAAAATTCCCTTCAAAAATCATCCCCTTAACTATTCATAAATCTGTCAATATAACTAAACACACAGTCCCCTTGATAACTGTGTCAACAATCCCTGCTCAGTTGAATCTATTAGTAGGTTTGGAAATCAGCTAAGCATTCATAATAAGATTCAGTTGAATGACTCTATAAACAACTTTGCTAAGTTAACTCCATTTGTAGGCTTGGACCTCAGCCAAGCATTCATAACGAGATTCCATTGAACAACTTTGGCAATAAAACCGCCAGAGCTGAATATATTAAAGGTTTTGAAGTCAGCCAGAAGCTTAGCTACTTGTCAAAGCTATGAGACAGCCAAACATATAATGAAATGATGCCTGATAAGTTACATGACGTGAAGTTGGAAACACCTTTTGAATTTACCTGTCAAGTGATTCCTCCAAACCAGGCTTCCCCCAAGGTTTATGACACCTCTGAGCTGGCATGAACCACATCACCTTTAGCTGTCCCGACTCCATGAAAATGGCCAGGGTTCTGAAATGTCCATTTACACAATGGAGCCAGCAACATTGGGATAGTTGGATGCAGGCTCGCAAACTGCCCCTTTATCCTGTGTGGAGCAAAATTGCCAGTGACGTGAATGTGTTTGGGAATGCCAGAATAAGGCTCCATCTGCCATTTCTAACGCGTGCGTCAGGACAGGAAAATCCGGCCCATACAGTACAAAAGCAGTTAATTTTTTGTGACAAATCACTTTATTTTAGTTATATAAGCCTTAGCATCAAATAAGTGACTGTTCCTATAACTGAACTGTAATCTGAAAGGTCAGATCCCTGATAATTTACAGTTTAACAGTTGGATAAGGTTGTGGAATAAAATGAAGAGTTAGGCATGTCCAAGAGCTGACGCTACTTCTTCTTGACGAACCTTTATAAGATACTTGTTTGGCCTCAATTAGACTATTGTGTCTAATTATGGACACCACACTTTAGGAAGGATGTGAAGACTTTAGAGAGAGTGCAGAAAAGATTTTTGAGATTGGTTCTGGGGATGAGAAAGAAAGACTTGCATTTTCTCAAAGTGCTTTACAATCAATGAAGCACTCTTCAAGTGTAGTCACTGTTGTAATCTAGGCAATGCAGCAGCCAGTGTGCGCATAGCAGTATACCCATGAACAGCAATGTGATAATGACCAGATAATCTGTTTTATTGTAATCTTAATTGTGAAATAAATATTGGCCAGGACACTGGGGACAATTCCCCTGCTCTTCTTCAAAATACTGCCATGGATCTCTTACATCCACCCGAGCAGGCAAATGGGGCCTCATTTTAACATCTCAACTGAAAGATGGCACCTCCGACAGTGCAGCACTTCCTCAGTACTTCACTGGAGTATCAGCCTTGATTTTTGTACTCCAGTCCTGGAATGGAACTTAAACTGGGGACCTTGTGACTCAAGAGCAGAGAGGGCTGTTAGTCAGGCAGGTAAACTTTGCATTTACATAACTTACACAAGATTTAGACTTTTACTTGTGGATTGTTGCTTTGCTTTTGTGTTACTCAGGTGGTCAGAAACTCAGTAAATATGCTCTTGTTTACCAGACTGTATACACAAAAAAATTGAATAGGGTGGTTTTCTCCCTGAGAGGATAGGTATTGAGGAAATTGTTGGGCATAATTTATATTCCACAAGTGAAGTTGGCTGAGCTGGTTAACAGTGTGAGCATACTGTTATAATGTATTCTCTGTCCCATATTTTATGTTATAATTAAAGTAATATGTATCAGTGAGAAACTTTAATTGCAAAAAGGAATTAAGTTGATGAAATGAACATTGCCAGCTCTCAATTAAGATTCTATCTCCTTGAAATAGAGACATTAGTGGAAATATAACATGTAGCTCCATTAAAATAAAATAAGAATAGACCCACATTTCATAACATTTCAGAACAAAATGCTGGCAGCAATTTCCAGCAGGTAATCTCATTTTGGGTTTTGATAAACATCTGATTACTACCCTTGCTGGGTACAGCTGTGTGATGATCATTAGTTTGAGGAGTTGTTGCAGCACATGGAGTTCTCAAAACCTGCTAACCTGTGGGCAAGGATCAGAAAAATTGTGATTATCAAAGATTTATGTGAAAACTGAACTCTTCCTTTCAGAGAAGTTTCAAAAAGAGGATGCATGGCCATCACCATCCCTTCAGGGCAATTTAGGGATTGAGAAGCAGGATTTTGCAGGGGAAAGGTAATAAAGTTGTTAGTGACATTGAACATGAGGCATGGTGCAACATATAGCAGATCCAAATATAACATTTTTACAATGTTGTCTAATTAGTTGGTGCACTTTTTTGTTTATATTGTTTTGTTTGTATTGTATGGCCATTACTTGCTAGGAAACTATTGACTGTGGAATTGTTCTCATATGTAAATAGGTTGAATAATAACAGTGGGAGCAAGCCAATTGTGCATGCTTAACTTGCGAGTTAAATAAATTCTGCTTCACAGGCTTGCAATCAAACACCGTGTACCACAGTTGCAATATAAAGCCTAAAATGAAATAAAATGGGGTTCATGTTAATATCCCATAAAAAGAGGACTTGCATCTGAATGCTTTATTGGTCGATTGTGTTCCCACAGTCAGGTGGCTTTAGATTGGTTTTTGGCTTATGAAGCATTTACAGCACAGAAACTGGCCATTCTGTCCAACAGGTCCGTGCAGGTGTTTATGCTCCACCTGAGCATACTTCCACCTCTCTTCATCTAACCCTATCAACTTGTGGACCAATGTTTTATTAGAATAAATGAAAAGCAGATGCTAAGGTGGGTCTCTTGGTGGAACAGGAACTTTTGTTCTTTGTTAAATCTTTAATATGAGTTTGGACAAAATCAACTTGCAAACTGTTTTAGTGTTGAGCCCACATCATCAGCTTAATGCTGATTGGAGGATGGAAAACTGACTGTTCTGCAGCACTGCTACGGATCTCGGATGTGGGGGAAGTACAGGAGAAAAGCCAGTATAGCGGGGCAAATTTGGATCAGTCTGGAAACCAATTTGAATCCACCTGATCCTGGGAAATCATACTGCCAATGAAGTGTGCTGCAATGGCAGTTTTCTTTAAAGGGTGATTGCTCCGCAGGCTTACACTGGATTTCTCTCCTATGTGATCTGTAGCAGTGTTGGAGAACAACCATTTTCCCACCAGAGCTGAAAAGATCCAGGAGTGACCTGATAGATTGTGAAGGCTTAAGGTAAAGTAAATAGCTTTGTAAAGGGGTAACCAGAGGTAGGATTCACAGGAGAGCATTACCATTGCTGAATTCTCAACCATCAACATCCTTGGGGATACCATTGAGCAGAAACCTAACAGGACCAGCCTGTACAAATACAGTGGCAGCAGTGCGTACCCTCTACAAAATGCACTTCAACAACTTCAATTTTGAAAGCACCTTCTAAACCTATAACCTCGACCACCCAGATGAACTAAGGCAGTATCAGGACACTACCACATGCAAGTTCCCCTCCAAGTCATACACTATACTGACTTGGAACTATATCACTGTTCCTTTACTGTCGCTGAGCCGGAGTCTTGGAACACCCTCCCTAAAAGTACTTTGGGTGCCCCTAGCAACATGGACTGCAGCGGTCCAAGAAGCTACCCACCACTTCCTCCTCAAGGGCAATTTTAGGTACAGGCGATAAATGCTGACCTAGCCAGTGACACTTGAGTTCCAAGGATAAATAAAAAAATCCTGTTCCTCATATTTACCATTCTTTTAGTAAAAAAAGTTCCATCTGCATTTCGCATTTTCTTAAGTTATCCTTAATCTGTAAATGCAACCCATTGTGCTTAAATTTTAAACACAGCAGTGTTTACTTGATTTAAATTTATTCAAGGAATTTTAAATATTTTTATCATATTCCCTCTGAGTCTTCTGCTTTTAATTTTTCCTCAACCATGAAGCCCAGGCAAATAGTTGCTATTTGTGTTTGCATTTCATGTTTGCTGATTTGTCATGTTTGAATTTTATAGGCCGTAAGATTTGTTGCCTCACTGGCAGATAAATCCTAAATCAGAACACTAATATCTGTTGCAATGGGCAAGTTAATGGGAGCAAAGCTTTGTAAGTGCATACATCCCAACCACTAACGTTTTATGCTGGCAGGCAGTGGAATGGAATCTGGTCAGCATGTTAGTGTTAGCTAAGGTGGCAAAAAAATTAGCATTGCTCAGACCCTCAGCCCTCATTCTCAGTTCAACCTTGATCAGGTTGCAAATATACCTTTTAAATGTCTTTCATGATGCTAAGAGCATTGATTAAAGCATCTATACAATCACTGTATCCTCTAGTTGTACTATCCTTGCATGACTCTTCATTCCTCTGATTCTTGTCTCATGTGCATCCCCGCGCCCCCAGCTTCACCCTACCACAAATGGCCCACCATTGTGCTATCAGTCACCTAGGACCCGTGTTTTGGACTGCCTTCCTTAAACCCCACTGCCTCTCCGCCTCCCTTTCCTCCTTTTAAGAGTTTCCTTAAAACCTGTCCTTTGTTCAAGCTTTTGGCTAACAGCTCCTTTAGCTCAGCCTGCAAATTTTTCCATTTGCTTCCACAAAATACTGTTGGATGTATTTTCCATCTTAAAGGCACTATCTAAATGTAAGTTGTTGCGTTGCTAATACTGATGTGATGCAATTTCTGAACTGCAGCAGTTCAAGAAGAAGGCTCACCATTGCCCCCTCAAGGCCAATTAGGGATGGGCAATAAATGCTGGCCCAGCCAGAGGCACCCACATCCTATCAACGAATAAATAAAAATAAAGCTGAGATGTGCCACAAAAGCTGGCAACTAATGAATGACCCACAATATAAGCTTATGATTAAAAGTTAATGACATAAGAAACCTAGTCATACAAAGAGCTTTGTACCTTAAGATAAAGATATAAAGAACATTCTTTCACATCCATTGGAGAAAATAGAAACAGAAACACACAAAAGCCTGAAAAGATAAATCCAATGCAAAAGAGCCAAAACTGGCGGTAGCATTCAGGACAAGTTCAGAGACTTGACCCCATACAACATGTTTGGAGAGTTTAAAAAAGCAGCCAGGTTTGTGTATGATGTGTGAAATTAATTTCAATTTCCATATTTAGGCCAGCTGCAGTATCAGAGATGGTAAGTGTTGAGTATGAGAGAAAAGGAAGTAGAAAGATGTGCTAGTAGGCTGTGATGAGATAAATTGAGGAGGAGACTCGTGGAATATAAACAGCAGCACAGACTAGTTGGGCCAAATGGTCTGTTTCTGGGCTGTCTATCCTATGCCATTTGTATGTAATGTTTTGAGCTTTTAAATTTAAAAATTATACATTTTCGTTTTAAACACTTTTCTATTTCACAATTAATGGATTTTGATTTCACAAAAAAGAAACAAAGTTAACAATTGGGTTTTCAACAGGCCAATCAGATCATAATTTTCCCGAAGGTTAACCCAACATTCATTCGCCCACATTTTTGTTCGTTCGTTCATGGGATGTGGGTGCCTCTGGCTAGGTCAGCATTTATTGCCCATCCCTAATTCTTGCACTGCTGCAGTCCATGTATTGGAAGAACACCCACAGTGCTGTTAGGAAGGGAATTCCAGGATTTTAACCCAGGGTCATTGAAGGAATGGCGATGTAGTTCCAAGTCAGGATGGTGTGCGACTTGGATGGGAACTTGCAGGTGGCAGTGTTCCCATGCATCTGCTGCCCTTGTCCTGCTAGGTGGTAGAGGTCACGGGTTTGGAACCTGCTGTCAAAGGAGCCTTGGTGAGTTGCTGCAGTGCATCTTGTAGATGATACACACTGCTACCACTGTGCATCGGTAGTAGAGGGAGTGAATGTTGAAGATGGTTGATGGGATGTCATTCAAGTGGGCTGCTTCACCCTTAATGGTGTTGAGCTTCTTGGGTGTTGTTGGAGCTGCACTCATTCAGACAAGTGGAGGGTTATTTCATCACATTCCTAACTTGTGCCTTGTAGACGGTAGATAGTCTGTGGAGAGTCAGGAGGTTAGATACTCGCTGTATAATTCCCAGCCTCTGACCTGCTCTTGTAGCCACAGTATTTATTTGGCTGATCCAGTTCAGTTTCTGGTCAATGGTAACACTCAGGATATTGATAGTGGGGGATTTAGTGATGGAAATGCCATTTAATGTCACGGGGAGGTGGTTACATTCTTTCTTGAGAGATGTTCAACAGGACTTTAATGTTTGCAAACCTTGTTTACACAGACAGTTTACGCCATCCAACTTCCTGCCTCCTTTCCTTGTTACACCTCAGTTCAACCTGGAACTGTTTTCTCTGTTCAACTCAGTTCACCATGGTGTTCTTCTCCCCTCCCCTACCCATCACCGCATTCCACCTCAACCCAACCCAGATGCTGCACGCACTTCCTCCCCATTCATCCTCCTCCTCCTTCCCAACAACATACCCTTCTGCCTGCCACGCCAGGGCAAGTATTCCAGCGTCCTTTGAAAATCACTTCAAGGCACCCTCTAGCAATTCCTTGGTCCTGAAATCTTCACAAGTGCCATCTCTTTGGGTAGAAAACCATTTCTTGATGGCACCCTGCTTGGCGGCGAACACATAAGTCCTTTCTTCTGCTTTTCACAGGAGAAGCTATTTCTGTCTCCCTTTACAGTTCTCTTGGTCTGTCTCGGGAATACCAGCTGTCTCTTTTTTGCGTCAAGGTGTGAAAACTGGCATTTTATTTTCTGTAGGTTTCAACTTGGACCTCTTTCCCCGTGACAACCAAATCACATGGGCCTGACTCTGGCAGACTTTAATATGATCTCACCATCCCTCTACTCAGGGCATTCTATTTCACTTATAAAGTCTCACATTCGTAACATTGTCTCTAACGTTTCTACAAAATTAAAACAAATCATTAGTGGTTTGAACAGCCTCAAGATCTCAAATCTTTACTCGAATAAATATAGTTTTTCATGTCTAACATCATGTTAAGAGGAGATCCAATTGTGTTTAAAAATTACTAAGATTTTTAAGGTTAAGTATGAAGAGTCTCTGGTTGTGGAGATTGTGACAGAGTTATTATGTTAAAACTATCATTAAAAGAATAGGCAAGTAGATGTGATGACATTTCTTCTGTATTTTGAAGCACGAAAATCTTTATCACAGAGAGTATTAAGGAAGAGACTATTGCAACTTCTAATAAGAGATTTAATAAATATTTGAAGCAAATGACACCAGGCCATCTGGAGAAAGTGCAGCAATTTGATTAGTTTTGGATTGCTGCAGTAGAGCCGGCATAGAAACAATGACGGAATTTTATGTGTGGCGCGAATGTTGCTTGCCACTTATCAGCCCAAGCCTGAATGTTGTCCAGGTATTGCTGCGTATGGGCACAAGACTATTTCAGTGGCTGAGGAGTCATGAATGCAATCATCAGCATACATCCACACTATTAACTTATGATGGAGGGAAGATCATTGAAGAAGTAGCTGAAGCATTGAGGAACTCCTGCAGTGATGTCCTGAGACTGAGATGGTTGACCTCCAACAACCACAACCATCTTCCTTTGTGCTAGGTATGACTCCAATCAGTGGTGAGGTTTCCCCCAATTCCCACTGACTCCAGTTTTGCCACACGGTCAAATGCTTAAGGGCAGTCACTCTCACCTGATTTCTTGAGTTCAGCTCTTTTGTGCATGGACCAAGGCTGTAGTGAGGTCAGGAGCTGAGTGGCCCTGGCGGAACCCAAACTGAGCATCAGTGAGCAGGTTATTGCTGAGTAAGTGCTGCTTGATAACATTGTCAATGACTCATTCCATCACTTTGCTGATGATCGAGTTAGATTAATGGGGCGGTAATTGGCTGGGTTGGATAAGTCCTGTTTTTTGTGGACAGGACATACCTGGGCAATTTTCCACATTGTCGGATAGATGTCACTGTTGTAAGCTGTTTCAATACAGCTACTTCTGGAGCATAAGGCTTTAACTTTGACGAAATGCTGTCAGGGCCCATGGACTTTGCAGCATCCAATGCCTTCAGCTGTTTCTTAGCATCACATGAGTGAATCCAGTTGGCTAAAGACTGGCAACTGTGATGCTGGGACCCTCAGTAGGAGGCTGAGATGGATCATCCACTCGGCACTTCTGGCCGAAGATTTTTGCAAATGCTTTAGCCTTATCTTTTGCATTGATGTTCTTGGCCCCCCTATCATTGTGGATGGGGATATTTGTGGAGATTCCTCCTCCAGTGAGTTGTTTAATTGTCAACCATCAATCACGACTGGATGTGGCAGAACTGCAAAACTTAGGTCTGATCCGTTGGTTGTGGGATCGCTTTCGCTCTGCCTATCCCATGCTGCTTTTTCTGTTTGGCATGCAAGTAGTCCTGTTTTGCTTCACCAGGTTGACACCTCATTTTTAGGTATGCCTGGTGCTGCTCCTGACATGCCCTCCTGCCCTCTTCATTGAACCAGGGTTGATCTCCCCAGGTTGATGGTAATGGTAGAGTGGGGGATATTTTGGGCCATGAGGTTACAGATTGTGGTTGAGTACAATTCTACCCAGTTTTGATTTGCTAGATCTGTTCAAAATCTATCCCATTTAGCACAGTGGTAGTGCCACACAACATGATGGAGGGTATCTTCAAAATAAAGATGGGACCAAAGTGAAAAGAACCTCATTTTGAATTTGTAAGGTGAAAATGTTTTGCCTGGTGTTTGGTTAAGTCTATGGATTGCTGTTGCCTTAATGGAGATTAGTTTGGGATTTGTTGTAAGTTATGATCATAGTAATTTGTAGCTATGTGTATATATATTTTAACCTGTGTAAATTAATAGAATGATTCATTTAGTTTAATGTAAAACCTTGAGAACTAGTGGTCTGATTCCTGAATTTAGAGTTGTACCTCAAACATAACACTTAAAACTATAGGTTATGACAGTTATTTAAAGTATCCCTCTGGGATTTTTAAGTAATTCAACTGTACCAATTGCACGGTCATAACAATTAGGGGCTCGTCCGGGATCAAGTTATATTTCTAATTCCTTGATTGGTTAGGAATTGGTGAATCTTAAAGGTTACAAGTATGAGAGGCACTTTGAATTCAGGAGTTGGTGATGTGTTTTAGAAGTGGTGATACTCCAAGATGGTAAAAGCAAAATACTACAGATGCTGAAAATCTGAAACAAAAACAGAAAGTGCTGAAAAAACTCAGCAGGTCTAACAGCATCTGCGGGGAGAAAGACAGAGTTAACGTTTCGAGCCCGTATGAGCCAATTGTTAAGACTTGTCTGGGAGTAGAAGAAATAACTCTGATTGGGTTGGAGAAAATGACCAAAAGTAAGTTAACAGAGTTGGAAGATAAGTTAAATTTGGGGTTACCTGCGGGTCCTAGGAAATCAGATATAGTTAAAAGCATAGCACAGCATCTACAGTTGGAAGTGAAACCTAGCACAATGAGTCACAGCTAGAGGTAGTGAGACTTCAGGTGCAAATGAAAAAGCTTGAATTAGAAACAATGGACAGGGAAATAGCTTTTAAAAGGGAATTAGAAATTGTGAAGATGGAGAAGGAGGAAAGAGAGAGAGAGAGAATTCCAACTGAAAATGTTGGCAGTTAGAAAAGAGATATCAGTAGGTGAGGAAGGATTTATCTCCAGAATATAAACCATGGGGATATGTTTAAAACTCTTCCAAAGTTTGAGGAAAAATATATTGAAGCATTCTTTATTTCATTTGAGAAGCTAGCTAGGCAGATGAAATGGCCACAGGAAAACTGGACTTTAATATTGCAGTCTAAGTTGTTAGGTAGAGCATTTGAGGTATATGCTTTGCTTTCAGAAGAAATGTCGGTGAATTATGATGTGATGAAAAAAGCTATTTTGAGTGCATATGAGTTCGTTCCTGAAGCATACAGGCAGAAATTTAGGAACATGAGAAAACAGCCTGGGCAAACTTAGGTTAAATTTGAAAGAGTAAAATAAAGTAATTTTGACCAGTGGATATCGGTGTTAAAAATAGAGCCAACCTATGCAGCTCTTAGGGAAGTAATTCTTTTGGAAGAATTTAAAGATTCAATCCCTTCAGTAGTGAGAACACATGTGGAGGAACAGAGGATTGATTCTATAAGAAAAGCAGCAGAGATAGCTGATGATTATGAGTGAGTTCATAGAGCTAAAACTTTTTTCCATCACCCTTTCAAATTGGAAAAGGTAAAGAAGTGGGAATGTTTCACAGTTTACACAAGAGAATTCTGGGGAACATGTTGCAGAAATGTTTGAAGACTTTGTATGTGAAGGAAAAGTCTTTTCATGTGTACAGGGTGGAGTAGGTAAAGATGTTAAAATTTGAAGAGACACAGGGACTAGTCAATCCTTAATGTTGTGGATAGCAATACTTGTTGTTCAAAGGGAGTGTTGCAGGAGAAGGTAATAATAAGTGAGGTTCATGGAGATGCTAAATCTATTCCATTGTGGAAGGTAAACTTAAAGAGTAAATGGAAGACGTGTTAAGTTATAGTTGGTGGAAATGTTGCCCAGTGTGGGGATTCAATTTATTTTGGGTAAATGATATAGCTGGATCGCAAATGTGGGTGATGCCTATGGTAGTTGAGCAGCCTGTAGAAGTGTTTTCCACAGAGATGTTACAGAAGGAACATCCTGGATTGCTTTCTGATTGTGTTATAATGAGATCAAAGGCCCATAAGGAAGAACAAGATAAGAAAAGCAGGCAGTTCAAAGGCAAGAAGGAGATGTTGAAATCCAATTAGCTGGCACTGTATTTGATAACATTGTTCAGGAGGAAGGAATGCAGGACAGTTCAGTTGAAATGTTTAACTCAAAGTGGTTAGTGGAGTTACAGAAAAATAAGTTGTGAGTAAAACATTTATATCAGAAAGCTTATTCAGAAACCGAACCAAAATGTAATCCAGTATGTTATTATCTTTGAGGGGATATTCTGATGAGGAAATGGTGGTCGGCTTATGAAATGAAAGCAAATGAAAGCTGGAGGGGAATGCATCAGATTGTTATCCCATTAGGGTATACAAATGAGCTTCTGAGGATTTCTCATGAAATTCCAATGGGGGGACATTTAGCAATCAGGAAAACACAGGAAAAGATAGAGGGGTCTTTTTGGCCAGGACTGCATAGGGATATAGTCAAATTCTGTAGAACCTGTTATACATGTCAAATAACAAGAAAATCACAAGCAGTGATTAAGCCGGTGCCTTTAATCCCAATACCAGCATTTGAAGAACCTTTTACCAGGGTCATGATTGTGTAGGATCCTTCCCTAAGACTAAAAGTAGAAATCAGTATTTATTGACAATAATGGATGTGTCTACCAGGTTTCCTGAAGCGACACCTTTAAGAAGTATTACAACTAAGAAGATTATGGAGGAGTTCATTATTTTTTTTTACAAGATATGGTTTACCTAAAGAAGTACAGTCAGATCAGGGGTCAGATTTCATGTCACAGCTGTTTAAGGAAGTAACGAACAGTTTCGAGATAAAACAGTTTAAATCAACAACTTATCACCCAGAGTCACAAGGAGCTTTAGAAAGGTGGCATCAAACTTTGAAAACTATGATAAAAGCATTCTGTCAGAATTATGCACAGGATTGGGACACAGGAATTTCATTTTTGTTATTTGCTATTAGAGATGCTCCTAATGCATCGACTGGTTTTAGCCCTTTTGAACTAGTTTATGGTCTGAGGTAAGGGGACCACTGAAATTGATTCATGAGAAATTGGTGGGTCAAAATTCAGAAACTGTTCTCCTGGATTATTTAGCAAATTTTAGGGAAAGATTGAACAGAGCATGTGAGTTGACTAGGGAACATTTAAAGATATCACAGCAAGTATGAAAATGAAAGCAGATAAGTTGGCTAAAATTCGTAGCTTTGTTTCTGGAGAGAAAGTAGTAGTTTTGTTACCAGTATTAGGTGATTCATTAAATGCAAGGTTTAGTGGGCCTTACAAGATTGAAAAGAAATTGAGTGAAGTAAATTATTTAATAAATACTCCAGATAGAAGAAAGAAGCAGAGGGTTTGTCATGTAAATATGCTTCAAAAGTACTTTGACAGAGAAGAGGAACAAAAAGAGCTATAATTGATGGTGGATGATGAGAAAGAAGTAGTAGTGCAGGACTCTGAAATTGAGTTTCCTCTAATCAAATTGGATAATGAGGGGGTGCTTGAAAATTTAAATGCCTTCCAAGCAAGTGTCAAAGTGATTTGGAAAAGCTATTACAGTCACACAAATTTATTTGTGGAAATAAGTTGGGAAAGACATTTAGCTTTACATGATGCATGTATTGAAATATCATCTTCAATAAGGCAATAACCTCATAAATTAAATCCGGCAAAATTATCACAAGTACAAAAAGAAATTGATTTCATGCTTCAAAATGATATCATTGAGTCTAGCTGCAGTAACTGGAGCTCGCCTATTGTACTGGTACCGAAACCGGATAGAACACAAAGACTGTGTGTGGACAATTGAAAGGTGAATGCGGTGACAAAAGCAGATTCATATCCAATACCATGGTTAGAGGATTGCATTGAGAAAGTGAGACAATCGAAATTCATCACAAAGATTGACTTGCTAAAAGGATATTTGCAGATACTATTGTCAGAGAGAGCAAAGGAGCTATATGCTTTTGTAACGCCAAGTGGACTATATCAGTTTAAAGTCATGCTCTTTGGTATGAAGAATGCATCTGCGACATTTCAAAGACTGACAAGCAAAGTAATTAAAGGTCTAAGCAATTGTGCAGTTTATATTGATGATCTAATCGTTTTCAGTCAAACATGGGAGGAGCATTTACAGCATTTGGAAGAATTATTTACTCAACTACAAGAAGCTGATCTGGTGATGAACTTGGCTAAAAGTGAACTTGCAAAACCGTAAGTTGCATATCTAGGCCATACCATTGGACGTGCTAAGGTGGCTCCGAGTGATGTGAAAGCCAAGGCTATCGTGGATTTCCCAGTGACTACAACAAAACAAGAAGTTTTGCGATTTCTGGGCATGAGTGGGTTTTACTGGAAATTTGTACCAAATTTTAGTCAAGTGGTTGCTCTCCTGACTGACTGACTGAACTATTAAAAAAGAACAAGAAGTTTCAATGGACACTGGAGTGTCAGAAATCATTCGATAGTTTGAAAACTGTGTTTATTACGACACCAGTGTTGGTTGTACCCAATTATGCTAAGCAATTCAAGTTGGCCGTTGACGCAAGCAATATAGGCGTTCGGGCTGTACTGTTACAAGAAGATGACACTGGAATTGAAAAACCGATAGGGTATTTTTCACGCAAGCTGAATGTACAACAGAGAAGATATTCAATGATTGAAAAAGAGACTTTGAGTTTGGTGTTAGCATTGCAGCATTTTGAAATTTATGCTACAAAGAATTCATCAGAAACAATTGTTTATATAGACCATAATCCTTTGAAGTTTTTGGACAAATTTTGTGACAGAAGTGCAAGGCTTTTCAAATGGAGTCTATTATTACAACTATTTAATTTTCGTATTATTCATGGTGGAAGAGAAAGTCTGTTCAAGGATGTATTATCAAGGGTTTGAAGCTTAAAGGAAAATGGAACATTTTGAAAAAACCTGGAGACTGAACTGGAGTGATTTCTGTTGATACCAAGGACCTGGGTATATATATATTGTTATGTTAATGCATGCATCTGGAAATGTAATAAGTATAAGAGATAATGTGAAATAGGTTATTAAAATGAAGCCAAATTTTAGAATTAGGACGATCCATTTTCTGATAAGGAGGGTGATGTCATGAAGCTATCAATGTATATAATATTATTGGAAAATATTTTTATTTTAAATTAGGGATTTAGTTTGTGAGTGTGTTTTAATTGAATTATAGCCAGCTAGTCAGAGTGCTTTGACATGTTCTAGTTTTGAGATGTAAACAAAGGCAGAGTGTATTTGCATTTTTTTGAATCGAGCATTCAAGAAGTGGGGCAAAAACTGACAGCTATCTAGCAGATACCAAGCAATATGTTTATATCACTAATAAAATTAGTACTATGAAAGGAGTTTTATTGTGAGGGAGGTTTAGTTCAGAGATTGTTGATACAATGAGAATTTACATTCAATGAGCAATGCTAGGTATCACTTCAGCAGTATTGTGTGTGTAGGGCAGAGGTAATGTGAGATCAATAGCAGCAGTAAGCCTCACAACTGTCTCCACAGGAACCAAAGTGAAAAGAACCTAATTTTGAATTTGTAAGTGAAAATGTTTTCCCTTGTGTTTGGTTAAGTCTATAGGTTGCTGTTGCCTTAATGGGGATTAGTTTGAGAATTTGTTAAAAGTTATGATCGTAGTAATTTGTAGCCATGTGTATATATATTTTAACCTGTGTAAACCAATAAAGTGTTTCATTTAGTTTAATGTAAAACCCCAAGAATTAGTGGTCTGATTCCTGAATTTAGAGTTGCATCTCAAACATAACACTTAAAACTGTAGGTTATGATAGTTATTTAAAGTTTCCCTCTGAGATTTTTAAGTAACTGAAGCTGTGCCAGCTGCATTGTCATAACACATGCCAAACAGCATAAGCAACAAGTAATAGGCAGAGCTAAGTGAATCCACAACCACTGGATCAGATCTAAGCTCTGTGGTCCCGCTGCATCCAGCCGTGAATGGTGGTAGACAACTAAACAACTCACCGGAGGAGGAGGCTCCACAAATATCCCGATCTTCAATGATGGGACAGCCCACCATATCAGTGCAAAAATAAGGTTGAAGCATTTGCAATAATCTTTAGCCAGAAGATCCAAGTGGATGATCCATCCTGCTCTCCTCCGGAGGTCCCCAGGATCACAGATGCAGTTTTCAGCCAATTCATTTAATCCACGTGGTACCAAGAAACGGCTGAAGGCATTGGATATTGTAAAGGCTATGGGCCCTGACTATATTCCAGTGATTGTACTGAAGCCTTGTGCTCAAGACTTTACACACCCCTAGTCAAGCTGTTCCAGTACAGTTACAATACTAGCATCTACCCGGCAATGTGGAAAATTGCCCAGGTGTGCCCTGTGCAGAAAAAGTAGGACAAATCTAACCTGATCAATTTCCGCCTCATCAGTCTACTCTCGATCATCAGTAAAGTGATGGGAGGGGTCATCAACAGTGCTATCAAGTGGCACTTGCTTAACAATAGCCTTCCTACTGACCCCCAATGTCACTCAGCTCCCGCCCTCATTACAGGCTTGGTCCAAACATGGATAAAAGAGCTGAACTCCAGAGTTGAGGTGAGAGTGACCGCCCTTGACATCTAGGCAGCATTTGACTGAGTATGGCTTCAAGGAGCCTTAGAAAAACTGGAGTGGATTGGAATCAGGGGGAAACTCTCTGTTTTTTGGAGTCATACCTAGCACAAAGGAAGATGGTTGAGGTGGTTGGAGATCAATCATCTCAGCTCCAGGACATCACTGCAGGAGTTCCTCAGGGTAGCGTCCTCCGCCCAACCATTTTCAGTTGCTTCATCAATGACCTTCCTTCCATCATAGGTCAAAAGTGGGGATGTTTGCTGATGATTGCACAATGTTCAGCACCATTTGCAATTCCTCAGATAGTGAAGCAGTCCATCTCCAAATGCAGCAAGACCTAGACAATATCCAGGCTTGGGCAGACAAGTGGCAAGTAATATTTGCGCCACACAAGGCAATGACCATCTCTAATAAGAGAGAATCTAACTGTTGCCCCTTGACATTCAATGATATTACCATCGCTGAATCCACCACTATCAGCACCCTGGGGGTTACCATTGACCAGAAACTGAACTGTACCAGCCATATAAATACTGTGGCTACAAGATCAGGTCAGAGGCTAGGAAATCTGTGGCGAGTAACTCACCTCCTGACCCCCCCAAAGCCTGCTGACCATCCGCAAGGCACAAGTCAGGGGTGTGTTGGAATAAGTGCAGCTCCAACAAAACTCAAGAAGCTCATTGCCGTTCAGGGCAAAGCAGTCGCCTTGATTGGCCTCCTTTCCACAAACATCCACTCCCTCCACCACTGATGAATGGTGGTAGCAGTGTGTCTACCATATACAAGATGCGCTGCAGGAACTTACCAGGGCTCCTTAGACAGCACCTTCTAAACCAGCAACCGCTACGATCTAGAAGGATAAGGGCAACAGATACATGGAAGCACCGCCACCTGGAAGTTCCCCTCCAAGACGCTCACCATCCTGACTCTCATAAAAATATAATAACTTTCATAATGTTATTGATTTATTGTCAAGGTAGATTAATAGTGGGGTTTGGATTAGCTTCTGCATGTAGGGGTGTGTGTGTGTGTGGATTTTAACTGAATTGCAGATAGCTAGTCTGGATGCTTTGATGTATCAGAAGAGAAGCTAGGTTTGAGATGCTAAATACGTAAACATGGCTGTAGTTTTAGACTGTGAGGTGTGAAGAACATTTGAATTTTTAGATAAACCAGAGTCGTGAATTTCAAAGAGATGGTACACGTAGCCAACAGAGGCTAAGCCAAATAGTAGGTTTATTTTTCCCAAAGATTAGGGAATGATAAAATGAGCGCTATGAAGAATTTATATTATGGAAGAAGTAAAGTTGCAATGACATATTGGAACAATGGAATTTACATTTAAAAGGGAGTAACATGTATAAAGGAGATGAGGTTATGTTTAAGGAAGAAGGCATTCTAAGATCCAACAAGCATGAAAAGCCTCCAGCCTCTGTACCAAGCTGCTGTTTCTAGAAACCAAAGCAAGATAATTCATTTTAAATATCACTGTCCAGGTTATTGTGTGCTTTGCTGACTCTATTGAAATCTGTGTTGTTTTACTGTTGTCTTAATGGAGGTGTAACTGGAAGCTAGATTAATTAGGGGGTTTAGGAGTTATCATAGTAATTTGTAGATCTATGTACATGCTTAAAATAATTTCTTTTATTAATAAATGTTTAATTTAGCATTGTAAAAACCTGTAAGACTTGGTGGACTTATTACTACTCAATTCAAGGCACTCATTTCGAAATAAAAATACAAATGGCAAAAACAGTTGTGGCAGCTGTTTCAAGTTTCTCTCTGGGATTTGAGCAGATCAGCATTTACCATTGGCTGTGCCGTAACACTGATTTGAAACTATATCGACTTTCCCTCACTGTCACTAGGTCAAAATCCTAGAATAACTTCTTAACAACACTGTAGGTATACCTACAACACAGTGACTGCAGCAGTTCAAGAAGACAGCTCACTACCACCTTCTCAAGGGCAATTAGAGACGGGCAATAAATGCTGGGCTTTCCAGAGATGCCACATCCTGTAAATGAGCAAAAAAATATAAAATTACAGTTTTTCCTGTCAATGCATTTTTGTGTATACATTTGCAAGATTTTAATTTTTAGGTTGCTAGCATTCATACTATGAGGCTAAATTTTGCAGTTTTTAAACCTTCAAATGATGATTATTGAATTTGCTGTGTTGACCATATAGTTTACAGCTTATTGGCTATAGCGTGTAGCATTTATTTAATGTTGATATTTAATATCATCAGTTTACTGTCATGAAGTCTGTGCATTGCATGCAGAACTGTGAATTAACAGAAAACATGAACCACTGGCAGCTTTTTGGACCTTTTGAAAGAAAACACAACTATAAATTTACAACAAATGGTTCTCATACAATATTTTATTATAAAGATATCATTGCTTCAGTGCTGCTGGCTGTTGTTGTCAGCTTTATTCTATGGCCTCACCTTGTCAGACTGGGGCACTAAAATTGCTAGCCGGAAACTGGGGCATTTATGAGGGAGTTCCTGTTATTGACTTGGATTAGATGCCAAGTCTGGTGTGGGAGTTTGTTCTCAAGCGCTGTTCTGACATACTGTATTCTTCAAAATTATTTTTCTTTAAAGAAGCCTTGCTTTAAATTACTTAAATTGACCATCATACAGAAGTATATATAAAAACATTTATACTCAACAGTACCTTGTGTTCCACTATATACTTGCTGTTAATTGAACTATAGCAAACCTCTGTACATGTCCTTTAAAAAAGCTATCAGATGATTTTTCAGTCTTTTAATGAAGCCCTGTTTTAATGTACTGGCACCATGTGTTACATTTTTCAATGTAGCACTGTCCTTGACACCTCTCCAGTGGTAGATGAACTGTGCCATTCAGAGACTGGGAGGTTCCCATATTCAGTCCTTGGTTTGGAGTAAGTATATGTTGAGGATAAGGGCACCACAAACCTTCAGGTCCCCTGACGAGGAAGGGGAAATTAGCAGCCAGGTTTCTTGTTATGATTGCTATCTAATGGCTCCAAACAAATCAGGCTCCAATGTAATGCTTCCCATGACCAAATGGCATCTGGGATCATAATTTGAAGCTGAATGGTGAGCAGGAATTGGAAATCTGGCTTTTTTTTTTCCCTTCTCCCTAACTTGGGAGCATGAATTAGTTCAATTGCTGTTTGTATGTTTTAATAAACCAAAGGCCCTGTTTTCATTTGCTTCTAACTATATCAGCCTGTCTGGTAATTTTAAAAATGGCATATTACAAATTCATCTGAGATTTTAATGACCCATGTTCTCTTAGCATTTCACTTGTTAAAAATATACACGGTGATCAGCCTTTTAGTCGTGTGTCCTGCTTAGCTGCAAACAATGGAACTTTGGATTCATGCTCCCATTAAGAAAAATGGCGTAGTTTTTCTGAATCTCAATCTCGGCATGAAGCCCTCTGCATGAGTGCACATTGGTAATTTAGACATTGACACCTGGAGATTTCATGTCCATTAATTTTAATGGCATTTTGGGAACATGCGCCCAAGTTCTCTATATGCACTTCTGTTGAATGCTGCTCAAAAGCTGGGAGCTTTTTGTAAAAATGAAATGACCCCACATAAATGCAAATTGGCAGCTAGGGTTGTTTGGCCAGAACTCAAGGTTGCCAGAGTTCTGATGTTGCAATATTTTTTTCTAAATTTTCTGAATGGAAATAAAAGTGGATTTTCTACAAGTTCAATCTTAAAACCACAGAATATTTCACTCACAAGATGTTCAGTACCTGATGTACATCAGCTACATTTTACTTTTCTAAGTCTGTGCTTAAAGAAGGTTATGCACGTTATGCTGTAACTATGGATTGACACTTTCAAACCACCCCCTACACACTTTGGATTGATATACAATAGGAGCAGAAATGTGTTGTAGGCAAAAAATTAGAAATGTTCCAAAGGAAAATATTCCAGGATCTAAAAATACCTATTTTGAAGGAGGAAGGCCGCAAATATTAATTTCCAAGCTAATTTTCCACACTTGGCAGCTTAATGAGTAAATGCACTGTGTAGCGTACTGAATCATGCAGACCTGGGAGATCACAGATTTAACCCCCTCTGTCTGCTGAGTTGGCTAATTTCAGCTGAGGTGGCAATCAGATCATTTAATTTGGCTTCAGCGTCCGGGGGGAAAGAAGGAGTTTTTTCACTATGTCCACCTCCCCCCACAGCCAACCCCCCACCTAATCCCCACACCCATCACCCACTGTAATTTTAGAGAATCTCGCCAGGTTGTGTTATACCTTGTTACAATTAAAGTTACTTGGGAGCTTTACTGTTATTTTTGAAACACAGCGCTTCTTTGTTTTGTTGGAATTCTTGGGCCATGTTGTGGTTTCTTGTCGCAATTTTTGGATGGAAATAAAAGTTAATGAATTTGCTGTAACTTTAGGCCAAATGGCTCAAGTCTTCCGCCCACATGGTTCTTACTAGCTATAGAAACACTTTCATAGCTCAAGTTTAATGGTGGCGAAGAGAATTTTCCAGTCAATATTTCAGCCTCCAGTAAGCATTTGCTAACAAGGAACCGATTCTTACATACAATCAGTGCATTTTCTTCGTATCAGTACTCTATCGTTAAATTATTGAGCCAAGCCTTGCTATAACGCATTAGCAAGTGAAATGCTTCTGAGATTGATTAGGTGCAAGGGATACAAGACAAGAGGCTGTAACAGCACATTAACAATAAAAAGCACAACAGGCTTTTTGTTTGCCTTTAAGTCACAGCATTGCAAAAATGTTAAATGAAGGACAATTTTTGGGGAGGAGAGTGAAATATTGCAGGTGAAATTGATTCAAGAGCAAGGCATAGCTAGTTGCAGCTCCAGCATGCTTTGTCACTAAGTTATAAAATGTGGGCTTCTGGCTTTTATTCCCCACCTGCTTAGCACCTAAACTCACACTTGTTATTGTGGGAAAGTGCATTATGGATACTTAGGCCTGGATTTCATCCGCGAGTTGGGTGCACAGAGTTGGGAGAATTCCCAGCTCCTTGAACCTGACTTTTAAAAATGTCGTTCGTGCATCAGATTTTTTTGGGTTGGGGGGGGCGCGGTGTGGTGGATTCAGGGCGGCAAGCTTGGAAGTAGTAAGGGACCCGAGGTGGGCTTAATGTGGGCTGGGTAACTCAAGCGTTGTTATAGAGTTGATCTTCCAGACACACTTTTCTTAGTGGACACACTTAACCTTATTACAAAAAAGTAGCAGCTACTACATGTATGCATCAAACTCCATAACTAAAGAAGTACTCTCTCCTAGAGGCTCCCCGTGCAGCTAACTTATTGGTTTATACAGATCATGTGATCTTATAACAGATTTATTCTTAAACCTACAGTCCTGCGTTTATCAAAACTATGATTACTACATTCCTCTCCCGTTAACTTTTCTGTTCAATTTGTATTTACAGAAATATTTATCTCATGACATTACAATAATTACACAGGTCATGAAACTATAAGTTCAGTCTTTCAGGTGGTTTCCTGATCCATGTGTAATGTCATAGCTCCACAACTTCAGATTCTTTTGTAGGAAATACATTCTCTAATGCGGAGAATTGCATTAACTTCAGGTACCTCATTAGGCAAATGCAGTTCAGTGTCTTCCACTCCAACAGAGACATCAGGCATGTCTGTCCTTGATTGAGCATCTTCAACAGGAACCACAAGTTCAGTAATGGTTACAGGACATCATTTTGTTGGGGTATCTTTTTCTTAAATGATCCACATGCTTACGGGTGATCTGGCCCTCCACTTCCACGTGGTACGACAACGGCCTGGTCACTGAACTTACTTTACCAGGTAACCACTTCGGTCCTCCACTGAAATTCTCTATATATACTGCTTCTCCAACAGTAATTTGTCTCTCATGACTGTGCAAATCATGAGCCGCATTTTGTTCCCTTGACTTTCCTTCACTTTTTCCTCCAAATTGGGAAGCATTAGGCTCAGACTTGTCCGACGACAGTGTGTCATCAATAATGCTGCATCTTCTTTCTATATGTTGTCTTCTTTTTACCACTGAATTTAGTCTCAGCCTTCTTTTTGACTTCACTGCCGGCCAGACTTCTCTCAGATGCAATCTCAACTTGTCTTAGTTCAGTAGTTGAGCTACACGTGACTTCATTATATACTCGCATCTTGGAAAGTTCTATGACTTTTGCTTGCAAAACCTCTTTAACTTCATTTAGCTGGTTCTTCAGCTCTTCTGTCTCCTTCTTGTATCTGTTGGCTTCCTCCTGGAAACTTGAACATTGCTGCGTCTTCTCTGCCAACTGGTTCTTCAGTTTGCTCGGAGAGGTGTTAAATTCTTCCTGTTTCTCTTCATACTTTTCCAGAGGCACAAACGTTGACCTGAGGGAATCTTATACTATGTGAAGATCTTTCAACAGGTTTTCCTTTTCTTTGAGAAGGTTACTCACTTTGTCTTGAACTCTGTCATTCAGCAGAAACTCCTTGAGTTTCTTCTGCTGTTCTTCCATGTCATTGTTTAAGACAGTCTTCATTTCTTCAGATTGTTGACTCCTTATCCACTCCTTTTTCACCTTGTTGTAGTCCTTGGATTCTCCAGGCTCTTTCTGAAGTACCTTGCTTTGTTCCTTTTTCAAGACAGGAACTCTCCCAGGTTCCTTTTGAAATCTCACTGGCCAATCAAGGTTAATTTTCCTCCACCAATTTTGACCTAGGGCGCTTGGTCCTCTGCCTTCTAATACTATCGCTGGTAGATATGCTGATTTGTTTCTATAATGAACAGTTACCCTGGTGATACCTTTTTCTTGGATTTCTTCGCCTATGTACATTTTCAACTTGGCAGATGTTTGTTCCAAACTTAATTGCTGATCACCTTTTTTTAAATATCTGAAAGTGTGTTCTCCTATGACAATGGTGGAAGCACCTGTGTCTACTTCCATTTTTAATGGTTTACCATTAACTAGCACTGTTAGAAATATTGTCTCTGTCTTCCCAGCTTCCATGTAGAATAGTAAATAAATGTCAGAATTAGCTGTTTCGGGCTCTTCTACACTATAGACTTCATTGGACTTTGTTTGTTCTTTGGGAGCCTGTTTAAATCTCGCTTTGCACTATCACATTATGTGTCCACTTCTGTGACAGAAATAACAGTCTACTTTTTAAAATTGCCAATTGCTAAAAGACTGTTTCCATGTCGATAAAAATTAGTTTTCATGTTAGTTGCTAAGCTGTTTCCTCTCATTTTTCATTTAGTGGGGGCTGTTTCCCCTTTTGCAGCAAATCCCAGCTTTTTGCGCCACTTTCGGCTGACTGTTCTTGCCCAACTAAGAGAACAGCCCCATTTTGTGCCTCTTGAATTGCTTATGGATCCCTTACAGTGCTTTCCATCACTAGCGCTATTTCTAACGCTTTCTTAAAATCAAGATTTACTTCAACCAGCAATCCTCACTGAATTGTGTTTTCCTGCACGCCACGTACTAAACGATCTCCGAACATGGCATTCAGGGTTTCACAATATTCCATTAGTTGTTTTAATTTCGCCGCATAGGAGCAATTGTCTCCTCCAGGGTTCTTTCCATGAATTGAACCTGAATCTCTGCATTGTTACTGAGGGCTTGGGTTAAAAATGTTCCTTAATGAGGTCTACTAATTCACTGAAAGTCTCTGAATCTGGGGCACTGGGGACCACCAAGCTTCAAATTAAGCTGTAGGTTTTGCTTCCACAAATGCTCAGGAGGATCACTCTCCTCTTTTCTGCCCCTGTGATTTCGTTGGCTGGAAAGAAGAACACAAGACATTCCATATATTGAGATCAGTTGTCTGTGACTGGCTCAAAGGGATTACTTTACTGAACGGTGGCATTTCGGATGAGTATATCTTCTGTTATTTTTAACGAATTTAGTTACTCACAATCACTGGGTGGGGTACAGCACCAATTCTGATTGATCCTCGTCGCCAATTTGTCATAGTGTTGATCTTCAGGACAGCTTTTCTTAGTGGACACATTTAACTTTATTTACAAGACAGCAGCAGCAACTACATGTGTGCATCAAACTCCATAGCTAAAGAGTAATCTCTCCTAGAGGTTTCCTGCGCTGCTAACTCATTTGTTTACACAGATCATGTGATCTTACAACACAGGGTTATTCTTAAAGCTACAGTCCTATCTTTATCAAAACTATAATTACTACAGATACATATAAAAAGCAGGCCTTCAGGGAGGCCCATTTGAGAGGTAGGTTGTCCATGGTGAAGTCCCCTGTGCCTCGGAGAAGACATCATTGCCTTGTCAGGTGAGTGTGAATAATGTAAATGTTATCCAACTGTTAGCTGACGCTGGAACGAGAGGGCCCATCATGGTTAGTGTTGTTAATCCTCCGGAATAGCTGGGAGTCTCCTGGAATCGACATTAACATCCAACTGGCCAAAAAATGCCTTCCAGGAGTTTTTAAACCACAACATCAGTGGTAAAGGGAACAGGTGTGCAGACTAGACTTCCCATCTGCATTTGTTTGGTCTGCATCATATTTAATTCAGGTAGCTGACAGTGGTGCACATGTGTGGGGCCTGCAGCCCTGGCTGTGCCCTCAGCGATTGCCAAATATTTAGACACTCCAACTGGCCACTGATTGGACATGGCCGCTTCACTTTCTTTCCAAAAGTGTAACTTTGAAGCGCTGTGGCTCTGGTTAAAACAGTTCTCCGGCCCGGGACTTTTCAATGATCCGGTGACCAGCTGGAGCTGGGAGTTTATAGCTAGGATCCTCCTTTATCCAGGACAGCCCAAAACTAGGGGAAGGGGCTTGTCATCAGAATAATGTGCACTTATCACGTTAATTTCTTTAGGCAGGGAGAAATTTTAGACAGAGATGATCCCCTGAGAATGATTTGGTATTTTCAAGCATTCCCAGATCTGCTCCCACCATGCTGCCAGCTTTCCACAACACCACTTCCACTAACGTCTTCTGGAACATGTCCAGCCAGAGTTAACAACCCTAATCATGGCTTTCCTTATGGGAGAATTGTCATTGTTTCTGCCTATTCAAAGTGTACTTTACTGAAGCACTGAAAGCATGGAGTGGATTCTCAAGACACAGCCATGGAGATGACATTGTCTTACCACCAACACCTGGTTATCGATGCTCTGCAGTGATATATTTGGCTGGCAAGACTCCGTGAAAGAATGATGAATGCTGCCATTGTCATTATCTCATCCACTTGCCCTCTTGCCATTATCCATCAGGATGTGCCCACACTGTTGACCCTTGACCAGGTTCTTCATATCTGCGCATAACAGTGTGACTAAAAGAGATTAAACCAGTAGGGCTGTCAGTAGTCCTGGAGCACAGCATACCACCTTGGAGTCACAGCTGCAAAATGCGTTGCGCAAAGCACTTGTGCTGAGCCATTTTCTCCACCACCCCTTAAACAGTATTCACTGACAATATGGTGAAAGCGGTTAGCGCATGTATGTAAATAAAAGTGAATGAGAGTATTGTAATCTGAAATGCTCATGACCCTCTTCGCCTTACATTTTTATTGATACAATGTCAGCCAAGAGCTGCGGGAAAAAGGTTGGGTCCAGCTGCTTTTCTGATCAGGACCTTCAAGTTTTTATGTAAGAGGTACAGAGGAGGAGATCTGCCTTGTACCCTGCTGGTCATCGAAATCCACCTACCACAACCAAGAAGGCATGGATACAGCTGCTGTAGGCACAACTTGAGAGCATGGGCGTTCCTGGATTTAGTGTGAAAAAGGTTCAGTGACCTGTTGCATTCCAGCAAGATGAGCAGCTTGGCTCCTTCTTCAAGGGAAGGGTCACATCTGCATGCTGCAGCTAAGGTGCAACACCTGGCACATACTACTTCTTCAGCATTGCGGTTTCTATGTGTAAGCAACTTATGTAGGTGCACACAGAACAGATGTGATTGAGCATTGTGATCCACATACACAGTGAAGAGAAAAATCCCTGCATGTACAATATATCAGGGTAACATAAATTCATGTTGTTGTTGCCTTAACTGTCTGTTGGTGATGGTGCATCGCCGGTAGCAGGTGATAAAGGCAGTGTTGAAATCACCTTGCAGTGTTGTGGTAATGGTGGAGGTCATTTCATTGAGCACAAGTGGACGTTGGCATAAGAGGGAGTGCAATGATGGGGTTGCATCATAAGAGCAGTGCAAGCATGGTTAATGGCAGTGGAGTGCTAAACCTAAATATTTCATTTTATGTCTCAGAGGTCCCAACTCTGCTCTCTCACCGCCCTGGGCCATCTCATCCTTCAGGCATCAGGAGGAAGAAGAGATGTCTGAGGGTGCCGCGTCACATCTTACTAGCCCATAAGGGATATACTGTGCATGTAGAGTGCGTGTAGAGTTGGTGGCATAGTGTGACAGGCAAAGCACCAGAGTGCAGGAGGTGGTGTCAGTCAGAGATATCTGTGGACAGTACCCCTCAGGGGAGGACAGGAAGTCATGATGATGCTCCAGTGGGCAAGAACATTGAGCCTTTGGAGTCATCTTTTGGGACACAGTATTTGTCCAATCACTGGTAGATGTGTGGACATCTGGCAGAGTTCCCTGAGGCAGTGGAAAGTCTCTGGGCTGTGAATGGAGGCGTCCATCATCGTCATGAGCTCAGATCATGAGAGATTAGCCTCTCTCATGGAGAGACATATGCAGCAACACTTGGAGTAAATGCATGAGCAGCACCTTGGCCAGGAAAGTGTGCAAGCCTCTCTCAGTAACTTGCATCAGTCTTTTCAGATATGAGCACTAACATCCATCTAAAACATGTACCCTTAACAGGATGGTCACACTGTTGATACAGTTGTTGCTGAAATGGATGGCTGCTGCGCTCCAGCAGCCTGCCCTGTCAACCTGACCTGAAGGCCAACCTAGGGCTGCGGAGGCCACTGAGGAGGCTGAAGGTACTGAGAGCTCCTCAGTACCCTCATTTACTTCCACCTCACAGCCCCTCTGCCAGAGTCCTCATCTGCTCCACAGGTGCCAGTGACCACTGCTACCCATACAGAGATGCAGAAGCCGCAATATGAAGGTGGTCCCCAAAGGGCCTGCCTTCATGACAAGATAGGCCATCATCCTCCTCATTGCCCTTTAGACCTAGAAGTGAGCCGCCTGCCTTCACCTCCTCCAAGACAACACTGGGGGCACTTTGTAGAAGTTGTACATAGTGCAGGGCACTGTCTCACCTAGAGCACTAATGGGATTACCATGTTTACACTTTCACATTGCATATATCACATTTGAGCACTTCTTAAATATATTTACTTACGCTTGTACATGACTCAGTGTGTGTTTATATGCTAGAGAGCTCAAAAAGAATGGTAAAATTATGAAGGGAGTTTTTACCAGTAAGATGACGGCAGCATGCTGAGGTCCATCTCGACTTGACGTCCTCAGGAGCAAGATTGTCTGCTGCATTGCACTACTTCTTCCTTCTCTGCTGTATCACATAAGAATTCAGAGGTCAAAGATTCAAGCACTGAGACTCATTGTATCTTTCATTGCCCATCCAAGCTTGAGTTTAAGGGAGGCTCAATGATCAGACTCCACAAATAGATGTTGGGCAGCAGGTGCATTTCAGGCATGAGTGCTGGGTGCAAGGCATTCATCTGCATTGTATTATTACACATTAACCTTGGGGTAGGCATCGCAGCTCAAGAGGCCATGTATGCTCCAGATAATGTTGCTTATCTGCTGTCCCCTCTACTTTGACTGCATTTGACTTCCAGGTGTCACATGATGTGCTTTATGTGGGAAGCAGATGTATATGGAAACTAGGAAAGTTGCATGTGGCACCCACTTCAGATCCTAGACCATTGGCTGTAATGGATGGTCGCAAGTTCTTTCGAGGAGCTGATGTTGCACAGATGAAGGCTCATCATGCATGAAATGCCTTACCTGCGTGAATGTTACAGCATGGAATCCTACCAACATGTATAGGGTTTAAAGTCTTAAGTTGTGTCATTCTAAGCATTGTGGGCGTGGTTTAATTATGGACAAGGTGGTGGCTTTGGCGCCTCACAGGCAGGTATGAAGGACTTATTACCAGAGTATTGCAGTATGGTGAGACCCATGGTTATGATGGTGAGGCTTGCAGCAATTGAGTCAAACTCATTGTTGTTGATTCTCTCCATTGTGGGGGCGTATGCAGTCCCTTGAGTAATTGTTATGTCAATATACAAAGTTCTTTAGGTGGAATTATGTCACTAGGGATTGGCTGATGGTAATTTTGAGATAGGAGGGCCTTATGAGAATCTGAATCTATCTTGCGTATGGACATGTCTGTTGATGATCCTCTCCTGCCTGGTTACGTGTCCATGCCTCCCAGCTGCTCTGCAGTTGGTGACCTCCTCATCCAGTTCTGAATTGTCAGAATAGACAGTGGCTTCCTCCTCCTCCTCATCTTCCTACTGCTTAGAGGATGGAGCTCTGCCCATGGTTTTATTGTCATCGATATGAAAGTCCCTCCACTGTGCAATGTTGTGCAGCTTGGAGCTCACCACTACTGTTCCTGATGCTCTTGTTGGGGCATATTGCAGAGCTCCATCTGAGGAACCGAGGCACCTCAAGCTAATTTTCAAAATGCCAATGACCTACTCTATTGTATGACTTGTGATGACATGGCTGCTTTTGTAGTTGTGCTTTTGTAGTGGTTTTTGGAACCTGTTTGAGGGTTCCAAAAGGGGCCATAAGCCAGGCTTCTAAGGGGTTGCCTTGTCCTCTAGAAGCCAACCACCAATCTGAGTAGGTGGCTGAAATAGCTGAGGGAGTTGGAAGCTCCTTAATATGGAGGAGTTGTGGCAGCTAACAGGAAGCCTTACACAAACTTGAAGCAAGACCTTGTTGTGGTCACAAACCACCTGGACATTGAGTGAGTGAAAGGACTTTTGGTTGACAAAGGCGTCTACATTGCTGAGATGGGACCTTTGTGACAACATTGGTGCAATCAATAACATCCTGCACCTAAGGGAAGTCTGCTAATTGGCAAAAGCTATGGCTTTCTGCTACTGAGACGCCAACTCAAAAAGAAATTGATGTGCGCCACCTCATGGCTTTACCTCAGTCGCCTTTGGCACTGGTTCTCCATCATCTTGAGGTAGGATGTCCTAGGTCTGTACGCCCTTTCAACAGGGTCATTAGTATCTGCTTGTCATGCCTCTCCTCCTCCTCCTCCTCTGGCGTGTGTGCCTCAGCCTCTTCCTCCTAAACGTCAGCCCTCCCTCTGGCCTCCAGCCGTTGAAAGTAATGTATCAAAATTTGCTGATTATACCAAGCTAGGGGGGAAGGTAAGCTGTGTGGAGAGCACAGAGAGGCAGCAGAGATATAGACAAATTAAGTGAATGGACAACATGATGGCAGATGGAGTATACTATAGGGAAGTGTGAAGTTCTTGGTAATAAGAATAGAAAAGCTGAATTTTTTTTACAAGGTGTGAAACTTGCTGGTGTTGATATTCAAAGAGACATGAGTGTACTTGTACAAGGAACACAGAAAGTTAGCATGCAGGTGCAGCAAGCAATTAGGAAGGCAAATGGCATGTTGGCCTTTATTGCAAGGGGATTGGAGTACAAGAATAAAGAAGTCTTGCTACAGTTGTACATGGTTTTGGTGAGAGCGCATCTAGATTACTGAGTGCAGTTTTGGTCTCCACATTTAAGAAAGGATATCCTCCCATTGGAGGCAGTACAGCAAATGTTCACTAGATTGGTCCCCGGCATGAGGGGATTGTCCTATGAAGAGGCGCTAAGTAAATTAGGCTGGAGTTCAGAAGAGTGAGAGGTGATCTCATTGAAACCTACAAAATTCTGAGGGGGTTTGATAGGGTAGCTGCTGAGAGATTATTTCCGCTGGTTGGGGAGTCAAAAACACGGAGCACAGTCTCAGGATAAGGGACAAATCATTTAAGACTGAGATGAGCAGAGATTATGTCACTCAAAGGGCTGTGAATCTTTGGAATTCTCTACCCCAGAGGGTTGTGGATGCTCCATTATTGAATACATTTAAGGCTGGGATAGACAGATTTTGGGGTCTCAGGGAAATAAGGGATAAGGGGAGCAGGTGGGAAAATGGAGCTGAAGCGCAATATCAGCCATGATCTTATTGAACAGCGGAGCAGGCTGGACGGGCCATATGGTCTATTCCTTCCATTTCTTGTGTTCTTGATGGGCTTCTATGGCCTCTATGAGCGAGGGTGCCATATCCATTTTCTATCTTCCGTCTCAAAGTGCAATGTGCCCTTCTCAAGCACAAAGTCCTTCCTGGGTGCACAGTCCAGTAGGGGCAAAAACAATTGCCCCGGGGGTCCACCAACCCCACCCTCCTCCTATGGCTTAAAGCAAGAATGTTGGTATTGAGTTTGTGCCAATTCTGAGGCAGTGAAGATGAATTTAAAGCTTATTACACAGGGATACCTGCATCTGGCTATCCAAAGAAATGCATAAAGTTGAGACCAACTCTTACCAGGTCAACTGTGCACGCTTTTGGTTCCACACTCCTAGGCTGCCAAAATCTAACTTGAGTGGAGGCAGTTGATGATTTAGATAGCCAGCTGCCTCTGTGAGCCATGCATGTGTGAAACGTGCCCTGCCCCCATTCCCACCCTCATGTAAATGGGAAGTGCCATGTCCAGGTGTGAGACTTGTGATTTCCAGGCTCATCCTCCATTTTCGCTTTAGCAGAGAGGTTGCCCGTTGTGGATAATATCGGACGTCAGTATTTCCTAACAGTACCATCTGCAAACTTGGAAATACAAATCTCTGCTCCATCATCTAAGTCCTATCTGATGAAAAGCTGAGGCCCCAGCATAGATCCCTGGGGTCACCACTTGTCACATCCTACAATCAGTTAACATTATTTTTATTCTTTTTCTCTATCCCCGTCTTCAAACAGAATATTCTAACGTATGTTTGAGATGTTCCATTTCATGCTTGCTAATTCAATTGACAATGACCTCTCCGGATATGCCCCTACAACTTGGAGTCATTCATTCACTGGCACCATTTTGGGTTGACTGACTTGTCTGATTGCTCATGGAGAGAGAAGGCTTGTAGATGCTTCTGCTACTAATACTTTCTCCTTGCTGCCCTCTAATGAATTGAATTTCCTATGTTGGATTCTTCAGGTTGATATTATGCAGGGCAGTAACCGCCACCATACCAACCATTTGGCACTTTGGAAAAATGCATGGTGGAATCTCCATGTTTGCCTAATGTTTTGCTTTTCTTCATATCAAGATCCCTGAGATCATCATTGATTTTTCTTTGCCCAGATTCAACAACATCAGACTTTTTGTTCTCTGTTTCACCATAGTAATTCCTCATCTACATTATCGGTACACCCTCAAGTCAGAACCTCTGGCCTTCTGAGTATGGGGGTTAACGATGGAGTGGGTGAGTGATTCTCAGTGTTACCAAACATAGTGGAACTACAAAACAAAAACAGAATTACCTGGAAAAACTCAGCAAGTCTGGCAGCATCGGCGGAGAAGAAAAGAGGTGACATTTCGAGTCCTCATGACCCTTCAACAGAACTTCGATTTGATAAATTTGATAAGATGCCATGCTAGAGCTTATTACACAAAATTAGGGATCATGAAATTAGGAGTAAGGTATTGGTATGAATTGAGAATTGGTGAATGGAGGGTAATTTTTGGCAGGGTGTATCTAGTATGGCACCTCGAGGATCAGTGCTTGGGCCTCAGCTATTTGCAATCTATATCAATGACCTAGATGAGGAAACCAAGTGTAATGTTTCCAAGTTTGCTGATAATAGAAAATTAGATTGGAAGGTGCTGCAAAGGGATATAGACAGGCTAAGTGAGTGGGCAAGAACATCACAGAACATAAATTGAACATTATGAAGTTATCCATTTTATTAGAAAAAATAGTGGGGGGAGAAATTTGTTCGCATGCAGCACTACGCAGACTTGTGTCGATTCCTTGGAGACAGACTGCATCATGCATCGCAATTTGCTTGGATTTCCTCATTGATATCATTGATGAAATTACGAGGGTCAGGCAGATAGTGGCTTTCGGTGCTGTCTGCCCCTGTGGAATCAATGTAATGCCAGGGGGCGTGGTGGTATTGTCACTGGACTAGTAATCCAGAGATCCAGGGTAACGCTCCAGGGATCGGGATTTGAATCTCACCATGGGAGATGGTAGAATTTGAATTCAATAAAAATCTGGAATTAAAAGCCTAATAACTGCAACCATTGTCAATTGTCATAAAAACCCATCTTTAGGGAAGGAAATATGCCATCTGTGACCCCCCCCTTAGATCCACAGCAATGATTGACTCTTAAATACCCCCTGGAATGGACTAGCAAGCCACTCAGTTATTTCAAACTGCTAGGAAGTTAATAAGGAACGAAATTGGAACTAGACACCAGAAAGGACAATGGCAAATTCAGCCCTGTTGACCCTGCAAAGACCTAACTACTACTAACATCTGGGGCTTGTGCCAAAATTGGCAGACTCACAGAATCATACCTTACAGATAATGTCCCTGGCATCACCATCATCATCCCTGTACCACCAGCAGGGCAGACCCACCATAGCTGATGGCACAGTGGTATACAGTTGGGAGGGAGTTGCCCTGAGAGTCCTCAACATCAACTCCAAGCTCCATGAAGTCTCATGGCATCAGGCCAACCATGGGCAAGGAAACCTGATTAGCATGTACTGCCACCCCCCACCCCACCAACACCCCCTCAGCTGATGACTCAGTGCTCCTTCATGTTGAACATCACTTGGAAGAAGCATTGAGGGTGGCAAGGGTGCAGAATGTACTCTGGGTGGGGGATCTCAATGTCCATCACCAAGAGTGACTTGGTAGCAGCAGTACAGACTGAGCTGGCTGAGTCCTAAAGGACATAGCTGCTAAACTGGGTCTGCTACAGGCAGTAAAGGAACCCACAAGACGGAAAAGCATACTTGACCTCATCCTCACCAACCTGCTTACCACAGATGCATCTATCCTTGACAGTATCAGTAGGGGTGACCATCGCACAGTCCTTGTGGAGACAAAGTCACGTCTCCACGTTGAGGATACCCCTCCATCATGTTGTACTACCACCATGTTAAATGGAATGGATTTTGAACAGATCTAGCAATTCAAGACTGGATAGACATGAGGCGCTGTGGACTGTCAGCAGCAGCAGAATTGTACTCAACATCAATCTGTAACCACGTGGCCTGGGATATCCCCCCTCCACCATTATCACCAAGCCAGGGGATCAACCCTGGTTCAATGAAGAGTGCCAGGAGCAGCAGGCAAACCTAAAAATGAGGTGTCAACATGGTGAAGCTACAACACAGGACTACTTGCATGCCAAACAGCATAACCAGCAAGTGATTGACAGAGTTAAGTGATTTCACAACCAACGGATCAGATCTAAGCTCTGCAGGCCTGTCACATCCAGTCGTGGGTAATGGTGGACAATTAAACAACTCATTGGAGGAGGAGGATCCACAAATATCCCCATCCTCAATGATGGGACAGCCCAGCATACCAGTACAAAAGTTAAGGTTGAAGCAGTTGCAGTAATTTTCAGCCAGAAGATCCGAGTGGATGATCCACTTTGTTCTCCTCCAGAGGTCCCCAGCATCACAGATGCAGTCATCAACAGTGCTATTAAACACAATTGCTTAACAATAATCTGCTCACTGATGCCCAGGTTAGTTTCCACCAGGGTCACTCAGCTCCTGACCTCATTACAGCCTTGATTCAAACTTGGGCAAAAGAGCTGAATTCCTGTGGTGAGGTGAGTGCAACTGCCCTTGACATCAAGGCAGCATTTGACCGAGTATGGCATCAAGGAGCCCTAGCTAAACTGGAGTCAATGGGAATTGGGGAAAACTCTCCTGCTGGTTGGAGTCATACCTAGCACAAAGGAAGATGGTTGTGGTTGTTGGAGGTCAATCATCTCTGTTCCAGGACATCACTGCATCAGTTCCTCAGGATTGTGTTCTAAGCCCAGCCATTTTTAGATGCTTCATCAATGACCTTCCTTCCATCATGAGGTTAGGAGTGGGGATGTTCGCTGATGATTGCACAAAGTTCATCATTCGTGGCTCCTTAGATATGGGAACAGACCATGTCCAAGTGCAGCAATACCTGAACCATATCCAGGCTTGGACTGACAAGTGGTAATTAACATTCACACCTCAAGTCCTAGGCAATGACCATCTCCAACAAGAAAGGATCTAACCATCACCCCATGACATTCAATGGCAGTACCATCGCTGAATCCCCAGTTACCAACATCCCTGGGGTTACAATTGACCAGAAACTGAACTGGACTAGCCATATAAATACCACAGTGGGTCTTGCAACAGCAGGGCTGGAAATTCCTGGCCAAAGCAAAATACTGTAGATGTTTCCAGTCCAATATGACTTCTTCGGAAGTTTGGTTCTGAAGCCGTGTCATATTGTTCTCAATGTCAACCCTTGTTTGTCTCTCCACAGATGCTGCCAGACCAGCTGAGCTTTTCAAGCACTTTCCATTTTTATTTGAGAACATAGCATCCTGATTCAGGGAGGAGGGATAGTAGTTACACTGGAACTCTGGCACATGCCTGTGGTGGGGGTGAAGGGAGAGTTGGGTGTTAGGTTGAACAGGAGTGCTGGCATGTTCAGAGCCAACAATTCTGTGTCAACTTTTCTTAGAGCTGTTTGGGTTGCATCAGTGTGGCCTGGTTAATTCCTGATTGCAACTTTCCCTTCTGCCCCACACCTTGGTGAAGTAAGAGAAGTGCTCCTGGCAGACTGGTAGTTTCCTGGTAAGGCATAAAAAAATATCAGTCAGATAGAAATACCTGGAAAAACTCAGCAGATCTGGCAGCTCTGTTGAAGGGTCATGAGGACTCGAAACATCAACTTTGCTCTTCTCCCCTGATGCTACCAGACCTGCTGAGTTTTTCCAGGTATTTCTGTTTTTGTTTTGGATTTCCAGCATCCGCAGTTTTTTGTTTTTATCAGTCAGATAGTTCTGGTGGGTCTGACCGTGGGAGCCCGGTGGGCTGATGTATGTGTCCCAGTCCCACCAGCATTGTTTCTCCCCCTCTTGTCTAGACCTGCAGATTGATGAATTCCTGACTCCCCCAAAGCCTGTCCACCATCTACAAAGCACAAGTCAGGAGTATGATGGAATACTCTCCACTTGCCTAGATGAGTGCAGCTCTAACAACACTCGAATCTTGACGCAATCCAGGACAAAGCAATCCACTTGATTGGCACTCCATCCACAAACATTAATTAACTAGAGAGCATGATCAATGCACCTGAGAATAGGTGTGCATATCAGCTTGCCCTGCTCCCACTAAGAGAGTAGTTGTGTTACCTATTCACGTTTGATAAATCAGGCCATCCTGCTTTTGGATGTCAGCAACGAATTTCATGATCTACTTTGAACAAAGTTCTTGCCTAGCATCTGCATAGTTTCTTGCTCTTTTACGCAATAAAATGATTTGTGAAGTTATGTAACATTCACGTTAGTTTGCTTCAAGGGTGTGGCAGTGAAATTCATTCACAACATTACTCAATTATATGTAGGGTGAAAGTCGTTCTGGGCTGATGGCAGCATCCTGTTTGTGGAAAATAACAGTCTTGTAGCCACTGCACAGTAGCAGCATGAAACAGCTTTTTAACCCGTTATTCAAATTTTTTGAGATAATTTCCACTAACAGGATAATGCCATCAGTCCAAAATGACATTCTGCCTACTACACAATTGAGCAACGTAGTGTATGAATTTCAGTGCCACACCCTTGACTGTTTTTTAAAATCCTGTTCACTACGTCAGGGGGGCACAAGGCCAGGTGCAGGATCCTCATTAGGCCCAACTGAGATCGGCTTTGCGTAGAACAGAGGATGAACATAGGAACTTCCTGACCTTTGCAGCTCTGCGCAACACCTTACGAGCCTCTTACTAACTGAATATTGATGTAGTGGCAGTGCAGGTTTTAAACCTGTTTCTACAAGTCCGAGTCACATACTTGGCAAGAGGCTTTAACTATGGTGGAAATTCTAGTGAACTCCAGCTTCGATTGAATTCAATTCTTCATAAAGTTCAGACCTTTCAGTGCTGTGATGTGGCAGCTGCCACTTAGGAAACAGCATGCAGTAGTGGACAGAAAGATCATGTTCACTTCAACCTTGCCACAAGATGAAAATTTGTTTTGAGAAATCTCAGTATTTCAGAGTCCTCTCACGTGATCGCTTCGAAATTGGGTCTCTCAAAATAGTTTTTACGGAGTTGGCATATCTTTGATTACTACAGCAGAAGACTCTCAACTTCCCTGAGGGCCTGAAAAGACTGCAGAAGCTTCACACAATTCCAAGTATCTCTTAGGAATGGAATGAATCTAGTGACAGGTAAGCTTACAAGACATGAGCACATTTTGAGCAGTTCTGGACATAACAGAAGGAACTCGTATTTCTTCACCAGAACTTGACCCTGAATACAGATTGGTCTACAAAACCATATTTTGTTACACGCTGGGTGTAGAAACCACTTAAAATAGACTCAGGTTAAAAGGGTGACGAACAAGGAATGTGGGAATTATAATCATATGAATGCACCTGCCCATATGCTGAAACATTAACTCCTTTGTCTTTCTGCAACATTCAACAACAATACATGCCTCTAGTTTTTGGCATGACGTGGCTATGGGCCTTTGGTAATTTTCCTAAGGGTGCTGCTGGTCACTAGGAAGTGCAGAACAAAATAAATGCCCTGGAAAACTTATGATTGCTTTGGTTAAAAAAGTTCAAGCGTGAAAAGCTTTTATAAGTTTATCTGTTGAATCATTGAGCTGTACTTACACGGTAGTTCCTGGTTCAATGTCCAACCTGTGTGGAGTTTGCTAATCTCATTAGACTGTGTAATTGACCTTGTAGCTCTCTGGTTCAGAAAATTGACCTGGTTCTCCTTACTGATCTCTTCCAGCTAAAAACCCATATATGAGGACATTACATGAGAACAAGATAGGGCTCCACAGTGGTGCCTCCCAAAGTTTTATAGCTTACCATCGCTATTAGGCCCACACACAAATGATGACCACTTGAACAAGCGACACCCATCTCCCAGCAGAGGCAACGTCTCAAAGGGATATAGGGAAGGAAGAAAACAAGCAAGAAAAAACATTGGAGTAGTTTCACCCATGCATTATTTAGACTCACATTACATCATTGTTTTTAAGTTATATTATAGGGAAATTATTAACAGCAAAAGTATCTTGTACCTATTCTGTGCAGTATCGCTAAGAAGATAACCTCTCAGGCTTTTACTGCATTAAAGTAAAACTGGTGGAATATGATGTCTTAACTGGCTAAGGAATTGAGCAGGTGAATCCCAGGGACTAATAATGTCCCCAAGTTCAGACTCCAGACTGTTCTGAGATATCTGATAATAGCATGATAGCACTAGGATGTTGCAATTGGTCTCAGAATCGACAGAGTAGGAGATTGGGGGGGGGGGGGGGTGGGAAAGAACAGCAGAGGGAAGAGAAAAACTGGCCAAGATCTCTACAGCTGAACATTGTGCAGCAATTCTTCCTGGAAAAGTATATGTTGCACAAGGACAGCAGGTTCAGGTGTGATGCCCATCGTGGTCAACGTCGTGCATGAATTTCAGTGTCAGTGCAATGCCAGGCACGTAGGTTGTATGTTCCAATGATTGGCTGTTCGAATCAAATGCATATTCCTTTGGTTGTTTGGAATAGACAGAGTACCAACTGCACTCAACCAGCCCATGCTTGCAGAATCCAAAAGAAAATGTCTTCTGTTGGATGTCATTCTGCAATTGGGTAGCAGCTGCTGAACAATCCTGAGTGCACTAATAGCTATACCAACAACCAATTTAATCATTCGAGCTCATAACGTGGCTCATTTAAACTTGCTAGAAGTGGCATGCCTTTAGCTGCAAAGACCCATTCTCTGCAAACAAAAGGAATGTGTTCAAGCTTTGCACCTTTTTTGTACTACCAGCGAGCTTGGGGAGCCCATAGTTCCCTGTTGCTTTCTCCATGGCAATACCTTGGCCATTTTGAGTCGATTTGCCAACTAATCAGCACCCTTTTCTCCTGTAGTATAAATTGTTGTGATCATTTGAAATTTGGCACACTTGCATTTGTCCTGATGAGTGCAAGACAAAAAGCTTTGGCAATATGTCTCTCTTTTCAGAAATATTCATGTTTTGTACAACCAAGCAACAAACCTCCGAGTCGTCTTTTCCATGTTTAAACATAGGATTGCGATTTTTCTTCACTGCTTTAAAAAGTTCGTTAAGGTCATGCCTGACGATTCGTCAAAAAATCTTGGTACTCTTTTTTTAGTGAGTCCCCTTAGTTTTGAACTCCCTTCCCCAATTGGCACAAATTGTGCTCAACTTTTTTACATGGACAATGGCGTCATCCTTCTGAAGTTTGTTTGTTTTCCAAAACTTTAATACGCCCTTGTACTCCAAAATAACAGCTTTTGCCAGATTCAGATTATTTTGGTTTATTACACTGGCTCTCTTTGTTTGCTCATTAGCCTGGAGCATTGTTGCTGTATTCTGCTTTGACACCTGTGGCTCAGGATCTGTAGGCAAGTTCAAAGTAGACAGATTCAATTAATTTGCATTTGACTTTAACTTTTTGATGCCAGCTGGAGGTTTCCAGGATTCTTTGCTCTTTGGATTCTGAGCTTTTGATTCTCTGGACACATCTTTAGTTGTAACAGTATTTTTTATAGCAGGACTACAAATAGTCCCTGATTCTTTGAGTACATTGTCAATTTCAGTTGACCTGTCTCCCATTCCAGGAGATGGCAACAGCTTATCCCCCATGAGGGCATTTCCTAGTATGAAATCAACATTATTAATAGGCAATTTCGTCATTCCTACAATGATAGACCTGTTGGCTAAAGCACAGTTTAAGTTCACTCTATACAATGGAATAGGTAAATGGCTTCCACCAATATCCTGTATCAATGTATTTATATCTAGTTAACTCTGGAGAAAAGTTCATGACTTTTGCCAGCACTAAGCTTTGAGCTTGTATCCCTAAGGATAACAATCTTTTTAGGCTCCTTTATCAGACAAAAATTGAGTTACTCCACTCTTAAATACAAAACTCCTGCAACCTTATATGCTCCAATTTACACCCACTGTAAATGTATTAGAGGGTATTGGTTTGTCACCAGCTCCACCTACTGGTACAGAATTTTCTGAAGAAACACGAGACACACACACACGCCACTGGCTTTGGCATTAACTTCCAGCAATCATCTTTTACATGTGATAAGACAGGACAATAAAAACATAGTTTTTCTTAGATTAGTCTTCTTGGATTCCTATCCTTTATGCTGCCTCCTTATTACTTTGAGGAGCATTTGTCTTTTCATTTCTACCATCCTCCTCATGGTCATTAGTATTCTGTTTATTATCAACTTGTTTATTTCTCCAGCTTCTGTGTGGATTTTCTGTCTCCTATCTATTTGTGGGATAGTTTCTAACTATCAGCCAAAACAGCTGCCTCTCTTACATTCATAACTTTACAGCCTTCTAGGTGGGAGTTGATTCCTAAAGGAATACTATTTTTAAATTCCTCCATTAACAACATCTCTCTAAGGTTTTCAAAACCCTGCTCCAACTTCATCGACCTCTAGCATTGACCACAGACCATCTCTTTTCTCCGGCACATTCTGCCAAAGTCTGAAACTGTCACTTCCTCAAGTTTCTAATTTTTTTTGTCTGTTACAATTGGATCTAACTCATACGCATTAATCTTGACTGTCTCAAAATCTGCAGAGTGTTCATCAGAGGCAAATAAACCTCTAGTGCTTTTGCTACCAAAACACTTCTTAATAAAATTGTCCAAATTTCTTGTGGCCACTATTACTTTGCAGCAAATTTCTCAGAGATGAAATAAATTTCAACTACTTCATCACTCAATTTAGGTACTGGTGGATATTCCTTGCAAAATCAAAACCAGGCATTAAATCTGACCCATTGTCAAACCTGTCTGCTACTCCCTGTTCACATAATCATATCCTTTCTCTATGATCATATTAAGACCCGATGCCTGAACCATGCTGGTACTGGTGTCCTCGCAAGCCACCAGACTAGGGAAGTAGAGAGAGTTTTAAACTGAATAGTGGGGGCAAGGGATCAAATTTGGGAAGATGTAGTAAACCAATGAGTAGAGACAAGGCAAGAGACACAGGTATTAATATGGGAAATGATAAACAGACTTTGACAGGAAGGGACAGAGAGTACAAATCTAAGAGTAAATCAGTAGATAAGGCTAGACGCTACAAAAATAATAAAAGGACAATGCTAAACACTCTGTATCTGAACGCATGTAGCATTTGAAACAAAACAGAAGAACGGATGGCGCAAATAGAAATAAATAAGTATGATCTGATAGCCATTACAGAGACATGGCTACAGGATGATATAGATAGGGACCTGAATATTGAAGGCTATGTGACAGTTAGAAAGGACAGGAAGTTAGGAAAAGCTGGTGGGGTGACTCTGTTAATTAATGATGGTATTAGCACATTAGAGAGGGAAGACTTAAGTTCAGGAAACCAGGATATAGGAGCGGTTCGGGTTGAGATGAAGAATGATAAAGGCAAGAAGTCACTTGTGGGAGTTGTGTACAGGCCCCCTAATTGTAACTACACACTAGGACAGAGTATAAAAGAAGAGATAATGGGAGTTTGCCAGAAAGGTACAGCAATAATCATGGGGGATTTTAATCTACATATAGACATGAAAAATCAGATGGGGAAGATAGCATAGAATGTTTTCGGGATAGTTTCTGAGAACACGTTCTGGAGCCAACTAGAGAGCAGGCTATATTAGACCTGGTATTGAACAATGAGATAGGATTAATTGTTAACCTCCCATTGAAGGCACCCCTAGGTAGCAGCGATCATAATATGGTTGAATTTTATATTTATTTTGAGGGAGAAATGAGTGCATCCAAGAATAGTATTTTAAACTTAAACAAGAGCAATTATGAAGGCATGAAAGCAGAGCTAGCTAAAGTGTATTGACAAATGAGGCTAAGGGATATGTCAATAGAAGTTCAGTGAAAGACATTTAAAGAAGTATTTCAGAATACACAGAATGTATACATTTGAATGAGAAAGAAAAATCCCAAGGGAAGATCCCACCACCCATGGTTAACTAAAAAAGTTAAAGACGGTGTCAAACTTAAAGTAAAAGCATCTCATTACGCAAAGATGGGTGGCAGGTCAGAAGATTGGAAAGAACATAAAGAACACCAAAGAATGGCAAAAAGATTAATGAGGGAAAAATTAGAGTATGAGAGAAAGTCCAGGTCTTGCATGCTGCATTTGGACAGCTTACTGCAGGGTCGACAGGGCTGAGTTTGTTGTTGTCATTTCCGGTGCCTAGGTCGATGCTAGGTGGCCCGTCCATTTTCATTCCTTTGGTAATGAGTAGCTTGCTAGGCCATTTCAGAGGAGCAGTTAAGAGTCTACCACATTGGGCCTGGAGTCACATGTAGGCCAGAGACAGCAGATTTCCTTCCCTAAAAGGGCATTGGTGAATCAGATAGGTTTCATAGTTATTACTAGACTTTTAATTCCAGATATTTATTGAATTCAAATCCCACCATCTGCCGTGGCGGTTTTTGAACCCAGGTTCTCCAGAGTATTACCCTGGTCTCTGGATTTCCAGTGCAGCAACAATACCACTACACTATTGCCTCCCCTAATTATTATATTCCTTTCATGGTTTGATGTATGAGCAAAATGCTAATGGCACAATTAGTGGCTATTTATAAGGTTGGCATTTTCTTCTGATTTTTTTCCCCCTGATAATTTAGTATTTTAAACAAATAGTGAGAAGCAGATTTGGAAATATGCTTCTGACACTGTGGAGATGCAAGATTACCTATAAATTTGTCCTTGGGTTATTTTAATTTCAATTATGTATCTTAATGCTGACCCATCAAACTGTCAAGCCTTCAGTTACCCGAATTATGACTCTGGGGGTCTCTAGAACAAAATTGATTCATGATTAAGAAATTAAGACAACATGCTTAAGGAATGCTGTCTTTCTTAAAAGGTGATTAACCTCTTTTCATTTGTTTACAAACTCAGTTACATATCACACATTGAAATGCATTATGATATCAGTTGTACAGTGCCATTGTGATGAAATTGTCTTGAACCTTTTAAAAAAAAATTCTTTCCAGAAACTTCCAGAAACATGGCCTTCACCATGATAACTTCCCTAGGGAGAACCAGTGGGTGCAAGCAGGTTATGTTGATTCATTCAAATGCAAATTAAACATGTTTTTTTTTCCAGAAAACACAGTAGCATTTAGGATGTGCTTAGATTATGAGTAATTTGAGACATGACATTTGTTAAGTATGGTATGCTTGAGTGGAGCAGATGACTTTAGAAGAATTATTCCAAAAGCTTACCATCGTTGGGCTGGAGGGAGGGTGGGTGGGCGTGTTACGATCCCAGGTGAGATTACCCATGGACAAGCCTGATCCCAGAGTGGAACCTAGCTTGATAGATCCTAACTTTTAATTTGTTTAGATGTGTGGAGAGTAGCTACTGAACATAATCACAGAAGCCAGCTGATGAGCTTTTAACAAAAGAATAAACCATTTATTAAACAACAAAAGATGAACAATATTCCTTCACCCCCAACTATACCTTTACAGATAAAAACAAAAAACTGCGGATGCTTGAAATCCAAAACAAAAACAGAATTACCTGGAAAAACTTAGCAGGTCTGGCAGCATCGGCGGAGAAGAAAAGAGTTGACGTTTTGAGTCCTCATGACCCTTCAACAGAACTGGGTGAATCCAAGGAGAGGGGTGAAATATAAGCTGGTTTAAGGTGGGGGTGGGGGGGTTGGGTGGGAGGAGAGAAGTGGAGGTGGGAGGTGTGATTGTAGGGACAAGCAAGCAGTGATAGGAGCAGATAATTAAAAGATGTCACAGACAAAAGAACAAAAGAACACAGAGGTGTTGAAGTTGGTGATATTATCTAAATGAATGTGCTAATTAAGAATGGATGGTAGGGCACTCAAGGTACAGCTCTAGTGGGGTTGGGGGGGCATAGAAGATTTAAAAATAATGGAAATAGGTGGGAAAAGAAAAATCTATAAAAATTATTGGAAAAAACAAAAGGAAGGGGGAAGAAACAGAAAGGGGGTGGGGATGGAGGAGGGTGTTTAAGACCTAAAGTTGTTGAATTCAATATTCAGTCCGGAAGGCTGTAAAGTGCCTAGTCGGGAGATGAGGTGTTGCTCCTCCAGTTTGCGTTGGGCTTCACTGGAACAATGCAACAAGCCAAGGACAGACATGTGGGCAAGAGAGCAGGGTGGAGTGTTAAAATGGCAAGCGACAGGGAGGTTTGGGTCATTCCTGCGGACAGACCTCAGGTGTTCTGCAAAGCGGTCGCCCAGTTTACGTTTGGTCTCTCCAATGTAGAGGAGACCGCATTGGGAGCAACGAATGCAGTAGACTAAGTTGGGGGAAATGCAAGTGAAATGCTGCTTCACTTGAAAGGAGTGTTTGGGCCCTTGGACGGTGAGGAGAGAGGAAGTGAAGGGGCAGGTGTTGCATCTTTTGCGTGGGCATGGGGAGGTGCCATAGGTGGGGGTTGAGGAGTAGGGGGTGATGGAAGAGTGGACCAGGGTATCCCGGAGGGAACATTCCCTACAGAGTGCCGCCGGGGGGATGAAGGGAAGATGTGTTTGGTGGTGGCATCATGCTGGAGTTGACGGAAATGGCGGAGGATGATCCTTTGAATGCGGAGGCTGGTGGGGTGATAAGTGAGGACAAGGGGGACCCTATCAGGTTTCTGGGAGGGAGGAGAAGGCGTGAGGGCGGATGCGCGGGAGATGGGCCGGACACGGTTGAGGGCCCTGTCAACAACCGTGGGTGGAAAACCTCAGTTAAGGAAGAAGGAGGACATGTCAGAGGAACTGTTTTTGAAGGTAGCATCATTAGAACAGATGCGACGGAGGTGAAGGAACTGAGAGAATGGGATGGAGTCCTTACAGGAAGCGGGGTGTGAGGAGCTGTAGTCGAGGTAGCTGTGGGAGTCGGTAGGCTTATAATGGATATTGGTGGACAGTCTATCACCAGAGATTGAGACAGAGAGGTCAAGGAAGGGAAGGGAAGTGTCAGAGATGGACCCCGTGAAAATGATGGAGGGGTGGAGATTGGAAGCAAGATTAATAAATTTTTCCAAGTCCCGACGAGAGCATGAAGCAGCACCGAAGTAATCATCGATGTACCAGAGAAAGAGTTGTGGAAGGGGGCCGGAGTAGAACTAGAACAAGGAATGTTCCACATACCCCATAAAGAGACAGGCATAGCTGGGGCCCATGCGGGTATCCATAGCCACACCTTTTATTTGGAGGAAGTGAGAGGAGTTGAAGGAAAAATTGTTCAGTGTGAGAACAAGTTCAGCCAGACCACGGAGAGTAGTGGTGGATGGGGATTGTTCGGGCCTCTGTTCTCAGACTGAACAATTTCTTTCAACTCCTCCCACTTCCTCCAAATAAAAGGTGTGGCTGTGGGTACCTGCATAGGCCCCAGCTATGCCTGTCTCTTTATGGGGTATGTGGAACATTCCTTGTTCCAGTCCTACTCCGGCCCCCTTCCACAACTCTTTCTCCGGTACATCGATGATTACTTCGGTGCTGCTTCATGCTCTCATCGGGACTTGGAAAAATTTATTAATTTTGCTTCCAATCTCCACCCTTCCATCATTTTCACGGGGTTCATCTCTGACAATTCCCTTCCCTTCCTTGACCTCTCTGTCTCAATCTCTGGTGATAGACTGTCCACCAATATCCATTACAAGCCACTCGACTACCACTCCTCACACCCTGCTTCCTGTAAGGACTCCATCCCATTCTCTCAGTTCCTTCGCCTCCGTCGCTTCTGTTCTGATGATGTTACCTTCAAAAATAGTTCCTCTGACATGTCCTCCTCCTTCCTTAACCGAGGTTTTCCACCCACGGTGGTTGACTGTGCCCTCAACCGTGTTCTGCCCATCTGCGCATCCGCCCTCACGCCTTTTCCTCCCTCCCAGAAACATGATAGGCTACCCCTTGTCCTCACTTATCACCCCACCAGCCTCCGCATTCAAAGGATCATCCTCCACCATTTCCGCCAACTCCAGCATGATGCCACCACCAAGCACATCTTCCCTTCACCCCTCCTGGCGGCATTCCGAAGGGATCATTCCCTCTGGAACACTCTGGTCCACTCCTCCATCACCCCCTACACCTCAACCCCCACCTATGGCACCTCCCCATGCCCATGCAAAAGATGCAACACCTGCCCCTTCACTTCCTCTCTCCTCACCGTCCAAGGGCCCAAACACTCCTTTCAAGTGAAGCAGCCTTTCACTTGCATTTCCCCCAATTTAGTCTACTGCATTCGTTGCTCCCAATGCGGTCTCTTCTACATTGGAGAGACCAAACGTAAACTGGGCAACCGCTTTGCAGAACACCTGCGGTCTGTCGGCAAGAATGACCCAAACCTCCCTGTCGTTTGCCATTTTAACACTCCACCCTGCTCTCTTGCCCACATGTCTGTCCTTGGCTTGTTGCATTGTTCCAGTGAAGCCCAACACAAACTGGAGGAACAGCACCTCATCTTCCGACTAGGCACTTTACAGCCTTCCGGACTGAATATTGAATTCAACAACTTTAGATCTTTAACTCCCTCCTCTATCCCCACCCCCTTTCTGTTTCTTCCCCCTTCCTTTGTTTTTTCCAATAATTTATATAGATTTTTCTTTTCCCACCTATTTCCATTATTTTAAAATCTTTTATGCCCCCCCAACCCCCACTAGAGCTGTACCTTGAGTGCCCTACCATCCATTCTTAATTAGCCCATTCATTTAGATAATATCACCAACTTCAACACCTGTGTTCTTTTATTCTTTTGTTTGTGACATCTTTTGATTATCTGCTCCTATCACTGCTTGCTTGTCCCTACAACCACACCACCCCCTCCACTTCTCTCCACCCACTGCCGCCGCCACCACCCCCCCCCCCCCCCCCACCCCACCCCCCCCCCCCCCCCCCCCCCCCCACCTTAAACCTGCTTATTTTTCACCCCTCTCCTTGGATTCATCCATTTCTGTTGAAGAGTGATGAGGACTCGCAACGTCAACTCTTTTCTTCTCCGCCGATGCTGCTAGACCTGCTGAGTTTTTCCAGGTAATTCTGTTTTTGTTTTATACCTTACAGATATGTACTGATTTGTAAGGATAATACAAGTTACAAAGCTATCTTATACTGTAATCTTCCCGGTAAGCACACAGGCCATATAAACCAATAGGTACCCTGTGGTCAGACACACCACACTCTGAAACCAAGTGACAGATGCCACCTCAATCAGATGCTATGGATCTCTCATCAACATCCCCCAGACGCTTCTCCCACCTTGTCTCACTGAATTCCATCTTTCACATGAGGGTTTCCAATCTCCACTCTCCAAGAACTCGCTTTGGAATTTTCTCCTAAACTAATACTTTCTCTCAGGCGCCTTCCGCAAGGGTTTACCTCCAGGGTTCCAAACTGTCCTTCTGATGTTCCCCTCCCTTGGGTCACCCCATGCATTCAAGCAGTTTCCCCCACACTCTTTCTCACTGACTCAGCTATCAACAGTATCACTGCTTCAAATGCCCATAGCAAAGATTTTAAAACTTTCAGTTGTCTCTTTGGACCTTCTGGCCTCTTGCATGCTGTTCTCACTTTAAATTTGCTCTCTGCGGCTTTTGTCCTTTTAAATCTGACAGTTGGAGCCTTTCCCTCCGCCCCTCACCCTTAACTTCATTAACAGGACCTTTTCTAGGTTCCTCTCCTTCCTTTTGACTAGAAGGTTTGCTTGGTAATTTCCCCTATTTCACCCCCTGGATTTTGGGGGTCTTGTCATTAGCTTGGACCTGGCTATCTGTCCCTTTTACTCCAGTCTCTCCTGGCAGCCACTTTCAACCAATTTTAGCTTGGGACTGGCTATCTGTCCCTTGTAGGTGGTTTCTGTTTGGCAGCTGTCTTCAAAACTGATCTCAAAACTGTTGTTTCTTTAGTTTTTCTGTGTGTGTCTGTGGGGTGGACCTGCCTCTCTGGACCCCTATTACTAGGCAACAGCCCAGTTTCTGTACTGTCCTGTTTAACTTAGCTACCACAGCTAAAACTCTCATTAGAAATGCAGGCACCTTTTAAAGTGAAATTAAAACTCAACTTGACCCCTCCTTAACACACAGATACAGAAATACAAATCAAACTTAAACTTTAAAGCTAAAACTCATTCCTAACACCTACAAAAATACAAATATAACTTACTTAGACTAACTCTATTTCATAACAGGCAGGTGGTGGTGGTGTGTGAGTTTCCTTGCCTTGTTGTCAGTCAGCCTGTTACATAGTTATTGATAAAGATTGAATGCCATGATTAGTCATCAACTCCATTATTATCGTATCATGCGACTGTTAGAATGCTAGAAGATCAGCTGATTTTTTTTGTCTGGCAATCCATGTTGCTATGATTTGAAGTCATGATTTTGGTTTTAATTGAGTAATGATGCTGATACTCTAACCTCTGAGTAACTATATCAAATAGATGTGTTTAACTGGAATACATGTTTTTTAAAAAGTTAATGATTTGAGTATTAAAGTTAGAGTGCATTTGTCTTTCTAAAGGTTGGTTGAGCACCCTCTGCTGTAACTTGACTGACATTTACCCTGTAACATTGGCCAAGGCCACCTGCTCACACAGCAGTCTTGAGGATTTGCAGGTGTTTCCATTTGCTGTTGTACACATTTGCTGTTGTACACAAGGGCAGGCTTGAGTTGAGATTGAAATCTCTATTGCCATCTACAGGTACATTTACTGACAAAGAAAACTGAAGTTATTTCTTAAGAACTACTGCAGGGGACGCCTGATGCCATGCTAACTTTCGTTTTCAAATCAACCGGTGCTGTTAATGAACTGCTGTACTCCAATTAGTGATACATTACCATAGTCTATTCATAATTTTGATTTGTTCATGTTTTTCCATTTTGTCCTGCATTTTTCCCTCCTGTCTATCATTTAATTTTTCTCAGTTAAATTTTATTCACTGTACCTGTAGACAGCTGCTCAACTCAGTCTATTCTTTGCATTGGCTGTTAACTTTGTCAGTGAGTGGGATATGCCATAGTTCTGCTTGCTTGTCAGAACAATTTGAAATTTACTCAATTATCAGTGGTGAGGAATACCCCACTGGTATGGAGAGGAAATGGAGTATATGAATTGGTTTTAACACATGGAGTAAAATCACTCAAAAGACTTCACATCCTGTAAACACAAGGAAGGTGAAGTCTGAAATTTTAGCACCTGTCATGACCTATCAGCTTTGGTGCTGTGAGATTTAACACTTCAAACTCTCATTATATTTACTGTTACAGTTTTTTAATGCTACCAGATAGGTAGGGGACGAGTTAGCAGAAAATGTTTCTTAATTGTATTGATTAGAGTTTTCAAGAAATTTTGATGTGTATATATGTAATGTAATGTAATCCGAAGTAATCACCCTGAAGCAATTTTAGTCACCTAATCTTAAACAGCTTTTATTTATCTTGGGAAAAAATGCCAACTTTTGTTCATGTATTTGGAGACAAAGATTCCACTGTTGAACATTGGCTATAATAATTGCAAAAACTCATTCTCTGTCACCTACAGCCAAACCCTTACTTTTAAAAGTGCCTGGAGACCAACATGTCAATTCTAGCTATTTTTTTTTGGCACCAGATGAACAAATAATTCAAGTGGCATCAGACTGTCGAGCTTGGCATGGAAATCCCAAAATTGTGCAACAAGGTATCAGGGGAAAAATGTGACTCACTAATAATGCCGCGCAAATGACCTTAGTTTCACCCTAATTTAACTGGTTTATCCAGGTAGCTTGCTAAATTTATCTTTTGGCAAATCTGGACCAAATGATATTTGCTTCTGCTTAAAACACTGAGCTACATTAATCTAAAATCAAGAGAAGCATGAGGTATTTAAGTGCTTTCTGCTTAGCAATTTGTAAAGGACTCCTGCTGTTCAACGATTGTGTTGTGTCACACACTCAAAGTACTGGTACTTCAATCCATAAATTGCTGTGGCTTTGATTCAGCTTCACCAAAATATGACATAACCAGTGTAGACAAGTTAATTTCTGCAGAAAGAAACAGGCTCATGCTTTAGAGATTTTATTCTTTTCAAGCATTATAATCCTATATTAAATTCCTATTTTGAGTTCTGGATCTCCAGAGCTCAGCAATGACTTTTTTTTAAATAAAAAGAAATATGCAGGATATTATACAGTTTAAATGCTGTAGTACTATTCTAGGAATTTTTTATTACACCTTTATTGCAATATACACATGCTAAATTAATAACATTGCCAACACAGCATGACTTTTAGCTTTTTTTTTAACTCCAAATGCACATCAAGTATTTAGAGTTTGTGTAAGGTATTTCTTGTACTGTGCCAGAAAATCTATTTTATTTTGTATATTTAGGTTTGCATTGATTCTGATTTCTTAAACCTTTGATTTGATAATCTGATCAATTTATTTTATGTAAATATTTTAATGAGGGAAAGAGATTCATCCTTTGCAAAAAACCTCAAGTGAAATAGTTTTCACTGGCCATTTTATATAACAGCTCTGTGATGTGAATGGGTGCACAAAGCACACAAAGGTTTTTAAAACTTGGAAATTGAGAAAAGCTTAAATGCAAGAAAGCAGTCTAGATTGCTAGTACAGTGAAGCAATATGATCTTATTAAGGTGTTGTGGTGGTGCTATTAGTATGGAAGGAGTAACTTACGGGTTTAAAAAATACAGATGTCAACATTTATAGGAAATGTATTTAGGTTGAAAGCTATCATTGAAATTGAGTATAATTTCCTGCCTCATTACAATGTCCCAAGAAAAGTCTTGGCTGATCACAATTTTAAATATCTTTCAAGATTGAAGCTCTAAGAGTCACTTTAAGTATTTCAAACAGAATGTACTGCTCTACACAAGGTATATGAAACACAATTCTGAAGCAGTTTTAACTTAATCATCTAGCTCAAGAGGCTTGCAGGTGACTGCGAAAAGCGTGTTGTAAATTTTAAGTGTTATCTTCTTCTGTGAGATTATTTTTGTTGCTTAATGCAGTGATATTAAACTGTTACATACCTACTTTGTGCATATGAATGAGCTTGGACAAAAATGTTAAGGAAGCTGTTTGACTCATTGTACCTATGCCGGGCAGAACCACCTAGAACTAAACTAGTGCCCTATTTTTCTCCATAACTTCACGTTATACATTTTTTCCTGAAAAGCACATTTCAACTACTATTTGTGGTAGAGTATTCTATACTCCTATGACTTTCTACGTAAATTTTCTGTTAGTTCCCCCTTCATCTCTCAGGAACAAATTTCAGTTGACAGCCCTTTGTCACTGACACCCCAAACCAAAGGAAGTAGTTTTCCCAGTGCACTCTATCCAAACCCTTCATAATTCTAAATGCCTCTATTAAGTCTCTTCATGACTTTCTCAGCTCCAGTAGAAATGGTCCTGTATTTTAGGTTTCTTTCCATAATTATGGATTCTATTCTTGGCATCATCCTGATGAACCTTGGCTTCAATATCCTTACTATAATGGGGCACCAAAAACTGTGCACAAAAATGCAGTTATGGCCTAACCAGTGCCTTGCACAAAATTGTTGTAATCACTTTGCAATTTTATTTTCTATGTGTATTTCTGAAACCCAAAAATGCTGCTGGCCTTTTTTATTGCTCTATCCACCTGCATTTTTCTTTTAGGGCATTGTGTCACATCTTTATTGCAATTAAGTTAGTACAATGAGTGGGATTAGAGAGTATTTAGATATTATTTACTTTAAGCTATTCTGTTGGTGTTTTATTGGAATGAATTAGAATAATTATATAGTAATTACAATTCAAGTCCTTTTTAATACTTTCACAGCACTGGCAGGTTATGCTAAAAACAAATTTCTGCATGTTTTATTTCCCCCAAATTAATGTATTTTATCTTGGACCATAGGAAAACACGTTGCCAATGATCCTGTTTATTTTGAGAAACATTTTTGCATAAAAATATACAGTTGTGCTTTTTCTAGGCTTTAGATATAATCTATTAAACTTATTATTAGAGGAACAGCATCAGTGAAATTATATATTGCACTTTTATTAATTTCTACAGTTTAATTCAACAATGAAGATTATTGAAGTTTTACAGGATGCGGTCTCCTAGTGTAGTTGGAGAGACCACATATATAGCTTGAAAACTGCAAAATGCATTCAGCATTCCACAGTAAATCAGGTTAGCATGTTGGCTATTTTCAGCCATTAAGTTTATTATGTTCCTAGAAAATATTCCTCCCATGGTTTCATTCCATTTTTGAAATAGTTTGTGTTCATTTGTCTCAAATTATTTGGCTGCACAAAGTATGTTCTATATATTGATGTATAGCTGGCGTCATATTTTTGGAGTTAAAGAAAATGCCCCTTTGTCCTTGACAAAGTTTGTACGTAATTTAAAAAAATCAAAGTATATCTCAGTATTCAAAGTATTGTTTGTGTAATAAGGGTTTCCTGAGGAAGAATTGCAGAAAGATACACCAAAATCTCTACCCCATTTGAGAAAAGAGGTGCCCAGTCATTAGTTACCTCTTTGGGTTCAGTTTTTAAAAAAAAAATATTCAGTCACTTCAAACTTCTGCAATGAAATTTCTGGGGGACATATTATTAAATGCAAATAGCTGCAGAGTTCAGTTATTTAAATTGTATGTCTAGACAGATACATTTAACTCTTGTTACCTAAGAAATTACTGTGACAGGTCTTTAGATTAGTGATTTCTCAGATGGGCTGAGTACAAATCAGTTGCAATTAAACAAGTGAAGTCATTTTCTGATGATAAATGGCTTTGCTGCTTTAATGGCATAACTATGTCAGCCTGACATTTGCTTCCTGTGTTGCATTTTGCCTTGGCTGCAGCCAGGAAGGAAAGTAAATTGTGGAACGTTTGGGCGATCAGAGATGCAGCTTAAAAAACATTCACAGTTTGTGCCTTTTGACATATTGGTTTGACAAGGAAGCCAACTGTAACAGAGGAATGATTCTGGTTATTGTGATCGGCTCTTGCTATCTGGCAGTGGCAGGAATTGGGATATGAGGTTGGGGGGCTAGTAACTAGCATATTAATTGCAATGTGAGTAGGGGCACTTGTTGAAAATGTAAACAGTAGAGTGTGTCTAAATTTCTGGGACAGTTGCAGTGAAATAAATGCAAAGCTTTTGCTCTAGAAAATGCATTGGACAAATGTTAAGATTGCATTCCATGGGTTTGACACTTAACCACTGATCACTGCAGTGGGCAAAGAGATCTACAGTCATGTTATTTGCGTTAAACCTGTGGTAGTTTTAAACCAAATATTAAGAAAGAGGCAGGTGAGGCATTGTCTTGTGGTTGTGTCAGATTTTATTTTGCTGAAATAGGACTGGGGAGAATTTGGTTTTGGTCGAATATGATTGTAAAAAAATTAAAATTGGAGGAAAAAAGTTATTGCATAATCCAGTTATTGAATAACACAAGTAAAAAGTTAACTAATAAGAGGAGAAAAGCATTTAACCAATGTAGAAGTATATTAAGGAGAGGCTTAGCGGCCACCATAAGTAAACAACAAATTCATTGGCAAGAGAATATGTCCCTAAAATAGACTCTTGAGGGACTTCGTTATTTACATCCCTCCAAACTGGAAAATGTTCATTGACTGTAACTCTCTTTTCTGTCCTTTAGCCAATTTCCTACTCATGCTCCCTTGTTATTTTTAATACCATGCACCTAAGTGTATCAGCACACAACATCAAATGAAAAAAACCATAGATAGACATAACAGCCAGGGAATTTCTTTTACCAAGATGTCCAACATAACTTGCCCTTTATAAATGTTAATTAGCTCATGCCAGTCTAAGTGAGTATTAATTTTTTTCTTCTTTTTATGATCTCTAGCATCTTATTCGCTACCATTTTAGGCAAACTCTTTTATAGTAATAAGGTTTATCCCTTAACTCCTTTCTTGAGCAACTGTGTAATGTTAGCAACTCATCCGTGCTCTGATACAACCTCCATATCCACGCATGTTGGAAAAATTGTGGTGAGAGACTTTGACATTTGCGTTTTGACTTCATTCAGAATTCTAGGATGCACAACATCAAGATATGAAATTTTTACCATTTTAGTTCTACTTCATTATTAATTGCTCCACCATCACCACCTCTTGTACCCTTCAGTTTGCATTATCACAATCTTGAAGTAAACCAAACCAAAGTACTTGGTCAGTGTCTGCTGTTCCTTCGTTTTTTTTCATGAAATGGTTTAATCTTGACCCTTTCTTGAACTATTCTTTTTTACATTTTGTGTATTTACAAAATGCTTTACTGTTTTCCCATTATGTTTCCTTCGAGACTTTCTTCATTCTCTCTCACTGTCCCTCTTTTAGTTACCATCTTGGTTTGGACACTATTGCTTGTCCGTTGTTTTATTTTCCAATTTTCCTCCATTTTGTTTAGACTAATTCTTTTTTTTTACCTCATTTTTAAAAATTTCTTTAACATATGTCTCTTCAATTTTTTAATTAGATTTAAATGTGCTACAGTTGCTGTTCCCTTACTCACAGATTACTGACTTCCCTCACTTCATTTTCTGGAACTAGATGCAGCTCTGCATCTTATTGGGCTAGAAAATTTTGACCTGGGAGCTGGCTGATGCTTTGGATGAGAGCCTTCTGTTGGAATACTGTACTGGTGGGATGGTCTGTACCCCTGATACCAATCTGTTTCTTTGCTTCTATTAGGATCTTTGGACACTGGCACCTGCTGCTAGCTTTCAATGCTTTAATTTCTACATGCAGCACCTCTATCCCTTTCAGTTATTTGCACATTGAGTCTCCCATGTCTTTCATTTCTTGGATTTCTCTCAATATGCCTTCTATTGTCTCGTTAACATTCAATCATCTTTTGTTTTTCATTTAAGCACCTCACAAGTAAACTGTGTGTGTGTGTGTGTGTGTGTGTGTGTGTGTGTGTGTGTGTGTGTGTGCGCGCGCGCCTCGCTTGAACATGCCTCCACCACACTTCCAGTGCACTCCAGAGCCGAACCACTCATTGTGGGAAGATGTTTTTTCTCACGCCACATTTGCTGGGCCAAGATGGAAAGAATGCAGTATAACTGGTGGGAAGTAGGGAGGGTGACAGCAGCCGCTGGCATCTGTGGCAGTCACAATACTTAGCCTCTGTATTTGCTGTTATCAGAGATGGTATCCTAAGCAGAATGGATGGTAATGTTGGCCAATAAAGGGTATACCTCGGTATCCACTGCGACTGAAGCTCCCCTCGCAGGGAATACAAAAATCAGGAACATTTATGAGGATTTTGCAATTTAATGAAATGTTAGTTCCGGGCCTAGCTTAGGTCAGTAGGACTTAAGCAAAGCCATAAGAGAACAGTAGAGTAGCAGACCCGAAGACCCCCATAGTCTAGCAGCATTCCTAGAGTTTTCAGATGAGCAGAAGATTAGGGGAATCTCTCTCCTGGGCCAGGTAGTGTCTGACCAGGGGTCCAAATGGAGGGACTGAAGTGAGGTAATGAAATGATTTGATATTAAAACTGATATTAAGATGTGCACTAACGGCTTTAAAAGTAGACAAATGTAGTTATTAGCATTAATAGCTTTAAGTGTAGTTCCAAGAGCTCTTTCTAAGTATGATGGGAAATATAGCCAACACATAGGCATGATGGGTATGGTACTGTGGGAACCCAACTAACAATCAAGTCATAACACTTAATGACTTTCACAGGATGGGTGAACAAATGTTAGTGATAAGAGCATAGACTGGGAGGCATTTCCCAGCTTCCCAATGAGATAACGACATCTGCTCATTAGGTACATAAGTGGAGATTGTGCTAGGCAGTATAGTGAAATGTGATAATTAAAAGATATAAATATGCTATACAGACCTTGTATTATTCGGAGATCCTTGGGAAAGCAACCAAGATCTGTCCCAGCATACGCTTGAATAAACTTTAGTTTACTAGAAAACTCACAAACCCAAGTGGTCTCATCTTTTTACCACAACAGGGAGGTAGGAAGAATCCTGGAGAATGAGGGTGATGGGTGTGGGGGCCAGGGGAAACCAAAGACTTTCTTGAGGTGCCTGAAGTGGGAGCACTCCTGCTCCTCCTGGCCGATGATGCATGCTGAAACAGCTACTTACCTTGGGAAGCGAGCAGCATCCGTCTTTGTTTCACTATTGAGTTTTCTGATCCCTGGGAAACCTGTCCAACAGCAATTAAGGTCAAATCAAACTCCCAATTGCAAAATAGTATCCTTATTTAAAGATGTTAATATGCTTCACATTTAACCAAGCTGGGCAACTTGAACGGCCCAAAATGTATAAACTGCATAAATGACAACAGGTGCTGAAATTGGGTGCGGGGTTTAAATGGAGGTCATTGTCTCAAAACAGCACAGTTAAGGGTTACACCAATGGGTCTGAGATATGGGCTGTGTTTCAGAGCTGTCACTCATGGCTTAATTGGCAGTAATCTCACCTCGGAGTCAGAAAGTCATGGGTTCAAGTCCGATTCCGAAATTTGCGTAAAAATCAAAGATGTCATTCCGAAGTAGTACAGAGCGAGTTCTACACCGTTGGAGGTGCTGTCTTGTGGATGAGACATTAAACCAAGGCATTGTCTGCCTTGTGGTCCTAAAAAATCCCATGGCTCCATTTTGAAGAACAGGGGAGTTACCTCAGGCTTCCTGGCTAATATTTATCTCTCAATCAATATCACAAAAACAGATTTTTTTGGTAATGATTGCATTGCTGTTTGTGGGAGCTTGCTGTGCTCAAACAAGCTGCTGTTTTTGCTACATTACAAGTGACTACACTTGACTACACTTTAAAAGTATTTGATTGGTTTTTGGGACATCCTGAATTTGTGAAAAACATTATATAAATGCAACTATTTTTCTCTTTCTTTGTAGTTAAGTGTGAAAATTATGGCTTTGGTCTTCCCAGTGTTCAGTTGGGAGATGTTGTGATTCATTCATGACTTGGGGTGGAAACATCCGTGCCCTCTGGCGTCAAGCGTGTTCGGTGGCGAGAGCAGAGAATATGGTGAGAAGGCCAAAAATCGGGTTTCATGATGTTGTGAAACCAGTTTGTGATAGCCCGCCATTTGCGGGACGCGTTCCCTGCCATCGGACATTGGGAATCTCATTGTAATACATCATATCATCACAAGGCATGCCCACTGGGCTCATCTCCTCCCCCCCCGCCCACTGCACTGGATTGTCCGCCCATGTTGGCGGGCAAACACACCATGCAGAACATGTCTTGATAACTGTGACGTGCAGAGGTCAGGACTTACCGCCAGGGCCTTGCTGGCATCGCGGACATCTGTGGAGCAGAAGATGCTGGAGCCCCCGCAGCAAATGGATCCTCAAGATCCATCCATGGTATGCTGAGTGGATTCTCATGGACATGGCTCTGCTACAAAGTAGCTCATGGAAGTTGGAAAGTTACCACTGATGCTCACAACAGATGATGTTCGAGGGGTGGCAGAGGAAGCTCGAGAATTGACTGGGAGAGGAAAAGGCGTTGGGGTGATGTTGGGAGTGGGAATGAAGGCATCAGAAGGTGAGGCTGGGAGAGGGGAATGAAGGTGTCCGCAGGGGTGAGGCTGGGTGGGAGGGAATGAAATTATCGGTGGGTTGAGGCTGGGAAGGGGAAACAAAGGTACCGGGGGTGAGGTTGGGAGGGCGAAGTTAAGGTGTCGGGGATTGAGGTTGGGAGAAGGAAACAAATGTGTCAGGGGTTGAGGTTGGGATGGGGGAACGAAGTTGTGGGCGGGGGTGAGGTTGAGAGAAGGCAACAAAGGTGTCGGGGGTTGATGTTGGGAGGGGGGAACGAAGGTGTTGGGTGGTGAAGTTGGGAGGGTGAATGAATGTGTCGAGGCTAAGGGTGGGGGGGGGAAACAAAGGTGTCGGGGGTGAGGTTGGGAGGGGAGGGAACAAAGGTGTTGGGGGAGTGAGGTTGTGAGGGGAAAGAGTACGGGGGGGTGTTAGGAGGGGGCTACGGGAGAAAAGATGGTTACTGGGGAGGTAACTTTACAGGGGTGGGGGATGGTTGTGTGGGAAGTGTAAGGGAAGGAGTCCAGGTGGAGGAAGGAGTGTGGAGAGGGGAGGGAATCTGGTGGGGGAGGGGTGGGAGGGCTAAGTAGGGGAGAGGGCTTGCAAGGGGCAAGGGCTCCCAGGAGGGGAAGTGTTCTGGTGGAAGGGGTCCGAGGTGGGGGGGTTAGCGGGGGAAAGGGACTGGAGAGGGGGGAGGGGCTCCAGGGTAGGAATAGGTTCGGAGGAGGGAAGTGGATCCGGGTGTGAGGGATCTGGAGAGAGGTGTGGGGAAGGAGTCTGGAGTGGTGGAGGAGCTCTCGGAGTGAAGGGGTCCGGCGGGGGTGATGTCCAGGTGAATATGCAAGGGAGACATGACTGCCTCCTGGGGTGCAAACTGAGTGTGGGCGTGGTACAAGGGATTGTTGAAAATGTCTGAGGGCAGAGTGAGGCAGTAGGGTGGGAGAGTGAGGGTTCGATGGTAGCAGTAGAAGGGATGGCAAGGGTGATTGGTGGGGACTCGGAGGCAGACACAGATCCTGAGGGTGGGAAGAAAGAGTTTGAGGATGTAAATGGTGGTGGTATTTTGGGGAGTGAAGGGAATGTGCACGTTCACCTGGACATCCCTGAAGGAAAAGTTTTGGCTGGTAGATCTTGAAGGGGAGATGGAAGGTGATGCCAGGGGTCAATTGTGATTGGGGGAAAGGAAATGGTAACTTTACAGTGAGGGGTGGCAGGGGGGGGGGGGTGGTGCTGGAGGGATAGAAGGGAAGGAGCCCCAAATGGGGAAGGAGTCCAGGTGGAGGAAGGAGTGGGGAGGGAGTCTGGTGGGGTAGGGGTAGGAGGACTGATTGGGGGCGAGGGCTTGCAAGAGGCCAGGGCTCCCAGGAGTAGTGTGTTCTGGGGGCAGGATGTGAACCTGGTGGAGATGTTGAGGGTGTGTGTGAGAGTCAGTGGTGTTGCTCCTTGAGGTGTGAGATCCCTGTGGATCTGTGATGGGTTTGTGAGTGTGTGAGTTGAGAGTGATGCGAAGAGTGAATTACCTTGGCAGAACGGATGACACCATTCATCCTTTTTCGGCACTGGGTGGCTGCCCTCTTTTGCAGGGCACTGGCACTGGCGACCACTGCCATTGCCTTCCAAGCCGCATTAGTGAGGTTGCTGCCCATCCTGTGGCCAGAGTAGGGGTAGAGGACCTTACTGTGAACCTCCACTGCGTCCAAAAGGCACTGGAGGGACGCGTCATTGAACCTGGGGGCTGCAGTCTTTTTGCCTTTCAGGGCCATCCTGTCATCTTTGCAGCAGTTGTGGGTTGGAAACACTGAGAGGTGCGCGCGCAGCTGGACTTTAAATATGATGCCCAGTGTGATGAAGTGGCGAGGTGATGACATGGCGGGTGAATGAGAGCCTGCCCGCCATGGAAGCGGCGTGTTTCCCAGAAATACAGAATTAATATGGCAGGCTTGATACAATACGGCGAGAAAAGCCACCATTGCGGCTGGCAGGTAAAACGTTTTTCCTGCCTGTTACCGCACATAGTGCAAATCTGGAACAATTCCACCCTTGGTGTCAGACAGGCAGTCTGACAGCTTGGTGGTGGTTAAGAAATGCTGGAGACTTAGAAATGAGTGTCATCATGGTGGCATAGCGATATTGTCACTGGACTACTAATCCAGACTAATGCTTTGGGAACAAATGTTCAAATCCCACCACAGCAGCTGGTAGAATTTAAATTCAATTAATAAATCTGGAATTGAAAGCTAGCTTCAGTAATGGCAACCATGAAACTAACATCGATTGTTGTAAAAGCCCATCTGATTCACTAATGTCTTTTAGGGAAGGAAATCTGACGTCCTTAACTGCTGGGGCCTACATGTGACACCAGACTCACACTCTTAGCTGACCTCTGAAATGGCCTAGCAAGCCACCCAGTTCAAGGGCAATTAGGGATAGGCAGCAAAGTCCATATCCCATGAAAGGAGGAAAAAAACTGGCATTGCCATTTTAGAACCTTGTTGCTTTCATTTGGTTAATAGATGTTGAATCATTGTTACATGTAATATTGTTACGTTATAATTGTTTCTGTTGCATTATTGAAACCTGTAGCTTTTCAGAAGCTCTCCACAGTCTGAGAACACAATTTGAGTATTATTATCAACAAAATTTACTTTAGATGTGACAAAGATTGTGTTATCATTAATACTGAAATCTGGAGAGTTGTGTCTCCCTGAGAGACAAATATAATTCAGATTCTTATCATGGAATCGTAGAATGATGTTGCACAGAAACAGGCCATTGTGCATTTGCTGGCTTTTAAAAGAGCTATCCAATTAGTCCCACTCCCCTGCCTTTTTCCTAAAGCCCTGCAAATGTTTCCCTTTTCAAGTAGCATAAATCACGTCAAACGGGCAAATAAGACAACCTCATTTTGCCAGCCCCAAAAAAAATCATGTTTTTGCACATACTCAGCATATAAGTTGACCGCCCTTCGCCCCCACCTCTGACACATACAGATAAATACTGCCCTTTTCAGCCATGACATGTTGCATTAGCATTCGTAGTTAGCCTCAATATTTCACTTCACAAATGCAAGTTTTACTTATGGTACCTTTGTAAATGGGTGCAAGGGATCAAGCAGGCGATAAAGGCTATGTTGCAAATATACACAGGAGTTTAAGGCACGTCCGCTCTTTGCATTGGATGCTGATGGCATTTCAAAATGGCGACCAGCCACTCCCACGTTGGCAGTTCACTTTTATACTCCTAAGTCAACCCCATTTTTGGAGGGATTTTTTGAGGCTTCAAAGGTTGACTTATATGCCAACATCCACGATATTTATCCATTTCAAGATTGAAAGCTTTTTTTTTATTCATTCGCGGGATGTGGGCTTCGCTGGCTGGGCCAACATTTATTGCCCATCCCTAGTTGCCCTTGAGAAGGTGGTGGTGAGCTGCCTTCTTGAATCACTGCAGTCCATGTGGTGTAGGTACACCCACATTGCTGTTAGGGAAGGGAATTCCAGGATTTTGACCAAGTGACAGTGAAGGAACAGTGATATATTTCCAAGGCAGGATGGTGAGCGACTTGGAGGGGAGCTTCCAGGTGGTGGTGTTCCCATCCATCTGCTGCCTTTGTCCTTCTAGATGGTAGTGGTCGTTGGTTTGGAAGGTGCTGTCGAAGGAGCTCTGGTGAATTCCTGCAATACATCTTGTAGATGGTACACACTGCTGCTACTGTGTGTCTGTGGTGGAGGGACTGAATGTTTGTGGATGTGGTGCCAATCAAGTGGGCTGCGTTGTCCTGGATGGTGTCAAGTTTCTTGAGTGTTGGGGGAGCTGCACTCACCCAGGCAAGACTCCTGACTTGTAGATGGTGGACGGATTGAATCTGCCTCCTCCAATCTTTCAGGCAGTGCGTTCCAGATCAGGACAACTCGCTGCATTTAAAGAAAAAAGTTCTTCTCATCCCACCTCTGGTTCTTTTGCCAAACACCTTACATTGTCAAATTCGCAAAATATGCTATAAAGTTTTTCTTCATTACAACACTGGCAAGTTTCTGGACACTGGAAATATTCAGCAACACAACAATGTGCCACTAAACAATTGTTGGGACTAAAGAGAGGTTCCCAGATTCAATTGCAGTGAACTGGTGCATATAGTATCAGGAAACCGAAGTTCTTCTATAACATGTTTAATAATTTTCTTACCCTACACATCTGGTAAACTTTTGACCTATTGCAGAATGCAAAGCTATTTCCTGTACACTATGAAATGTGTTTATATGCATTGGTATCCATAACAGATATGATATGTAAAGCAAATTTCAGATTAAATCATGAGTGTGTACAGGAAAGACAAAGTGTGATTCATTGAATCTGCTCCATAAGGAAGGGGAAGCGGAGCTGCTCTGTGGCTGTTCTTAGTTGCATGAAATGTGTCATTTTTCTTGAGTAAGCATCCAATTAACATTTGGGTGTTGCGATTGTTTTTACTATTTCCCAAGCAGTTGTGGATTGTTTCTTTACACGTTAAAAGTCATACCTAAAGAACAGTTTTGATAGTCCCCAGTGAGCTTCCCTTGCAGGTAAAGCTGCTGATCAAGAGATCTTTTGAAGTCTATGGTATCCTTTCGGAAAACACGTTAAATCATTATTTATTCTTAGGGGTTTCTTTGATTTTGGATTGAGTTAATGAAAACGTTTATAATTCTTCTCCTTTCATGATCAAAAAAAAAACTTGAAATTCATGTTTATGCAACCAGGATTCAATAGCAATAGGTTTAGTCATTTTAGGGCAAGAGTTCTCTGGACAGCAGTCCATAAGACATAGGAGCAGAAATTAGGCCATTCAGCCCATCAAGTCTGCTGCACCATTCAATCATGGCTGATAAGTTTCTCAACCCCATTCTCCCGCCTTCTCCCCGTAAGCTTTGATCCCCTTATCGGTCAAGAACCTTTCTATCTCGGTCTTAAATATACTCAATGACCTGGCCTCCATAGCCTTCTGTGGCAATGAATTCCATAGATTCACCACTCTCTAGTTAAAGAAGTTTCTCCTCGTCTCTGTTCTAAAAGATCTTCCCTTTACTCTGAGGCTGTGCCCTCAGGTCCTAGTCTCTCCTACTAATGGAAACATCTTCCCCAGGTCCACTCTATCCAGGCCTTTCAGTATTCTGTAAGTTTCAATCAGATCCCCCCCTCATCCTTCTAAACTCCATCGAGTATAGACCCAGAGTCCTCAAACATTCCTCATAGGTTAAGCCTTTCATTCCTGGGATCATTCTCATGAACCTCCTCTGGACCCTCTCCAGGGCCAGCACATCCTTCCTGAGATACCGGGCCCAAAATTGCTCACAATATTCTAAATGTGGTCTGACCAGAGCCTTATAAAGCCTCAGCAGCACATCCCTGCTTTTATATTCTGGTCCTCTCGAAATAAATGCCAACATTGCATTTGCCTTCTTAACTACTGCATCAACCTGCAAGTTAACCTTAAGACAATCCTGGACTAAGACTCCCAAGTCCCATTGCACTCCAGGTTTCTGAATTCCCTCCCCATTTAGAAAATAGTCTATGCCTCTATTCTTCCTACCAAAGTGCATGACCTCACACTTCCCCACGTTGTATTCCATCTGCCACTTCTTTGCCCATTCTCCTAACCTGTCCAAATCCTTCTGCAGCCTCCCCGCCTCCTCAATACTACCTATCCCTCCACCTATCTTTGTATCATCTGCCAAACAGTCTATTAGAATGAAATTGTCAGAACCCCTGATGCCCTCTGTGGAACTTGTTGATAAATATGGTCAATAGTTAACATTTTCCTTGATTTGTGCAGGATTAACTCTTTTCAACTTGGGGAATTGTTGAAGTGCTATTGTTCACTCAGTACTTGTGTGCTATCAGGCAGAAAAAGAGGTAACCAAGGTTCCAGCAGTTTGTTGTTCATTGATCCCTGCTGGAAAATTTGTATATATCAATGTTGGATGTGAAGGGACAAAGGCTTAGTTGTGGCGTCACTCATAATCAAACAGTCTATCAACATTCACTGGGCCCACACATGATGGGTGGCCATTTGGGAGATGTTTTGGAGGTGGGTTGGTGCCCTTGGAAAAGGACCCGAAAGGAGTCAAGACTTTCAGAAGAGGAGAGAAGAAAACAGGATTGGGGTGGGGTGAAGAAATACTCAGTTTAGATTTAGATTTTTTAGCAACAATTTTGGCTTAGAATGAGCAAGACTTGCAATTCTTATTTATTTATGCGATACCTGATTCCAGCTAGAGGTGAACTGCCTTGAGTGGATTTGAGGTAAGTATAAGACAAATTTCTGTCAGAGAGGCTCAAATGTAACACATCAACATTTTCATTTTCTCCTCCTTTTGTTATTATGGAACCAAACGCACATTCACTTTGGAGTGACTGCATTTGGACAGCAAGTTGAATCATGAAGCTAAACCGTTCCCTTGTTTGATCCTGCTCATCATAGAGAAACTGTTTCAACAGTGGACAGGTTTTACAAATTGAAAAGATTTTAAGCCTGGCCCCATAGAGTACTTGGCTGTAAAATATTGGCTCTGCCAGATTCCAGTGTGTTTTTTTGAAAGACCAATTTGGTTAATGGGTTTCTCTTGTCACTTTAATCCGATTGCTGTTTAAATCTTTTTTCCAGAATTTAATTTTTTTTTAATTGCTTTCCACGCATATCACACACCTTTCATTAAAAGAGCAGATGACCAACAGAGAAATCTGTAGCCATCTACTGATACTGAGTCATCACCTGCTGAGGCACCTCACCACCTGATAGTTTTTTCATCCTGCCTCACCTCCTTATTTTGAAGTTTGTTTTAAAATTTTTAGTTAAGTTTTGATCTCAATATTCATACCTGCTGAATTGAACTTGCCCAAACTTATTTCACTTGAAGACTGTGCAACTGACACAGAGGAGCGAGGCTGCTGTTTCCTGGATTTGAACCCGTGTGCTAAGGAGGAAATGATAGTGGCACTGTAACTTCCCAGACTCAAATTTTAAGATAAGTAGATGAAGATCAGATTTATTATGAACTTCTGGCTTCCATCATAAACTAGTTGGCTCATATTACAGAATCAACAGAATTGTTACAGTGCAGAAAGAGGTGAGGCTATGTGTGCAGCAGCTTTCCATAGGAGCACTTTACTTAGTCCCACTCTCCCACCTTCTCCCTGCAGCCCTGCACTTTCCTCCTTTTCAGATAACAATCCAATTCCCTCTTGAATGCCTCAGTTGAACCTGCTCCACCACATTCTTAGGCAGTGCTTTCAGATTCTGACCACTTACATGACAATGTATTTTCTTAATGTCACATTGCTTCTTTTGCCAATTACTTTAACTCAGTGTCCTCAGGTTCTTGACCCTTCCACCAATGGGAACAGTTTTTCCCTATCTGCTCTGCCCAGACCCCTCATGATTTTGAATAACCTCCATCAAATCTTCTCTCAAGCTTCTTCTCCAAAGGAAAACAGCCCTGTTTCTCCAGACTGCCTGTGTAACTGAAGTTCCTCATCCCTGAGACTTTTCTGGTGAATCTTTTCTGCACCTTCTTGAATGTCTTCACATCTTTGTGAGGTGCAGCACCCAGCATTGAATGCAATACTCCTGTTGAGGCTGAGCCAGTGTTCTATACCAGTTTAACATAACTTCCCTTCTTTTATATCCTGTGTCCCTGTTACAAAGCCTAGGATGTTGAATGCTTTATTAACTGCTTTCTCAACCTGTCCTGCCACCTTCAATGATTTTTGCACATATACACCCAGGTCCCTCTGCTCCTGCAACCCCTGTAGAATTGTATCCTTTATATTATGTTGTCTCTACATTCTTCCATTCTACCAAAATGAATCACTTCGCACTTCTCCACATTAAATTTCATCTGTCACTTGTCAGCCTATTCCACCAACTTGTTTATGTCCTTTTGAAGTTCTGTGCAAACCTGCTCACAGGTTCACAATGCTTCCAAGTTTCGTATCATCTGCAAACCTCAGAGTTAATATCCCAGACACCATCATCACCATCCCTGAATTTGTCCTGACTCACCCGCAGGACAGACCAACCAGAGGTGGTGGCACAGTGATATACAGTTGTGAGGGAGTTGCCCTGGGAGTCCTCAACATTGACTCTTGGTCCCATGAAGTCTCATGGCATAGGTCAAAAATGGGCATGGAAACCTCCTGCTGATTACCACATACTGCCCTTTTTCAGCTGATGAATCAGTACACCTCCATGTTGAACACCACTTGGAAGAAGCACTGAGGGTGGAAATGGCACAGAAAGTACTCTGGGTGGGGGACTTCAATGTCCATCGCCAATATTGGCTTGCTAGTCTACCACTGACCGAGCTAGCAAGGTCCTAAAGGACATAGCTGCTAGACTGGGTCTGCAGCAGGTTATGAGGGAATTAACAAGAGGGAAATATCTACTCGACCTCGTCGTCATCAATCTACCTGTCATAGGTGCATCTGTCCATAATGCTATCAGTAGCATGACAACTGCACAGTCCTTGTAGAGACCAGATCCCATCATCTCATTGAGAATAGCTTCCATCATGTTGTGTGGTACTGCCACTGTGCTGAATGGGATAGATTTCTAACAGATCCGCCAACTCAAACTGGGCATCCATGAGGCACTGTAGGTCATCAGCAGCAGCAGAGTTGTATCTGTTACAATCTATAACCTCATTGCCTGCATATTTCCCACTCTACCATTACCATCAAGTCAGGAGATCAACCCTGGTTCAATGAAGAGTGCAGGAGGGCATGCCAGGAGCAGCACTAGCCATGCCTAAAAATTATGTGTCAATCTGGTGAAGCTACAATACAGGACTACTTGCATGCCAAACAGTGGATGCAGCATATGATAGTGGATGCAGCATATGATAGAAAGAGCTAAGCAATCCCACAACCAATAGATCCGTACAGCCACATCTGTTTTGGTGATAGTGGACAATTAAACAACTAACAGAAGGAGGGGGCTCCACAAATATCCCCATCCTCAATGATGGGGGAGCCCAGGACATCAGTGCAAAAGATGAGGCTGAAGCAACCATCTTCTCAAAAGTGCCGAATGGATCATCCATCCCGGCCTCCTCCTGAGGTCCCCAACATCACATTTGCCAATCTTCAGCCAAATCTGCTCACTCCACGTGATATCAAGAAGCAACTGGAGGCACTGGATGCCATAAAGCCTAGGGCCTGACAACATTCTGGCATTAGTGCTGAAGACTTATGCTTCAGACCTAGCTGCATCCCTAGCCAAGCTGTTCCTGTACAGCAGCAACACTGCCACCTAGTCGCAATATGGAAAATTGTCCAAGTTTGTCCTGTCCCCAAAGAACAGGACAACTCTAACCCTGCCAATTACTGCCCCATCAGTCTAATCTCGATCATCAACAAAGCGATGGATGGGGTGTCAAGAGTACTTTCAAGCGACACTTACTGAGCAATGACTTACTCACTAATACTTAGTTTGGCTTCTGCCAGGGCCACTCGGCTGATCCTGACCTCATTATAGCCTTGGCCCAAGCATTGACAAAGGTGCTGAACTACAGAGGTGAGCTGAGAATGTCAGCTCTTGTCATCATTGGAACATTTGACCATGTGTGGCATCAAGGAGCCCTAGCAAATCTGGAGTCAATGGGAATCAGGGCGAAAGCTCTCCATCGGTTGGAGTCATAGCTAGCGTGAAGGAAAATGGTTATGGTTGTTGGAGGTCAATCATTGCAGTCCCAGGATATCACTGCGGGAGTTCCTTAGGGTTGTGTCCTAGGCCCAACCATTTTCAGCTGCTTCATCAATGACCTTCCTTCCATTATAATGTCAGAAGTGGGGGTGTTTGTTGATGTTTGCACAATGTTTAGCACCATTTGCGACGACTCAGATACTGAAGCAGTCTATGTCCATATACAGCAAGACCTGGACAACATTTAAGCTTAAGCTGATAAGTGGCAAGTAATTTTTGTGCCATATTAGTGTCTGGCAACGACCATCTCCAACAAGAGAGAAGGTAACCATTTCCACTTGACATTCAGTGGCATCACCAATGCCGAATCCTCCACTATCAACATCCTGGGGGGGATACCATTGACCAGAAACTGAACTAGACCACCCATATAAATACTGTGGCTACAAGAGCCAGGTCAGAGGCTGGGAATTCTGCAGTGAGTAACTCACCTGACTCCCCAGAGCCTGTCCACCATCTACAAAGCACAAGTCAGGAGTGTGATGGAATACTCTGTACTTGCCTGGATGAGTGCAGCTCCAACAACACTCAAGAAGCTTGACACCATCCTGGACAAAGTAATTTGGTTGATTAGCACCCCATCCACCTCCTTCACCATTCACTCCCTCTACCACTGACAAACAGTGGCAGCACCGTGTACCATCTACAAGATGCACAGCAGCAATTCACCAATTCAACAGTACCTTCCAAACCCATGACCTCCATCACCTAGAGGAACAAGGGCAGCAGATGCATGGGAACATCAAGTTCCCCTCTAACCCAGACACCATCCTGACTTGGAACTATATTGCAGTTCCACCATAATCGCTGGGTCAAAATCCCAGAAATTCCTTTCTTACAGCCATGTGGTTGTACCTACAGCATATAGACTGCAGTAGTTCAAGTAGGAAGCTCTCCACCACCTTCTCAAGGGCAATTAGTAATGGGCAATAACTTTTGGCCCAGTCAGTGACACCCCCCCCTCCCGTGAAAGAACAAGGGTCCCAATTCTGACCCTTGGGGAACATCACTACAAACCTCCCTCCAGTCTGAAAAGCATCCATTAACCAACACTCTGTTTCCTGTCACTCAGTTCGTATCCATGTTAGTTCAGGCAGTAACCCAAAGGTTTTTAACCTTCTAAATTCCTTAAGTTATGTTGTACCCTAGCTCCTAAAACTCCCTCAGTTAACCTTTATTCATAGTTTACCTTTTCAGTACTTTCCAAGTGGACCACAGCAAATAGTTTCTTCCCTTTCTCTAAATTCTTCTTCAGCCGCAAGAGGATATCCTCAACCCTGGCACCTGGCAGGCAGCACAGCCTTTGACACTCCCATTGACGGCTGTGGCAAATATAAAACAGTGTCTGTCCTCCTGACTATACCATCTCCTACCACTACCACATTCCTTTTCACTCTCCCCACTTCACTGACCTCCTGTACCATGGTACTGGCGTCAATTTGAAGGTGTTGGGGGTGGGTGCTGGGAAGTGACCACTCCTTTTCCAAGAGATGTCTGATTTTAAAAGCAGGTTGCTGATGGAGGCAATCGACCTACCTCACCCTGGCCTGAGGCCCGAACAGGGCTTTTTTTGGGCTTCCCCACAGCTCCTGAACTCGTTAGCCCGAAAATTGAGGCTGAGCAGGAAGCATCCCTTAAGTGCTTAATAACTGGCCACTTACAGATCTCAATTGAGACATGGGTGGACAGGCTGGCCTGATCTGCTTCCAGCGCATGTACATCCTTCCTTAAATAAGGAGACCAATACTGTACATAGTACTCCAGATGTGATCTCACCAATGCTCTGTATAACTGAACCCTACTTTTGTATTCAATTTTCCTTGCAATAAACGATAACATTCTATTACTTTTCCTAATTACTTGGCTGTACCTGCATATTAACCTTTTGCAATTCATGCATTAGGACACCCAGATGCCTTTGCGTTGCAGAGCTCTGCAATCTCTCACTATTTGGATATTATGTTTCTTTTTTTCCTTCCTGCCAAAGATGGACAATTTCACATTTTCCCATATTATACTCCATTTGCTATATCTTTGTACACTCACTTAGCCTTTTTATATCTCCTTGTGGCATTTTTTATGTCCTCTTCACAACTTACTTCCCTACCTATCTTTGTGTTTTCAACGGTGGCATAGTGTTATTTTCACTGGGCTGGTATTCTAGAGACCCAGCACAATGCTCTGGGGACCAGGGTTTGAATCCTACCACAGCAGATGGTGAAATTTGAATTCAATAAAAATCTGGATTTACAAGTTTGATGGCGACCATGAAACCATTGTTGTAAAAACCCAATGGTTCACTAATGTCCTTTAGGAAGGAAATCTGCCATCCTTACCTGGTCTGGCCTACAAATGACTCTGGACCTGCAGCAATGTGGTTGACTCTTAAATGCCCTCTGAACAAAATGTCTAGCCAGCAATGCCCACATCCCATGAATGAATAAATTTTTAAAAATTTAGCAACTTTGGTCCCTTCAACCAAGTCATTTATATAAATTGTAAAAAGATGAGGCCCCCTGAGCACACCATTCGTTACATCTTGCCAATCAGAAAATGACCCATTTAAGCCTATTCTGTAAGCAAGAGATGCTGGTCATCACTGCTGCCATCCCACCTCAGTCCCTTCAGTGTGGCTTATGATCCTTTCATAGCACATACCCCTGTGATCAGCAATTCATTTTGGAACTCATTGCTTTTACAATAAAATGTTAAGTAGTATGTCATAAATGATCCACTGTCCTTTTTTACTAACAGGCAGCTTGATGTTCATTCTTGATCATGCACAGAACCCCGGGGTTGCCATGACATCAGCTTGCCTCTGTCACTGCCTCCCGTGGCAGACCTGACTCCAGGCCACCTCTGCCTCTGCTGGATGAAAATAGAAGGCGGAACGCGATGTTGGGAAATTTCTAGAATCCCAATTCCCGCTTCAACAATGAAAATCTGACATACGAAATTCATTATTTTTAATATATATTTTTAACATATGTTTACAAAACAGACAGTTTGAATCTGTTGATAATTGAGATTCTTCTGAGGATACTTGCTTTAGTCAGTTACTCACTTCACTGTGCTTGAACATGTATTCGTGAGTGTGATTGTCCAGGCTGCAGATTACACAATGACAGCTGCCAGTTTCATTACGTGATCCTGTGACAGCAGATGTGTTTTTTTTTATAATAGGATCAAAACCTCCATTTCAGTTATCTTCTGTCCCAACCCTCCCACCAACAAAGTGGAATGTTCAGCTTCCCTGAGGCGATCAATAATGTGAACCAGCCAACAAAATGTAAAGTTCACCACCAAATGCACCAGCAGAGCTGGAATTTTAAGTGACCCCTCAGTATAACTGCAGTGCTATTTCAGTTCCTTTCTGCTTAATGCTTTCCTTTGCCTTGTTTCTTTTCCAATCCATTTTAAAGATTGGTAGTAATTTATTGGGTATACAAGATTAAAATCTAAGGGGTTAAAAAGCCTCAGAATTTCTTTAATACATCTTTGTGTTAATTTAGTTAGTATTTTAGCTTATTTGCACTTTGAGCTGCCCAATCCAGGGTGCATAAATATTTTGGAGAAAAGCTGTAATTCTGCTTTTCCAACTCATTGAATATCATTTGTCAGTTTCATTCTTTTTAAAACAATCTGAATCAGGATCATGCTCAGCTCCATTGTATAAAATCAATGTGGATTGATTTGTATTTGAAATCAGAATGTTGATAGTATCAGCAAAGCTTGACCCTTTGAGAACAGTTGTAGTATTTCAGCATCTAAATAGATGAAGCAATGTTTGAATTAATCTTCTGTAATTCTCATCATTCTGTGTACTCTCTTCTTAGTTACTTTCTAACCTTCATTGCCAGAAAATAATTTTTGCAGGTATTTCTGTGAAAGACAAGACATATCTATTTTGAAAGTGGAAACTGCTCCAGTGTTTGAAAGCTTAAAATTATATGCGAATCAACGTGAGCTCACATGAATTTATTCCGAAATGACATATGGTTGCAGTAACTGCAAAACAGCTAAAATCACCCACTGATGCTGTGGCTTTTGGCTACCAAGACTTTGTTTGATCTATGACTATGCCTTCTTTTCAAAATGAAATCCTCACTAGGCCACTACCTCCTTACAAAGCTTCAATTGTCTTGTTAGCATATACAAAATTGCTATGGAATTCATTATCAAGCATTTCTTCTGAATAAAGGTTTCTGAACTTATTTTAGATGTATTTGAAGTTATTTTTCTTTCCCCCTCCCTTGGAGGGCACAAAATGTGGCGAACTCAATTTCCTGTGGGTGGTATCTTCTTACTGGAGTGCCTATTTAAAACGGAATCACTGTTAACGGTGACATGCCAGTTTTTATGTGCTTTATGGTCATTCTCCTTAGAGCAGGGAAGGCTAAGAGGAAATTTTATAGAGGTGTTTAAAATCGTGAAATCATGGAAAATAAAGAGGAACTGTTTCCAATGGCTGATAATGAGATGATACAGATTTAAGGTGATTAGCAAAAGAACAAAGAGGTCACATAGGAGAAAGTTTTTTTACGCAAAAAGTGATTAGGATTTGGAATCTACTGCCTGTTAGGGCAGTGGAAAGATTTAAGAGTAGTGAAACAATGTTAAACGGGGCAACGTTAAGCAAGGGCTTACTGTAATACACAATAAATTTTTAAATAGAGTTCAATTTTACTGCTGCTGCGTCATATCAAGTGTGGGTTTCAGTACAGATATGTAAACCTATGATAAAGATATTTTTTCCCTGTTAGCATGATTTTTAATTAACAGAACCAAGATCTATTAGGACCGTATATTTGCTAGAGGCAGTGTTATCAACCATTTTCCTCAATGACAGAAACATAACTAAGGATTAACTTTGATACTATTTAACCAGCAATTCTATAAATTCACTCTCTCATGCTATCAAAGATTTTTATGTGACTGTACACAATCAAAGATGACAACAATTGAGTCTAGGCACGAAAACAGAACAGTACCTTTACAACATCTTTGATGTGTGTTACTTCATGAAGCCTATGTACCTCTTCCAGTAGCCTCTATAAACATTCTGTTTCAGGTGTTTCTCACATTTCCAGCTTGCTTGTGGCAATATAACTGGAAGAGGAAGCTATAAATTATAGAATAAGTTGCAAAAAATATGCAAGTCACCATAACAGTGTTGAATGAAACTTGATGCAAGAATAAAGAGTTGGAAGGAAGGAAGGAAAATCTGGTGAGATTTATCAGTGTGCCCCCCCCCCACCAATGGATAGTGTTGAATTAATTAATAATGAAGCTTAAAGAGACTTATGGATTTTAATAAACTTCAACACTAAATATTTTAACTATTGCAGCAATCAACAAATCAATAGGATATCAATGAATGTGGCCAAAACAGTAACTTAGAGGCCAAGGATGTAGAAATTTGGCTGCTAACAGGCCAGCCATTCTTCCAATATGGCAGGCAGAAGGTGCAAACTCCCATTACATATCTTTATCAATCTAAAGGGATTCCACTGCTTTCATGTACTGCTAAATTGCGACCGTTGGCAGCATTTCATTAGAACCATGTCCACTATCACAGCAATGAGCATAACTCTTTTTAAATCAATGCCATGTGCCATCTTTATTCTAACCAGGCTATCAGACTATTGGAAGACAAACGATCTCCTGTCTAGATATGGCTCATTACTTCTCAGAAGCACCTGTGCACAGCTTCAGAGCACATCTACAATGAGAGCTGTTTTGCCACAAGGAACATCATTGAACAAAGAATCAACATGCTCAAGCAGACTTTCACTGTCCGGACTATTCTGAAAAAGCTTTGCAGTACACCCTCAACTGGCTATCTAAAAATTGAGAAAACTGAAGGTCGTTGGTTTTGGTCCTTGCCATAAACACCATTGCCTATCCACCAATTCCATCCCTCTCCCTGACAACTGTCTGAGGCCAAATCAGACTGTTCACAACCTTGGTGTCATATTTGATGCTGCGATGAACTTTCAACTACATTTCCACGCCATCACAATGGCCACCTATTTCCACCTCCGTTACATTACGCAATTTTGTCTCCTGCCTCAGCTCAACTATGCCTTTATCACAAGTAGACTTCACTATTCTATTGCCGGTCAGCCTCCCATGTTCCCCTCTGTAAACATGAGGTTTTCCAAAGATGTGCTGTCCATGTCCAAAGGCTCAAAGCCCTCACCCCTGTGTTCACTGACCTAATTTGGCCCCCAGTTAAGCCGTATCTCCATTTTAAAATTCTCATTTTTGTTTTCACATCTCTCTGTGGTCTTGCTCCTCATTCTCTCTAATTTGCTCCTGCTTTATAATCCTCTTCCTACCCTGACTTGAGCAGAATATTTTGCGATTCAACAGGGTCCCAGGATACAACTATAACATTAGGGGACACTATTTCTGTGGCTATGTATGTAAATTTCATATGCCTATTACAGCTGACCCTCTTTCAAGATTGGTATCTATTACGTTTTTGGATTTCTTTTATCACTTTATTCTTTTTATTTTTAACTTCTACTTTTTGGATTATTCTCATAGGTGAGCCATAGCTCCCTACATCCTCAAATGCTTTTTACTTACCTTCATATCTAAATAAGTTCCTTTGTCATGTTTGGAACCTTTTCTTTTAAATTACTGTGGCCACTGTTTGGTTATAACTCATGCCTCCACATGGACCTTCCTTGCCATCAGAATATGGAATAATAAACTATACTTGACCTTTTTTACACTTTATCTGCCAAATCCATTCATTAAATAGTAATTGATGTGATGAAATCTGTATTGCATTTTTTGAGGCAGACCCTAACCAAAAACTGAAGCAGAAAACGAAACTGAAAAGGGAAATCAAGAAAGGAAATGGAGAAAGGAAACTGACCCGCCCAGTTTCTAAGGAAACAAAAGCTGAAACTGAGATTTGGAAACCAGAACTTCTGAGCAGACTGAAATTGATCGAGGATGTACGAAGGGAAACAGAATCAAGCAAGCTCAGTAGTTGCAGTTGATAAGCCCAGTGGTGCAGTACAGGCAAGCTGAAGAAGACAGAGTCCTGACCTAAAACCTGAGAATAGGTTGCTGCAGCTGTTTATTATTTGAAGGTAACATTTTTGGATCTACACCATCCAAACCAAGTTAGAGGTTCTGCAGACATATGCCATTTGTGGTGAAGACCATGCCCTTGGAACTCCGCTTGGTTGTGCGCTGCTGTTGGCTGAGGATCAGACCACATCCTAGATGGAAAGGAGCTGAAATTTTTTGCAAGGAAGAGAGTTTTGAAGGATTTGGTGATTGAGTTTAATGACCTATATGCTTTGTGGACTGCTGAGCCAATTTGTAAGATCGGTCTTAGATGTATCTGCCATTTAATGTGTAATTATTGTTTAGAATCAAATACAATTTGCCTGTTAATTCATGTTTAACTTATGTTGATTATGGTGTTAGAGAATAGGAGGTTATCTAAGATAGTATTTAATGTTTGTTGCTTGATACTTGTAGAGTAAAAATTCTATTGTTTTAAACTGTGGGATCTTGAGGCTTCATTCTTTTAGTTAAATAACTGGGATTTCGGAATTCTTTTAAAAAAAAACAGCTACTGGTCTCTCCCAAGATCATAACATAGAATAGTAACTAATATAATGGAGATAATTTTCACCTCTATGGTTGGGCAGAGTGGATTTGCCCCTCGATATGAAGCCTGCCCAATTTTCTTTTCCATCAATTTTAAACAAGAAGAAAATTTCTGTTGTGTATTGCACTGAGCAAGACTAGCACATGCTCAACTGCAGGCAGCTATTATTGAAGCAACTTTGTTTACACCTTCCCAACAGAGCAGGCAATATAACAAAATGCTCAGATCTTGCAAGATACGACATACCCTCCCATTTAAAAAAACAACTTATGTACATGTACCATTTTACCTTTTAATGTGTAAGTTCCCAGAATACAATATGACTAAACTAACATCAACAATATCTGAAAATTTAACCGGTTGGCTTGTATATTTTTTTTACTGTAATCACACCCAAAACAAATGTGACCAATACTGCCTGAATAATTTACATGCTAAAAAAATCCTTAACACCATTATGTGTTTAACAAAAATATCATTTGACAAGAAATAATAAAAAGAAAAAGTTTTTTTCTTCTTCCTCCCTACATACTTTCAATTAACCTATCTGGCTTCTTTCTCTTTCTGTCTGGGTATCTGCTTTCATTTCCATTAGCTTGATTTGGCCCTCTTAAAATCTCTGACTGTCAAATCTGAAGTTTAACTTTGACTACCAACTCCACTTAATGGTTGGGATTGTGACATAGATTAATTAGTCTTAATCAAAGACTTTGACTCACTTAGCTTTACCAGTGGATTCTGTGCTGCTGGCAAACTTTTAGTTTCTTTTTGACTTTCAATTGCTTCTGACTTTCACTTTGGGCGGGGAAGGAATTTGGACCATAGGACATTTCTCCTGCTCTCCCTTTGTCAATTTTCCTCTTTCAGGCAAATGATCGACGTGACACTGACAGAGTCTCTCTCCAATCTTCACTAGACATATGAATGCACGTAGTCTCTACAACTCCAATTGCGTACTGCTCTTTATCACTTCAGCGGGTTTCAGCATAACCTTCAGACCAGCACTGAACTCTAAGTTTCATGCCTCATATCATGACTTGTCTTCACTTTGTCTTGCTTTTTTTCCTATTATGCCGTTGATGTCAGGATTAATCAAACTAAACCATGTTCTAGGAGTATGTTTAAACACTAACTCGTTAAGTGAGCAACCTATTATAGACTTTTGGGTTATCCTGTAAGAGAAAAGAAAATTGTCCAGCCTGTGTCAAAGAGAAACATGGAGATTACTGCTTAGTATGTCACTTAGCAAACGCTTCTGTAAAGAGCTCTTCACAGCCTGTACATTTCTTTCTACAATGCCATTCAATGCTGGATGATATGGTGATTTTAGAGGGTATTTGACTCCATTCTTATTCAGAAATATTTCACACTTTTCTGACATAAACTGTGGACCATCATCTAACAGCAACAGCTCTGCTAACCCATAAATTGCAAACCAACTTCACTAAACCTCAATTGTTTAGGCACTTATGGTACTGGGTATAGACTCATCATTTATCCACTTGCTAGAGCTATTGATCAAACTCTTTCCATTCTACTTCAAAGAAATCAACCTATATTAATTTCCTTATGTTTGACCATGAAATAAGAGGAACATTGGTTGGCTCATTTCTCATTCGCAACTTTTCACCATCCCTTCAATATTTCTATCTACTTTTGGATACCAAATATAACTTCTTGCTGCTGCTTTCATACAGATTATCCCTGTATGCTCTTGATGAAGTTCCTCTAACAATCTTGCTAAAGCTTGGTGGAATAATGACACTTGAATCCCATAAGAGACAGCCTTGATCTAAACTTGGTTCATTTTTATGTGTGAAATACTCCTGCAATTTCTTATCATCATAATTTTTTAGGCCAGCCATCTATGACATAATTGAGCACTCTACTGAACATCACATCCTTGTGAGTTTCTTCACAGATTTCTCTGGTAGACACTGGCATGTCATTTGAGTATGTAAAGTAGTTCATGGGTAGCTCAGTGGCTAGAAATGAATCAGTCTTCACAGGGACTCTCAAAAGAACATCTGCATTTGCATAATCTGACTTGCTATATTTAATATTGTACTAATGGGCTATTAAAATCAACGCCCATATTGGAAGCTGTGCTGCTGCTAGGGAAAGCACTTCCTTCTTTGAACCAAATATGATCGTGAAGGCTTGGTAGTCAGTTAACAAAGTGAACTTCCAGCCATACAGATATTTGAGGAACTTAGTAATATCACATATGATCGCTAATGCCTCTTTCTCAATTTAAGTAATTTTGCTCTGACTTTATTAAAGTACATGAAGCATATGCTAAGGCTTCACCACACTGTCTTCCATAATATGGGATAACAACAGGTCTAACCCCTGTGGTGAGGCATCGCACGCTAAAATCAATTTTTTCTGGGGATCATAGTGGGTCAAAACATCATCACTAGTCAGTACTTTCTTCACTTCTTCAAATGCCACAGACCACTCCCAATCTATTCCATCTTTGAGCAGTTGATACAGTGGGGCGAATGTGTTAACTAAGTCAGGAATTAACTTAGAATCATGCAAAAAAAATCTCTATGAATGTTCTAATTTCTTCTTTGTTCTCTGGTATCTTCACTTTCAAAATCCCTTCAACCTTCTCCTGCATTGGGTGAATATTTTAACCATCAATTTGGTGACCAGGTTATGTTACATTAGACACTATGAAGCAACACCTGTGCTTTTTAGCTTTGATGCCACACTCTTGAAGTCTACCTAGGACTTTGTTCAACCTTACAATGTTCTCGTTTTCTGTCTTACTGCTAATTAGAATGCCATCCAAGAAGCAGCACACTCCTCTCATTCCACTTAATACCTGCGCCATGATGCGCTGGAATACTGTGGCAGCAGTGGACACCCCAAATGGTAACCTCTTGTGCTGAAACTGAGACTAGCATATGCTCAACTACAAGCAGTCATTAGTGAACTAACTTTATTTACACCTCCCCAACAGAGAGGGCAATATAACAAAATGCTCTGATCTCACAATATGCCACAGTTACTTGCAATTAGCATAACGTATATTTTAATAGTAGCTTTTGAGCAAAGTCAAATCCTTGTAATAGAAAATTAGTAGTTCACTACTTTCAGGCTAAGCTAAATTTTTAATTAAATTGGATGTGATTATGCTTTTATCCCTTTTATTTCACCAACTACAAGTGACTGACTTGGCTAATGATCTTTGAAACTTTCAGATAGTTTCATTGCAAAGATTACCAAATAGACTTGTCTCTTTGAAAGCTCCAGACAGATTTACTGAGATGAAAAGGGTAGGTGAATAAATACCTTTTGAAATGGTGACTGGAAGAAGTAGAATATAAATAATTATCTGTTAAATTCAATAAAACTCCAGATCAGACGCATATTTGAACAAATTATGCAGCATGTTTGTATTTGAAATGAGTGCCTCCCTCAAGCAACGGCCCAATCAACTCATCTTTACAACAATATATCAAGTTAAGAGAGAATTTTTGTGAATTAAGCTTTTTTTAACCTTTTATGTACCAGGTCAGAACTAAGACGATCCCAGTTGAAGCATTTTCACCAGTCTCTGCTATCACAAGTTGCCATAGGTTCATCACCAACAGTGGTAGCAGTCCCTACTACCATCAACACTTAGTGACTAATACATTCACATAGAATGACAGCTGATTTTGAAACTTTGTACGCATGGAATATGGAATCTTCACATCACTTGGAGCACAGCAGATTCAAACTTGTAGCCATTTGAATGTTTTTCAATCATTTTGTGAATCCAACACAGTAAAATCATGACAGTTTGGATCAAGAAATGATTGTGATCTCTTGCATTTGAGTGCTGTGCAGGATTTAATTCTTAATCTCCTTGTTGTGACACTGATGCAAATGAATTCTGTACTTTTTCGGTTCAATATCTCAGATGCACAGAATAAGGAGGTGGAATTTTCTTCAATTCACTTTTCCCTCTTCTGAATATGGTTCCACAGGTACCAATTCCTCTTTGCTACCTCATCTAAATGGACCATTGCTAATTAGTGAGCCTTGTTGATGAGTGTGGCCAGGCTGTCCAACTGCAGGTGGCACCATTGCAAGCCCTGTCTTCACCCAAGGTCCAGATATGCACAGTTCCAGTAGAGATTTGATGAACAGCAAATTAAGAACAGGCATTCTGGCAGTGTTTCTTTAAGTCACAGTGGTCCACTGTTGCTGCCTTAAATGAGACTGAGAATCCACTCTGGGATGTGCCTGGTCATTATTGTTCAATTACTTCTACCAAAACTGCCGAATTATTGGAGGATTTCTTTTAGGTTTGTTTTTAGTTGCATTCTTTTATGCTAGTGTTTGCTGGTTACTGCTGAATTCCCTGGATAAAGAACTGATGGTCTCCCTTAGAATGAGGATGTTGCACAGCTGATCTACCTAACTGCAAAAAGCATTAATTTCTCAAAGGGGAAGTCTTCATGGGTTCATTGCCATTCCTGTTTGTCTGTACAGGTTGAACTCCTCACAAAAATTGAGGAATACTGTCTTTAGTAAATAGTTAACAGCTTTGGGATAACCATATGCAAATAGACTTATCAAAAGGCTACATTTTGAACTATATTTTGCAGGGGCATAATGGAACAGAAACCATTGCGAAATGTGAAGTACTATTCAACTTTCTCAGTCAATAGGCTGGAAGTTGACCTTGAGAAATGTCCTCACTTTTCCTGCGAAACAGACTGACAGAGCTGGGTGAAGTAAACTTTGCACAGGGACTCGCACATATCATGTCGATAATATTCTAAAGAAGTATTTCCTTTGTGATTCTTCCTTGTAACTTGTACTTTCTTTTAGTAACACATACATGTCTACATAACCTATCATTAGGTTGTGCCTTTTTTTAACAGGTGACCCTATTTTTGACCTTCTTAATGAGTAATGCCTTCAACTTGAAGGTACAAAAAACTGGACTAGGTTAACCAGCCTTTCTTTGTTTTCTTTTCTCTTGTGTTTTGTATCTCTCCAAAGGTTTAGTTCAGATTGAGAACTAGCTATGTGGGAAATCACGAATGTAACCCATATCTAACCACTAGCAGTGCAGCAAGTTAGTGTAGTCATCCTTCCCATCAGCCCCTGGAGAATCAATGGTCCAAGCTGCTCCTGCCACTTGATGATGTCCTGTATTTATGTATCAACATTCTATGTCTGCTAGGCTATTCCAAAAGCTTTTAAAGGAGAATTGTCAATTTGGGGAAGGAAAATCTAGATTAAGTACTTCTTGCTCAAATTATTCCCCAACTTCATAAACTAAAGTGATTAACTCAGCTGAATTTCATTTTATATTTTTGTGCAAACACCAATTTTGTTATTTGCATGGACATCAGCCACTGGTAGAGGTAAGCCTGTATGTATTGCTGCTGGTTGCTAGCCCAGATAAATGGGGAGGGTTAGCAGAAGGAAGGGTATCCTGCTTAAAACCACCCTGCCAAAACAAAAAAATTGATGGTTGATGGGAAGGTGGTCAACCAGATTGTGGTGACCCCATGTAACATGGGAAGAGCCAAAAGAGAAAGGAAAGGAATCTTTGAGTCTCTTCTAAAATGCTGCAATGATGCTACCAACATGGATTGTCCCTGTATATTGTGGAATGTCATTATAGGAAATAGTGAAGGTCATTGCTTCAAACCAGCCTAGGAGCTGCTGTGGAGCATGAATCTTATCAGTTTCAAAAAAGAGAGCCACTGGATATTATACTTATATCTATATGCATGTTGAGAGGTGCAATGTGAGTGTTGGAGTTACTCAGGTGAACTAAATGCAGCAAAAGCAGCAGAGAATCTTAATACAGTACCCCTCCTGTCTGGAAGGCTTGGGACCAAGATATTTCTGGATTTCAGAATGTTCTGGGTTGTAGAATGATGGTAGATTGCCAAACCACAATTGCGTGAATGGGAAAGCACCGTAGATATAAATGTTCACCTGAAACACAAGGCAATGATAGATCATTGTAAAGCAGTAATAAAAGTTGTTTTACTTATCTAATTACTGTATCTTCTATATTCTGCTACCAAAGTACTATACCGAAATGATGCTCAAAAAATATTTCTGGGCAATTGGTTTTTCTGAACAGTAGGCTTCCAAACTGGAGAGGTCACAGCACAGGGTGTATTGCATTTTTGTTTGCTGCCTAAGTATTGTAGTCTTGATGACTTTAATCAATTCTTTTTTAATTGAAAGTATAGAAGCAGTAAATTGATTTTAAGAGTGGGATTCTGAAGAGGTAACTTTTATTTCAAACTCAGGTAAGCATTGAAAGAAATAATTCAAAAGTTTGGATACAATTTTTCCAATGTTGTAAGTTATCCATTTACATAGACATTGTGTGCCTCTGGCCCAGATTTTCACCACGATAGAGAGGCTCTCCATAACTGTACTGAAAATATTGGAAATGCCCGAAAATTGGTAGTCCAACCCACATGACACTTCCCATTTTCATGAGGGCAGGATTGGGGTTGGGGCGTGTTTCATGCATGCATGGTTTATGTAGACAGTCGGCCATTTAAATCATCAGCTGCCTCCACTGAAGTAGAAATTTGGGAAACCAGGAGTGTAAAACCTGACGTGTACAGGTTATTCCCAGTAAGAGCAGATATGAGCTTGGTGGATTTGTTTGGATAGCTAGCGTACCCCCTTGGAGAGGTAAGGTAATCCTTTGCATTGGGTCCTAGGACACCTTTGGGGTAGGTCAGGTGCCCTTTGGGAAGTATTATAAGTAGGCATAAATGTGCATAAAAAGTGCATAAACTCATTAATGTCAAGCTCATTGAAACTGTCAACAGACCTGTTGAAATCAATTGTCAAAACTGTCGGAAGCACATATCAAAGGGAGCTGTCCAGCTGTCAAGACATTTAAAGGTCCAGCCCTTTAAATCTTTGAAAAACATGTCTGGAGTAGTTTTAAAAAATGAATGCTTGCTATTTCACTCTGTCCGTTGACATAAACTTGAGGATTTCTATCACTTGTTCCTGGGTCACCCACCAGACTCCTATTCTAGCTCAGATTCGTGGGAGCCTGGAATTCTCTCATCTTTGTGCACTGGACCCGGGAGCAAAAACCTGTCTTCTGTGTAATTTTTATTCATCATCAGCACATCTTGTTAGTCTTGCTTGCTTTTCTAATTCTACCATTATCCAGGTTTCAGACTTTGAAGTCCATTGCTGAGGTATTCAGTTTAAGTAAGAGCACCCTTTAGTAAAAGGTCTGTACGCAAACCTTTGAGAAGGGCTAAATTGATGTATTTCCTAATTTTATATCATTTTGATAATTTCTCCCTATATTGTGCCATTGTATGAGGACAAGCCCATTCAAAATCACAATTCTTCAGTATTTTGAAAGTTCTTAAGACTACCAAAACCTCTGTAGGACTTCAAAATAAAAATAAGGGGCCAAAATTTCCCGTTGGAGGCGGGGGTCGCAAGATGGGTGCGATCCCGGGTTGCAAATTCACCCCTGTATCCAGCGTGTTGTGAGGCGTGATTTTCGCAGCGTTGGGGTCTTAATGGCCTTAGATATGGGTCTGATGCCCAATTAGTGGTCAGAGGGTGTGGAAATGGAGGCAGGACACCGGGAATTGGTCCCTTTCTGGCCTGAGTCGGCAACTATTGCTACAGCTGCCCCCTGTTTGTTGTGTTTTAAAATTGAGAGAATCTTCATCTTCAAAGTGGCCAGGGCAAATGGGGATCTGGGACCCAGGATAGGGTGCAGAATGGTTGGTTCATACAATTTTATGACTGTTTGTTTGTCCAAACTTTTTCCTTTTTGCATTTAAAAAAACTGTTTCAGTGCTACCGCACCAGTTCCCTCGGGTTTCAGCTGGTCAGTTTCAGAGGGATCCTAATGGCCTCTTAGAATCTCTTAAGTTCAGAAGGTGAGCTCTTAATGAGCCCCCTAGTGACCTCAGCATGCCCAATTTACGAGGCAACTTCACTTTCCCGCCATCTCCCTGTCTTCCCATCCTCGGGAGAATCAGCAGAGTTGGGAAAGAAGGTGGCACACTGGCACACAGCCCACTGGTGCCATTTTTTTCTGTTCTGCCTCTGTTCCATTCCAATTGTGGATGGGAAAACCCAGATGAAGTTGTATAATGCGTTTATCCAATCAATACAAATTTGTTATATGCTGAACCTAAATCCCCTGCCTCCACCTGCAAATTAGGGACGTTGGCATTTTATTTTGGCCTTGATCTTGTAATATGACCAGTAACTTTGGATGGAATTTAGTTCCTGTGACAGGGGTTCCCCGCATCCCCCCCACCACCCACCGCAGGCTGGAGAACTGGTGGGAGGTCCAACACAGTATAAGTGCAGGTAGGCACTTAACTGGTCAGCGTTGGGCCTCCTACCTGTTCAAGGCCCCTGGAGGGTGGAAGAGCTGCTGGCCAGTCAGAGGTCGGCAGCTTTCCATTGCTGGCAGCTCCACTATGAGCGGTGGCTTCTGCCAGTAATACACGGAGGCTTTCACCAGGGATCATTGCTGGACCCCTGGACATTGGTGAGTGGTGCAGGATGGGGGAATCACTGGTGGGAGTCACTGGGGAGGGAGGAAAGGAGGAGTAGGATGCAAGGGCAGGGGATGCAGCTCTTGGTGGACTCCCCCACTCCCCAGTGCCAGGCCCCATGATTGGGCACGAATTGCCTAAGAATAAGGGAGCACCCCACCCCCCCACCCCATATGAGGCCACAGGCAAGACATGGTTTGTTGGGCAGCCTTTGGGAGCCATGGAGACACATGAGGCCTATTAAATCCCAGCAGGCTCAGGGATAATTGGCTTTAAGTGGCTCATTGAGCCTAATTGGCATCCCACTGCCAAGAGGCAGGATTTCCATGTTGGGCCCTTCCCTCTCCCCCCTCCCCACTCACTAAATTAGTGTCAGTTTTCGCAAAGCTGGAAATTGGATGCAGGTACTCCCACCCAATTCTCCCGGCAGTCCCTGCCATCATGCCTGCTTTGGTGGGCTCTACAAACTCAGCCCAGCATTTTAAAAGTAACACACCCTATAATTTGCTGCAAGTTTTTTTTAGGTTAAACTAATCCCTTGTAATGTTCATTTGTAATGCCTTTTCCTGTTTAGAATGCTTCTTAATGTTTACCTGTAATCTGCAAGAAAGTTTATCTTGCTTAAAATTGAGCAATAAATTGCCATGAAGTTCAAAGCATTTTGCAGCAGATTTAAGTTTTTTAAAAAAAACCTGCACAGTTCTGAGGCCATTACTGCTATGATTGAGGGTGTAGGCAGTGCTGAGTCTCATAAATTGAATATTTATGTCTCCTATCTAAAGTGTTGGAAACAATGATTCCAAACTAGCATTATTAAAACAGTAAGAGTTTTTCTAGTACATATTATTTAACTTTTTTGTTGAAGATTATATACTTATGGGTGAGCCCTTCTAAAATAATGATACTGGAGAAGAGCAATTAAGCATATTTGCATAGGAAAATATATTTGGACTCAAGACTTAATATTGAAATATCCATTTAGAAAATATAATTTTGTTCTGAATAAAAATACTATGAGTTTAATATCTTTCTGATCCAGTACAATGAATAGTATAAAGATTATAAACTACTTTGAACAAAAAAAAGCCTCTATATGTGTGTGCCCACAGTTTGCTGGTTCAAGTATTTTTTTAAAAAAAAATCATTTACAGAAGTTTAATTTTACATCTATGAATAGGGCTAGGTGGCAGGTTGGAACCTGTGATCTAAGCCATAATCAGGTATATACTGTTTCGATTTTTTTTCAAGTGTTGAAATGTTCTAAAAATATTTGCTGTCATATTTTTGATTTTATCTACATAGGAATTTACAGTGAATGAAAAATGCTAAATGATAACTTTGCAATACAGAATTTATTCCAGATAAGGCCTTACAACTTCTGACTCACAAAGTCACAGTTAGCTGTCAGTGTTGATTTCATGAGTTTGATATTGCCCTTTGTTTAGAGTATTTGTTTGTTGGTAATTCAGAAAATGATTTCACATTTTTTTTATCAAAGTGGGAGACCTTGGCCCAGATTTTCGCCACAATATAGACGCTATCCGTCATGGCGAAAATAGTGGAACTGTCCCCCCACCAAACACAGCTATTCCCATTTTCGTGGGGGTGGGGCACATTTCATGCATGTACATTTTACAGAGGCAGCTGGCCATTTAAATCAGCAACTGCCTCCACTCCAGTAGAATTGTGGTACCCTCAGAGTGTGGAACCCGATGTGTGCAAATTAGACCAGGTAAGAGCAGGTCTGACCTGTGTGTAATTCTTTGGATATCCAGGGCACCCCTTTGGAGAGAAGAAGCATGAAACAAATTCCAATTGCCTTCCCTTAACACAAGGGTGTAGGAGGGTGGGGCACCTGGTCTTGCAGAGTAATCATTTTTGCCCCCACTGATTAGTGCACCTGGTGCCAGGAAGAACTTTGTACTGGAGAAGGGCGCATAGTGCTTTGTGAACCGAACAGATGGGCATGGCACTTTTGCACTTAGAGGCAATGGGAGCCAGTCACCATGAGCAGCTGGAGGGCACAAGGTTAGGAGAAAGAGGCTGCTACCCACACACCAGGAAGGAGGAGAAGGAGAGATACGTCAACCAAGTATTACGCTGTAGGATGGGTGTATGGACATAGGACATCCTACCTCAATACGTTGAAGAACCAGTGCCGAAGGCAATTGAAGTTAAGTCGTGAAGTGGTGACAGACATATGTTGCATGGTCCAGCAGCATTTTAAGTCACAATCCAACGAACCCTATGTCCTGTCAGTGACTGTGAAGGAACAGTTGCTTCTAACTTCTATGCCTCAAGTTCTTTCCAGGGATCATTGGAAGACCTGTCTGGTATATCCTAGTCAGCAGCACACAGCTGTATTAAGGCTGTTACCAAAGCCCTGTTTGCTCATGTGGGGAATCATGTTCATTTCCCTATTGCTTTGGCATCTCAGATGCAGACAGCCACAGCTTTTGCCCAGTTAGCAGGCTTCCTCAGGTGCAGTATGTTATTGATTATATCCATGTTGTCATAAAGGCCCAACTCAACATGTGGACACCTTTGTCAATTAGAAGTCCTTACACTCAGTCAATGTACAGGTATTCTTTCATGTGTGTGCAAGGTTCCCTGGCAGCTGCCACGACTCCTTCATGCAAAGGAGTTCCCAACTCCCTGAGCTATTTCAGCCACATTGCAGATTTGTAGTTGGCTTCTAGGGGACAAGGGTTATCCTTAAGAACTTGGGTAATGACCCCCTCTAGGAGCTCACAAACAGAGGCAGAGCACAACTGCAACAGCAGACATGTTGTCACTAAGTGTACCATCGAGCAAGCCATTGACATTTTAAAGATGCATTTCAGGCATTGATTGCTCAGGTAGAGCTCTGCAATATATCCCAGCAAGGGTATCAAGAATAGTAGTGATATGCTGCATGCCGCACAACCATGAAAGCTGTGAACCAATGATATTACTATGCTCTCATTCACTTTTGAGTGCTTACATGTACTAACCATTTTCACCATATCATCAATGATTATTGGTAGGGTTTGGTGGAGAAAATGGCTCTATGCAAATGCATGGTGCCATGTATGTTGCAGCTGCGACTCCCAAGGTAGCATGCTGTGTTCTGCAACCACTGACAACTCGACTGATTTCCTTCCTCTTAGTCACACTGTTATGCCGTGACAGTGTGCAGCTGTAAGGGACTTCGTCAAGGGTCACCAATGTGGGTGCATCTTGATATATGGGTGGCAAAAGGGCAAGTGGATGGGATAATGAGCATGGCACTGTTCATCATTTATTCCACCCAGTAAGCCTTGGCAACCAATTGCATGGCTGCATGATATCTGTACCAGCTAGTAGTGGCAAGACGATGCCATCTGCATGTCTGTGTCTTGAGAATCCACTCCATGCTTTCAGTGGTTCAGTAGAGTACAATCTGAATAGGCAGCAACAATGATAATTCTCTCATAGGGAAAGCCCATAATAGACCATCCGTTCCAGGGTCAGCTAACAGTTGGACAACATTTACATTTTGGACACTCACCTGACAAGGCAATGACATCTCCTCTGAAGCACAGAGACTTTACCATTGACAACCTATGCCTCAAATGGGCCTTTCAGAAGGCCCACTTTTCATACTCTCCTGAGTTGTCCAACACATGCTGGGCCCACTTCTGACCACTCACTACCTCTGGGGTCTCCTTTCCCAAGTCTCCCGCCTCTGCATACTTGAGCCAGGACCAAAAATCTGGCCCTATGTTTGAAGAGCTCTGCACGCCAAAAACCTTAATGTGCTTCAATGTCATGTCAAGGCATATTATATAAATGCAAGCTTCTTTCCTTCCATCTCTCTGGGTGTCCTTTTAACTCAGGATATTTGGCTGTTGCATTCAAAACTTTAAATGGAGATTTTAGTTAAACAGTTTGGGCTGTTACAGCTGCAAAGATAACCTTGTTTTATGGTTGGTCATGTATGCAATGAAAATTTTTAGCCCCGTGACTGAATTGTAGGTCAGAAGTTTTGAGAGGTCTTTCCAAATGAATTCTGCATACCGTAAAGTAATGCGGATGTTTTAAATATCCCCTGTTACAGTGCACACATTTTGCTCTGAAATGCAGAACTGATCTTGAAAGGAAATTTCAATTTCTGGACTATTATTCAGTTGTGGAATGAAAAATTATTATCTCCATGACCAACTATAAAACTATGTTTAACCTCTTCTGCTGCTCACAAGATTTTAACTGTGGTGGTGCAAGAACTCCTCTAGAAAGGAAGGGAATAATACTAATTGTGATGGTGTTTTGTGACTGTGGAATTATGTTTTTGTAAGGAATGTATTCAGCATACCAGTAGTATGAATGTGATAGTGATCAACAAAAGCTGAAGCTTTTATTCTCAAAGAAGGAAACCAAGTGCTCTTAACATGATTTATCAGGTAAATGCATTGTGTGGCATGTTATCAAGGCATGCTATCAAAACATCCCAGGTTCGACAGCTGTTTTGTGTTGAATTAGCTGATCTCAGCCAAGGAAGCAATTGGGCTGGTACAACTGAGCCATGGAAGGGAGAAATAGACTAGCAGTGGTTACTGTCCAAAATTGCTGCCCAGTACCTTCAGCTAGAAAATGTACGGATATGAATTGGGCTCAGTTGTGATGTTTCCAAGGTGAAATAGCTGAAAACACTGAGCTTATGGGTAAAAGATGGTAACTTAAATGAGGAAAGTTTGTTCTGCCTAAAGTAAAATCGAAATCTGAGTTTATTTTAGTTGCTATAATGTTAATCCCATGAAAATAAAATTCAGAAACTTTTTTCTGTAGTCTACATTTGTTTCTTAGAACTTAGGCTAACTCTGTTGCACGGTATCTCTATAAAGCGAGAAGTCTTTGTATTCCTCTGTATTTAGCAATACTGCAGTTTCTTAAACCAATGGATGTAACCATTCAACAAACATTCAGGAAGACAGCAAAAAAAAAAAATCACCTTTTGGTCTTCTCCAATCCTATTTTAAGAATTTTGTAAAATTCTGTTACAGTGAACACAATATTAAGAATACTCTAATGCTAAATTGAGGTGGATACTTCTTGATGTTTTGTTCAAATTACATACTATAACTTAGAATCCATGCATATCATACTTGAGTAGTAACTCATTTAATATTTGCGCATCACAGTGGCTTTGAAGCTTCATGCCAAAAGTTTAGTGTTTAAATCTCTGGACGCTGCATGAAACTCTTACTGGGCATTCTGCTGGTCCTGGTGTCCACTTTGAATATTGAGACAGAATATTTCAATTCTTCCTCAGAAGGAGTTTATCATGTGTAATCAATCCAGAGTTGGAGCTAATGCAAGGGAATAATTTAATTATTTTCATTACTAAATATTAACGCATTCAACATTTGCTCTTTTTGATAATTTGCTTTATCCTGAGATAGAAATAATAAAGCATTTCTAAAACTACTGACAGAGGAAACTGTTAACACCGAGATAATTATTCACTTTTAATAGTTATCTCACAAATTGAATTTATGACATTTTATGAATAAAATAATGAGTTTATTTCTATTGAAAAGAATTTCAATTTTGCAAACAGTAAAGATATAAGCATATTCTATCAAAAATGCCTGATAAAATTAACCTTTCCATTGCTAGTTTTTTCCAATTATAAAACTTGGGATCAAACCTTTCCAAATGTTATATACCTAAGTAGAGAATGTACAAAATCTAGAAAACTTCCAAAGGCTACAGCAAAATTCACATAATTATCAGAATATCTAATTCAGATAATCAAAATTTCCTTCTGGTTTGGGAGTGAAGACATAATAGCCTGGATTTTCAGTTAGCAGTGAAGCGATGGCACCTCATGCTGACCTCTGTGTGGCATGGATTTCCCTTTTCTCAACATCAGTTTGAATCTGGTGTCAAGTGAGGGGAATCACCAGGTATCCAACAACAGTTGTGCCATCTAGCAGGGTGAGCAGCCAATCACATTGAAATATTCTCGACAGCAAATCAGGAAGTAAAATGCACTTAATTTTTCCCTTTTAATTAAAATTTTTACAGAGAATGAAATAACTGCTCAGAGCATAGAAATGGGTCAAGATAGAAGAGGAAATAACATAAGTAAACTTAAAAAAATATATTTTTTTCATAATGGAGAAATTTGACATTCCATAAATATAAAATTGTTTTTTCATTGCCATTGAGGCTGTTCAGCCATTATTATGAACTTAGAACACCGATAAAAAACCCAGTTATACCTATTTCAGCAATATGTAACTTTTTAAAGGGTTTCACGGTGAGAGTAATTGTATAAAAGTGGAAGTTCTCGACAGTTCAGTGATTTCTACTTGATAGCAGAATGACTTTGTCAGCACACTCCATGGGGAAAGGTAGAATCACTGACAGCAGCTTCTGGATTATTGGGTTTAACTGCGCATTTGTAGTCTCCAGAAGTTGCCATTAGCTTCAGAGGAGTAATCTAGAAAAAACTCTGTTTCACCATCATTACTGTTGCAAGATCTGGAGCATTTTTCTTTTAGAAGAAGGAGTGTTTTCTGTTCTGTCATTGACTCCTTCCAATTCTGTGGCCATTGACTCAGGCTGAATCTAGCTGTGTGCAACCTTAGAACACTTTGATTGAGAACTGATCTTTAATCCTCAGATCTTATCCAACACTAGGATTGTTTGATCCTACCTTCACCCACCTCACTCCCACCCAATGGCAAGAATTTCGGAACAGTTTTCTTACCCCTCTACTCAATTTTTTCAATATTCTGTTTTTTGGCATAGCCAACCCCTCCAGCTTTGATGAACTCCAATTTGTCCAAACATCAGATGCCTTTACCTTCTGCTGCATCAAACCTCATTAAACCAGCACTTTGTCACTGACCTGCATTGGCTCCATGCCTCCATTTAATTTAAAATCTTTGTCCGTATCTTCAATGTTCTCCGTAAACTTGTCACTCCTTACCTGTAAAACTTTCTCCAGCCTTTTTGACACCCACCCCCTCACCAATTAATTATTCAACTCTTCCTTCATTCCTTTCACCTCATTGGTGGTAGAGCATTCAGGCACCTTGGCCCTTTTCAGAATTCTCTTCTTAAAGCCCTTTTCTTCTTTACCCCTTTTAAACCCAAAATCTCTTCTAAAGAAACCACCATGCCTTGGCATCCCTTCCTTTTCATGTTTTTCCTGTTTGTAAAATTCTCAGGATGTTTTTCTGTGTTAAAGGTGTTAAACGTATGAACGTTGTTATTGTTCCAGTAAGAAATTTAATGCCAGTGAAAGAACTGGGGAGAAAAAAAAAGCAACGTGAGGATTTTTTTATTTATTTAGCAAGTGGTTACGATCTGGAATGCATGGCCTGAAAGCATGATGGAAGCAGATTCAGTTGTGACTTTCAGAATGAAATTGAATTAGTGCCTGAAGGGGGAAAAAAAATTGCAGGGCTATTTTGAAAGGGCCGGGGAGTGGGAAAGCTAAATTGCTCTTGCAGGGGGCTGGCACAATCTTGATGAGCCAAATGGCCTCCTCCTCTGTGGCAACCATTCTACATTTCTATGATTTGACATATAAACTTATTGTTACCCAGGTTGTGTGTAAGTGGAATAGTCTCTAGTAATAGTGCTAACTGTGTGAATCTTAACACATTTCCAATTTTATAGAGCTTTGTGAGAATATTCAAACTTAATTACAAAGACACATTTGAATGATGCAGATAACAGATTTATTCCTCACGACAGGGATTGAATACCACTGCAAACTTGGCATTTTCTGCTGTGTTTTGAACTGAAGTGTGGCATATTCTATCCAATCTAGACACAGGTAGTCTCATGCAATCAAACTGCAGTACAGTAGACTGGAATTGAGGAAGTAAGATGCTTCCTTTCAAATATTGTGGGAGTCATTTAGGTGGAGTGCCGGAGAGTAAGTGGTAGACTCTGTGTCATAAGGTTTTGTAACACAGGACATCCACCCAACTTTTAATTGCTCCCAAGTACAAATTGTGGAAGTTCAGTCCTTGGTTGGATTTGATCCAATTTTGGACTTCTTTATCAGATGCCAATTTAGTGGAAGGTCTGCCTGAAGTGGAGTTCCTCAGCTCCTCTAGTCCCTTCCTGTCCCTTAATGTAATCTAAGGGAAACAGAGTAGAGGTTGCAGTTCAAATCACACTAGATAAGCCACAATATCTCAGTGCAAGTTCCATTCACAGTCTACAATTTTTGTCTTGGCTGCAAACTAGTATGCATGATATACGGTGCTTAGTAAGAATGTAGTCATGGCATCTGTTCGCAACACGTCTATGGAGCCGTTAGGTTTTTTCCTCCGTCTTTGTGAAAGGGATCTGATATGAACTGTACATTTTAGCTAGGACTGTGCATAGTGGAATCTGTATGTTGGTTCTGGAACTGTGCAGGATAACAGGTGCTTTCTTTCAATCTCTGTAAGTTTCATTTGAATATCATTGCAGAATCTTAAATAGTATATCAAGCTAACACAAAAAATTACAGTTCAGAGTTCAGAACTAATGGTTTTCATCACATAGCAGTTGTTGCCCAATCCTGGGAAAGACAGGATTGGTATTGGCTACTCGAATTTTTTGATGCATAGCCTGTGACAATTAATAAATACTGTCATCTGAAACTAGTCACTAACAGCCTTTTAGTTTCAGTCCTTTGGTGCCAACAGTACAGGAGAATTTCAGTTTTAATTTATGATTTTCTGTGAAAGTAATGCTCTTCCTTTAATTGTTTGTTTTCAAAATATGCAGAAATCTTGTTCTTCTATCTGCAAAATCATACAGAAATGAGACAGCAATATTTAAAACATGGTTTTCTTTCCTCCCTGATGCCACAGCAACTTTATGCAGTCAGCAGCTAAAACAAATTGCAAAAATCCTGGGTCTAATCCTTAGTTTGTGGTGAATTAGTGAAGTTATGCTGGGGTGCTGTTGGAGGCATGAGAGTTGGCCCCAGGGTAGAGCAGGGTGGAAAAAATAATTTCAGTGCGCTGATTGCTATCCACTGGTTCTCCTAATGGAAGTGGGCATGCGTGAATGTTGGGGATGAGGATAGGATTGTATTTGGCCATGATGTTCCCTGTGGATTAGACTCACATGTTAACAATGACCTCTCAACCAGGAGGAAACCTGGTGCTTGAGAAACGACACAGCAAGGATTCAATATTTTCAGGAGTGGAAGGGATTGGAGAAGATTGAGAACCATAGTAAAATACGTTCTTGTATCCAATTATGAGGGATTTATAGGTATTGCATGCTCTCAGTCACAAACTGTTCCAGACCTGCTTTTTGTAAGGATATTTTTGTTCCCTTTGATTTTTTTTTCACGCTCCTGTTTTCTTGTTGTCCGCAGGCCTTACATTAAATGTGGCTGAATAAGTAACTGCGCAACCCATTCATGCCTGTGCTATTACTGTGCTGAGCACCTTTGAGCTGGACAGTTGTGGCCTGGTGACGGTCTCTAATTTTCTACTCAGTACCATAGATGATTGAGAGTTGTAGATATGAACTTGTGTACCTCTACTGTGTTATAAAAAAACCTTGCCCCACTGCCCAAAGCCAAACTGGTTAAAGCACTCTTAAATGTATTTATTATTTGCATTGTTCAGCCATTTATTAAAAGTTTATTTAAAAGCTTTATAGCCTGTTAATCTTGTACTATTGATGCCTGCAGATACTTCACTGAATTGAGGTTACCCAAGAACCTTTTGTTTCTTTTTAAATGTGCCTTCCATTGTATACATAGCGGAAGCTGACATTTTTAAAGCCTGCAATAATGGTATTAACCCATCATGGCGAGGGATTGGTGGGGGGTGGGGGGCAATATGGCGGGAAAACCCAAAATTGGTTTCACGTTGTTGTGAAACCAGTTAGCCATCGTCCGCTCCGTCTTTCCAGCTGTCTAACGTCGGGAAGCAAATTTTAATGCATTTGCATCTTATCATCTTGCCTGCTCACCAGAATCATCCTGGATCGTCTGGGCACGTCGGCATGATTGTACTCTGATGTGCTTCATAACTGAAATAAGTGATGTGTACCTGGTGAGCTGCACTTCACTTAGGACTTTGAGGTTTGTTTGCCTACCTTGCTTTGGGCAGCACTAGCGGTCATCAGTGCAAGGTTTTGCAGCATTGAGAACTGTGCGCGTGGCTTCAATTCAAATATGGCGTCCGGCATGAGGATGCGGCGAGCTGATAGTGTGGCAGGCGAAGCTCGCCAGCGAAATGGCATGTTTCCAGTCACTGTATAAATAATGAGGCGGGAAGGAGACAATACGGTGCAAACAACTGCCATTGCGACCAGTGGGTAAAACATTGTTTTACACGCCCGCTACCGTACTTAGTGCAATTCTGGGAGGATTCCGCCCATTATCTTTCATTTCCCTAACCACAAGGTGCTAATTGGAAAGCAAACCATGAAGATCTTGGAGCAATATATCTTAGCTTTCCTTGGACCAAATATTGATATATCATGCTGGGGAACCTTTTTTTAAGGGTTAACATAGAGAGAAATTAAATTAAAAAAATAAACCTGTGCTGCACCATTAAAAAAAAACCTAGTTGTGAGAACTAAAAGGCAGCAGTTGTTTCCAAATTATTTTGAGTGCAATTGTTATGAATTTTCCATCTTTGATTAAAATAAATGTAGTAAGGGTAAAGATATGTCTTGTGACTAAGTGAAGTGGTATATAAGCTTTTTAATGTCTCAGGCTATAAACTCAACTGATTCATTTTTAATATGCTTTTTTTATTTTGCGTGTCTGGGTAATTTAATATAGGTTTTTAACATATAAAATAGTTTCTTCTGGCAAACGGCATAATGTACAAAGCTGGTATGTATCAAATATATTCATGAGTTGTTGAAGAGCTGCCAGTGTTTGAGTGGATGGTAGCTGAACGTGTCTTGTCCAAATATGTATGCTTATATAATCGAGTGGCACACTGACTGTCACCCAGCTGCGCATACAAATTTTTTCAGTGACCTTTTAGCCTGCACTTAAGAGCTGGTTATGCCTTCAAAATGCTTATAAAATGACATCTTCAAGCAATTTGCTTGTGACATGGAAATTAATGGTACCCATTTGCTTACTGGCATGTATCTTTGAGGTCTTGAATCTCTACCACCCACCTTTGTTGTTTTTCATCTGCATTGTGCTACCTTTGGCATATAGATTGTGCTCCACATACATAGGGGAGAATTTTCTCCCTGTCATGTGGGCTGGGCGGGAGTGGGCGGTCGTGCGGCCGACTGCCGCCTGTGATCGGCTGTGTGCCGCCATTTTACGTGGGCAGGCCAATTAAGGCCTACCCAGCGTGACGCGCTCCCAGAAGCACTCAGGGCTCCCTGTGCGGGCGAGCGGAGGAGAGAGAGTCGGGGCCTGTGCTCTTTCACGCAGAAAGAAATCTCCCTGAGGCACGGAACTGCCTCTGGGATATTACTTTGATTATGAAAGCTTGAAGTAAAGAATAAAAAAAAATATTCAGACTTGTCCCCTCATGTGACAGTGTCACAAGAGCATGGACATGTCAATGAATTTTAAAAAATTTTTTATTAAACTTTTCATGAAACCTCATCTTGTCCCTGGATGAGGTTCCATGAAACATCCGAAAGTTGCCTGGGCTCTTCGCCTGCCCGCCAACCTTAAGGTTGGACAGGCAGCCCTGTTAATGAGTTCAATTGGTATTTAAATGGCCTTAACAGGCCTGTGCCAGTTCGGTGAGCGCACAGCCGACTCCAGTGCGCGCCTGCCGGACCAAAGATTGGAATGACGCATGGTGACGTCGGGACACAAGCACAACGTCACCGTGCATCATTTTATGGGTCGGCAAGCAGGCCTTGCCCCCGCACCCTGACCAGAAGATTCAGGCCATAATGTTTGCAAATGGCCACAAAGAATAATAATATGCATGTACACTCTCTCAAAACTGACAGCCTCAGGACTGATGCCATGCCGAATAGTGAATTTAATGCAATGATTTAGTTACTCAGTTACACAGTTCACAAAGTGATTAACGTTTTGCCAATAAATTTCTAGAGTGCAATGAATCTTAATGTGTGTGTGAGAAATTTTCAAACAATGCCTGCTTGAATTCTGAAAAAGATCCAGCAGTACAATTAAAGGGTTTGCCTTTCTCAACTTGGGTGTGCCTGTTGTGAACTCAGCTGCTCTCATTCAGCCTCACCCTGTACATTCAAGTATCACACACACACCCATCTTCTCATATCCAATCACTTGACCTCACCTTCACACAAGACCTCACCACCTTTGAAGTCTTGATTACTGACAAGGCATTGTATCATTGCGTTCATATATTTCTTAATGTCTTTATTCCACCTGGTCACTCCAACCCCTCCATTCTTTCCTTCCAACCCTGGAAAAATATATCTCTCTCGATCGTACCAGCATTGCTTTAACTTCCAACCAACCCTCAGACCCTTTACCTTCCTCAAAATTGCTGCCTTTGTTGGTCTGCTAAACAGTATTTTTGCATCTATTTTTGAAGATTCCTGGCAGACCCCTTCACTGCTCTCCTTGGTATTTTGCACTCACGTTTGAGGGCTACAGGTTTAAGCACACTTGGCTTAGTCATTTCAAGGTCAGATTTTATTTGACCACCTCAAGTACTAGCATCTCCCCTTCTCTGCTGCCAATTCCTCCACCTTGGGTGTGAAGGCTACACGAAATTCATCCCTGTCCCCCAAACCTGCTGCTTTGATTTTCCTTTGCAACCTTGTGCATCGCCATTTTTGGCGGGAGAAACTTTTGGACTTTTTGTCTGCAAAGTCAAGGCCATCTGCTTGGCTGCCTCAGCCTCCTGCTGTTCTGTTGTCTCCTGAGTTCCTGACCACCTCCTTCCACAATCCCATTTCTAATTTTCTTTTTGTCTGTAAGGTACGACCAGGCAAAAGCAGTCTGCTTTAATAGGACTTCATCCACAAACATAAGCATCCACTCATTCCACCAGTGGCACAGTTTGTTTAATTGCAGTGTGCACTACAGTGTAATCTACAATGTGCACTGCAACAATTTGCCAAGGCTCATTATCCTGACTTGGATATATGTCCCCTTACTTCAATATCACTGTGAAAAATCCTGCATCTATCTGCCAGCAGGATTGTAGGAGCACCTTCATCAGTTGAACTGCAGTGGTTCAGAAGAAAGCCCACCACTAACTCCTCAAGGTTAATTAAATAAACTCTGCCCTTGCCAGCTACAACCAGGCCTCAGGGATGAATAAAAAGCTGCAGCCGTCCTGAGCAAAGTTATCAAGGATATTCTGACTGATTACAACCGTAGTGAATTGTTTCTGTCCATTCTCCTTGATCTTTCTACTGCTTCAAAGTACTCTATAGTTCTGTAGAATGATAGTTCTGGGTCAAGCATGAGCTTTTTAAAAGAAAAGTGATGAGGTGAAGGAAGAGGAAAACAGTTCCTGAAGAAAGAGAGCAGCTTATGATGTTCACAAACTGGGCCAACAATGGGGAATTGTGCACTGCAACAATTCACCAAGGCTCATCATTCTGACTTGGACATGTGTCCCCTTCCTTCATTATCGCTGTGAAAAATTCTGGAATTACCTGCCAGCAGGATTGTGGGAGTACCTTCATCAATTGAACGGCCATGACCATTTTCAGATTCATGTGTTCTTTCTGTATGCCTGCATCATCTGTTGACGATCTTGTGAGTGGTGTTTCTGTTTGGTTTCTCACCCTCTCTTTGCCAGTTTTTAAAAATTCTTCTTTTCAGACCTTCGAGGAGACTGTAAAATTAAGCTGTTTCTTCTGGGTTCCAGGACACTATCAAGCACACTTTAAAAGTTTTTGAATGTGTAAAGGCGCTTGATATTGCAGAACTTGAGTATTGCTGAAAAAAGTGACATGCTATTGAAGCTTTTCGTTTTGTACTCATCAGGACAGATTTGCAAGGATACCAAATCTCAAAGGAAGCAGCATCAGAAAATGGTGCTGATTGGTTGGCAAATTTACTCTGGTCAAGGCATTGCCATGGAGAATGCACCAAGGGATTATTGTCTGTAATGCTTTTGTTTAATTCAAAAATGGCACATTGCCTGGACATGTTCCTTTTGCCTGCAGAGGACAGGTACCATGTGCATGAATATACGTGGCTTCTAGCAAACTTAAGTAAGCCACATTGACAGGGACCTGTCCATGGGACCTGTCCATGGGACCTGTCCACTGCAAGCAAAAGGAACATGCACCTTTTTTGAATTAAACAAAAGCATGGGGGACAATAGTGCCCTGCTGCATTCTCCAGCACAGTGCACCCAACCGACTTACCAACCAATCAGCACCCCTTTCACATGTAGCATAAATTGTTGCTGCCTTTGAAATTTGTTGTTCTTGCTTCTGTCCTGATGAGTGCAAGACGAAAAGCTTTGACAGCATATCACTTTCTGAATACTGTACATGTTTTTAATTTACTCAAACTGATAACGGTTCCCCAATATAAATTACAAAATTGTAATTTTCAGTAATTTAAAATAGAGCTACTCAGGTGGTGGACTGAACATGTGATTAAAGTGTTTTTTGGGGGTTAAACCTATTTTCAGCTGAATTGCATGAACTGCATCTGCATACCCTTTTAAAATGTTTCTTGATAGCGATGGTTCATGCCAGATTTTGCCTTCAATATGCAAGTATCTTTGAGTGTAATCTTGAAGAAGTAGTACACTTTGTGCCTATTTCACCAATTACGCCCAATGCAGTAACTGTCCTGTTCTATCTGAATACAAAAGTGGACATAATACTTTAACATTGGTGTTACAACTTACAAAAGAAAAATTAAACTAACTATATTAGCAATAAATTAAGTACTTGTGTTTATATTCTATATGAGCATAGAGACCATATACTTGAACCAATTTTTTTTCTTCGAAGAAGCAAACATTTTTATGGACACTTGCATTTTTGCATAATATGCAGTTATTGAGCAATGATCCAGCACTTAAGAATTTGTATGTTCTGCCTGTGTAGTTTGGAAGAGTTTTTTGTTCTCCTGCTCTTTCCCACTATCTGCAGAGTAGTGCTCCTATCATAGACTAGGAAATGAGATGAAAAGGAAGTTGATGCCAGCACTGTGCCCCCATGTTGCAGTGTAAGTGGAAACTCTGAGAAACAGTCTGAGCAAAGGTTGTAGGAGGGAGATTGACCAGATTTATTTCTGATCTTTCTCACACTAGCTCTAAGTACTATATCTTTTTTACTTAAAAATGGAGTAATGTGAATTTCTAACCCTCTTAGGTATTGTCAGTTGCTGACACAAAACAAATGTAGTGTTTGCTAATTTAAAATATAACAGTTTTTCCACTTGTCTTTTGCCATTAGGGTTAGTTCTTATTCTGTATACTCCTTAATCCTGGTTTTGTGGAAACTTGGCAAATGTTTATATTTCCTTTCACAGCATTAATAGCTCATAGTGTTTGTTTAAAATTGGAGCCTTGAGATTTCTCAACTTTAAATTTGAGCAAAGCAAAATGTATAGGGCTGTGCACTCTATATTAACTCATTCACGTACAAATAAACAATAAGTAATGTATGTGGTAAATATTGTCACTTCACAACATACCCATAGTGATGCATAGAACTTAAGTTGCACATTAAGTTTTAACAAGTGGTTGTGTTACAAACTTCTAAGAGCCACCACACACCAAAATCCACTGAACCATCTGTGTACACAGGTAGTATGCCATTTTCATAAGTGAGAGTGTGAGATGGAAAAATGACTAATAGGGAAGGGTTAGAAATTGAAGTATGTAATATACCATTCAGTTTTGAGACTGCATTTATATAGTTAAAATTAAAGCATAGTTATAGTGACTTAAGCAGTTGAGTGTCCTATAGCTTTTTCAATTTAATTTACTTACTTTAATTAAGTGATTTGTGTCTGTTCTCAGCTAACTGAAGTGACTAAGGATAATTCACAACTTGTTTTGGAAACTTTCTAAACTTGTCACTGCGTAAGGATTTTCATTCTAATCTACTAAAAGGTTCATTGTTTTTCATATCAATCCATTCCTGATAATTTAGTGTTTTTGCCCTTTGAATTAACAACAAATTAAAGGTGCATTTATCCAACCTCATTATGTATTCTTGACAGAGTCCAGACATCCATTAGAGTACTAAAACACCTGAGCCACAGGGAAAACATTTCCTGATTGATAGTTCTGGCTCTCTGATCTCCTGTCAATTGCACAATGTTTATTCACACAAGAATGGTATTGAGCATTGTGCAATCATCAGCGAAATCCCCACTTCTGACCTTAAGATGGAAGGAAGATCAGTGATTAAGTATGGCTAGGCCTAGGACACTACACTGAGGAACTCCCTGCAGCAATGTCCTGTGACTAAGATGATTGACCTTCAACAACTACAGCCATCTTCCTTTGTCCAAGGTGTGACTCCAATCAGTGGAGAATTCTCTCCCTGATTCCCATTGACTTCGGTTTTCCTAGGGCTCCTTGATGCCGGTCAATTGCTGCTTTGATGTCAAGGGCAGTCACTCCCACCTCCCTTCTTGAGTTCAGCTCTCTTGTCCATGTTTAGACCAAGGCTGTAATGAGGTCAGAAGTCAAGCAGACCTGTTGGAACCCAAACTGAGCATCAGTGTGCAGGTTATTGCTGTGTAAGTGTCATTTGATAGTACTGTCGATGTCTGTTTCCATCATTTTGCTGATGATCGAGAAGAGGCTGATGAGATGGTAATTGGCCAGATTAGATTTGTCCTGCTTTTTGGTGGACAGCACATACCTGGACAATTTTACGCACTGTCGGGTAGATGCCAGTGTTGCAGTTGTACTGGAACAGCTTGACCAGGGGTGCAGCTAATGCTGCACGTCTGGTGTTGGTGGTTGTGGGGAACCTCCTTCGCCAGCCTCTTGGGGCTCATTGGAGACACAGCCCCCTCCACAAGTTAATTTAATTCCCTCATTTAACCCACACCTCCCCAGTCTATCTTGTGAACCTGTCTCCACCACCCCCCCCCCCCCCATCCTGCTCAGCCCCTCACCGGGGCAAGGTTGCCAAGTTTTTCCAGGTAATTCTGTTTTTGTTTTTCAAGGTTGCCAAGCCCTGGCGAGACCCCTGACCTTGGATTTACCTGGTCTTCTTGGCGTGGTGAGACCGATTGTATTCCCAACAGTGCCAAGGTGATGCTGCTGGGAGTACAGAGCTGCCAGCTATTTGATTGGCTGGCAGCTATCTAAGGTGGAACTTACTACCGAGAGAGGGGTTAGAAGTCTCCCTTTAAAACAATTAACACTGCTCCCAGTGTTAAGTTGTACAGGACAGCCAACGGGATCATGGGTGGCATTCCCCCAAATGTTTTAGCTAATGGGTGGGGGCCACATTGCCCTGTAAATTCCAGCTCAAGACTTTCATCGCAGATGTCATGTTGGTACCGTTCTTCCTCTGGTTAACGTGGTTGGTCAAGCTTGTCAGCCTTGCCAGACATGAAACTATTCATTCAACATATTCATTCAGGCAGTGATCTCCCCATCTGGCCCAGCAACTCAACCTGTACAGTGGACAGGACATTGTGTTTTGGGGCTCAGCTTCCTCATATAGTTGGTGGGGCCATTGACTTCTTCCATCATTTTCAGGAAGAAGTTGTTAAAATCCCAAAAAGCACAACATTGATTTACAAAACCACAGCCCGCAATGCTCTAAAAGACTACTGTTGCAGTTGTATTGACATTGTGGCTCTTTATATGCAGCACACTGAATGGTGCCTATCCAATCCCACCAGGGTTCTCAGGCGATGTTCCTGAGCTCCATATTTCCTGTGTTACATCACATTGGAGTCCTAATTGTGCCATAGGAACCCAGTTTACATATATTCAAGATCCTTCTGCCTCTCTATAGTGGGAGATTTGTAAGCTCTGATACTGTGATTAGTATCACAGTAGGTTGAAGGTGGGATCACTATTTCTGCCATTTTAACCCCTTGTCTGATTCGTTCATGTCCACCAGGTATGGGGTTAAAATCAAGGCCAAGGAGTTATTGTTTGACTGTTGTGGAATGTACATATTCTCCCTGTAGGGCCTAAGCTCACTTAGCTAACTGCATAGAGTTTAGGTGCATTTTGGCAATATGTGCTTAGGGATGCAAGTACTACTGAAGATGAACCAAGTGAAAGCATATCGTCTACCAGTACCGTTAACTGGCAATCTTTCTGCTGCTTGCAGGATCACCCAAACTATAAGATCTTTGACTGGCAGGGTAATTTGGAGCTATAATGGTGGGAAAAATTCCGATGACAGACAACCTCCCCAAGATCTCAACAGTAAGGCAGACTGACTGGTCAATCATTATGAAGGGTACAAACCAGCTTGGTTTAAATTGTTTTTTTTGATTAGTTCGACAATAAAAAATAGAACTTAAATTTTAACTAATCATAATTTTGAACAGAAAAACTAGTTTGTAACCTTTGTTCATTTTTTTTGTCTCCTTTAGGATGGCTCGTACTTGGCAGAATTTCTGTTGCAAAAGGGCTATGAGGTGAGAGAATGCAGATTTGACTGGCTAATATTGACTGCATTTATCTTGTTCCCTGTCTTGCTTTAATCTGTGCGTTTTTCAGTGAAGTCCAGATAAATCATCTCAGTTGCAGAAAAGAATTTGCGACATGGCAAACATTTTGTGCCAAGCCATGCTGTATTATCGCTTGGGTCTGTTGATACGTATGTCTGTTGGTTTGAGGCATACCTTACCCGCCCTTACATACAGTCAGATAAGCAACAATTGCAGAAAGAGACACAAATGCTTAATAAGTCTGGGAATTGCACTTCACATTGTCAGATTCTTGATTCATTTAAAATCGCATGAAAGGGAATTACGTAGGATATACGGCACAGAAACAGGCTATTCAGCCTAACCACTCCATGCCGGTGTTTATGCTCTACTCAAGCCTCTTACCGTCTTTCCTCATCTAAATCTACCATCAAACCCATCTATTCCCTCATCTATGTCTCATATGCTTGTCTTGTTTCCTCTTAAATGCATCTATACTATTCATTTCAACCACTTCCAGTGTCAGCGAGTTCCTCATACCCATCACTCTTTGGGTAAAGAAATTTCTTCTGAATTACCTGCTGGGTTTCTTGGTGACTGTCTTACATTGACAGCACCTAGTTATGCTCTTTCCCGTAAGAGAAAACATTTTCTCTCTATGCATTCTATCAATAGCTTACATAATTTTAAAGCCTCTATTAGGTCACCCTTCAGCTGCCTTTTTTCTTGAGAAGAGACCCAGCTTGTCAAACCTTTCCTGATGTGTACACCCACACATTTCTGGTATCATTCTTGTAAATCTTCTCTGCATCCTCTCCAGTGCCTCTGTATCCTTTTGATAATATGGTGACCAGAACTGCACGCAGTGCCCTCTTAAGTTTGGTCTAACCAAGGTTTGATATGGATTTAGCATAACTTTCCTAATTTTCAATTCTGTCTGCCTAGAAATTAAACCTAGTGCTTGGTTTGCTTTTTTAATGACCTTGCTAACCTGTGATGTAACTTCTGGTGATTGACATATTTGTACTCAAATCCCTTTTTTCCTCCACCTAGATTTGTACCTTCCAAGTAATGTGACCTCCCTATTCATCCTACCAAAACTTCTCATTCATCTGTGATAAGACAAATTAGTTGAGTCTTATTACAATGGAAGAGCTTGAGAGGTTGGACTGTCTTGTTCAAAATCACTTAGATGTACTGGATTGTGTGTTAGGGTCTATGATCCCATCTGTTGTCCCATCACCCAATGTAAGAGAAAATCACGTCATTAAACTCCTTAAGTAGTGCATTTCACTTTTAGCTTCCAAGATGCATAAACAGTCGATTATCAGATAAACCAGTTAATCCATAAAAATTGTTAATGGTTAGAAATCCTCTTCAAATGCCCCTCAAATCTCTGCTGTTACACTGGATCTGATTTTTGAACTACTTACCTCCCATGGAACCCTGGATTAGCTCATGGTTGATTCTCTCCTTCTTGGCCCTTTGTTTTCCACAGGATGATCTTCAGTTTGCCAACTGATACATTGTCCCTTGAATAGCTCTTGGACTCACTTCTTCTCCACAAATTGTCTCTGAACTTATGGTTTTTTGATGCTCCAGACTGACTCCACCCTGCCTGCAAGTCAATTTTAACCCACTAGAGCACATCAACCTTTAATAAGAGCAGGAAGTGCTCGAAAAGCTCAGCAGGTCTGATAGCATCTGTGGAGAGAGAAACAGAGTCAACGTTTGAGTCCAATATGATTCTTTTTCAGAACTGAGTTATTGGACTTGGAACATTAACTCTGTTTCTCTCTCCATAGGTGCTGCCAGACCTGCTGAATTTTTCCAGCACTTTCTGTTCGTATTTCAGATTTCCAGTATCCACGCTTTTTGTTTTCACATCAACCTTTAATTTTGGAGTCTTCCACATTGTCTCCTTTCTGACCTCTGCTTCTGACTAAGTCATATCTCTCCTATCCTTTGTTATACCTGTGTAGCCAAAGATAATCTTGCCAACCTGTTACCTATTGGGGCCCTGCCAGCAGATCACAAACTGACATTATCTCTATATTTCCCTAATTTGTGGACAAGCTTTTGCCATTTAGGAACTAATTGTGGATAACTATATTGACATCCTTCAATAGAAACTTAACTTGTGGATTGTGACACCTGGCCCCTTACTGAACCTCCCCACATGACAATACTTCCCTCCACCTTCTCGAGGGAAATTAGGGATGGGCAATAAATACTAGCCTTACCAGCGATGCAATCATTGAACAAGAAAAATACACCTAGCTAGCCCAGCTATTGTGTTGGCAGTTTAGCCATTATCACCAAATCACACATTAGTTTCTCCTTTACACTACTACTATCTTCTTCTTCAAGCACCCCAGCTTGTTCTGAACCTCTCCCCTCTCCTTTAAAATCCTTGTTTCCTCCAAGACCCCCTTGTGTTTCTCATGGGAATATTAGCCTTCCCTTCTTCCTCAACCTCCACACTGACTCCTCACCTTTGGTGATTTCAATCTTCATCACAACTCATCTTGTTCTCTCTCTGATTTCATTGGCCTATTGTTCTGGTTTAATGCCTGCATCCATCTAAACTTTTCTAATCACATTCAGCTTCACCACACTACCTTTCCATCTGACATAGCCTCTATTCTTCTATGGGTTTGATCACTGATGAGACCATCCCTGACTATTTCCTTCTATCCTTCACCACCTACATTCCCCTGTCCCCTTCCAACTCCACTTTCTTCTGCCTCAATTTCTGGAATGAACTCACCCAATTCATTTACAACTACATTATTAAACTTCAAATTTCTAGCCCTTGGATGTCCATTCACCACGCTACTTCTGTAGCTGATGATCTGCTCAAGAACTCCTTCTCCTCTACTTTGCTGTTATCCCTATTAAAATGCCTAATCTTTCTCACCCTTATCTATTTCACTTGATATGACCCTTCATTTTCTCTGTCTCGGGTCCAAGGGCATTAAGTATTATGTGCCTCACAACTGGTTTGTCCATCCCTAGATCTCGCTGGACCATATCATTGTTAGTCGGACTTTTCCATCCTCTGCCAAAATTGCTTCCTACCCCAGGATCATTTCGGAAAGCAGAGATGAATCCTAGTTTTTTTTTTACATTATTAGCATTCTCGTTAAACTCCCTTCTCCTGCTCAGTCCAACCTTGACTTGAACAAGCGTGAGAAAGACATGAGCTTTTTTGTCACTACGATTGATACCATATCTTTAGCTTCCTCTGTTGTATTTCTCCCTTCTTTCCAAACAAGCTAAATCCCCCTCAGAGTTAACCCCTTGAACTTATGACTTTCCCTAATTTCTTTTCAACTTCCCTTTATGCCCTCTCCAAGCTCACCTTTCCATGAAAGCCACCTCCTGTTCTCTTGACTCCATTCCCATTAAGCTACTGACCACATAGCATCCCTTCCCGGCATGCTACCAGGCATTGTAAATGGTTTAGTTCCTCGAATACTGTCCCTCCACCCTTTGAAAACTACTATCATCACCTCTGTCTCAAAAGCCTCATCCTTTATCCTTCTCTCTTTGCAAACTTTCCATCTCCAACTTCCCTTTCCTCCCAAGTCCTTGAACATGTTGTCACCTCTTAAATATATGCCCATCTATTCTGTAACTCCATGTTTGTAACTCCATTGACTTGCGGCGGGATTGGAAGATTGTGGCGGTGGGCGGGCGTGGAAAATCCTGCCCCTTGCCTTTGTTACCTCTAGACTTGACTATTCCAATGTTTTCCTGGCTAGCCTCCATCTTCCATGTTTCACGAACCTGCGCTCAACCAAAATTCTGGTACCCATATCTTGTAGCCTGTCTTGTTTATACACTGCTCCTATGCTTGCTGGCCTACGCTGGCTTCTGATCTGACAATACCTCAATTTTAAAATCCTCCTCCTTGTTTTCAAATTCCTCCATGTCCTCATCCCTTCTATCTTTGTAACCCCCTTTAGCCCCACAAACTTTTGAGATCACTGCTCCTCTCATTCTGCCTCCTTCCACATTCTTGATATTAACCATTCCGCCATGGTGGCCCTGCTTTTAGCAGCCTGACTCAACTAAGCCCTAGAATTCCCTCCCTAAGCCTGTCCGCCTCTCTAGCTCTTTCTTCTCCTTTAAGTTCCTTCTTAAAACCTATCACTTTATCCTTTGGTCATCTGTCGTGATTACTTTTTCTGCGGCACAATGTCAAAAATGTTTTTATTGATAGTGCTCTAGTTAAGCACCTTTGGACATTTTTACCATGTTAAAGGTGCTGTATAAATGCAAGTTGTTGTTACCACCCTTGCCGATACACTTGCAGCCAGACCTCTACCCCACCCACTATCTCACTCAATCCTTCTACTACTACTTGTTAGTAAATTAGATTTAGAATGAAAATGAAACTGCCAATCAGCTTTGCTTCATTTTACGTGCATGAATGTGGAAGAAAGGGTCTTTTAGAGTTTGAATTCAAATACTATGCAGACCACGAATTGTAGCTGACGTTACAACTCCACTACAAGTCTATTTGACCTTTGTACAAAAACAGTCGTACAAATTCATCCTGTGCACTGCAGTCAGGTGATAGTGAGGTAACATTCCTTCCATTGGGTGAAAGGCTTTTATTGGTTCACTAATGTGACCACTTGCGGTTGTTTGTTTTGCAACTTTCCTTCAGCACAATGTTTTAATTGGCAGGTATGCGGAAAATCACATAGACTGTGGCGTTAAGACTTGGAGAGAGGCATGGTTAGCAATATAGTTGAGTTTGCAGCCCTGGGATAAGAATGCTTACAATTACAGTTGAGGTAGAATATCTTCGGGTGCCCCCTAGATTTGGTAATTATCAATTTAGTTTATGGATACAGCTTGTTGAATGAAGAACTTTAGTAAACTTTAATGTTGTATGAATATTATAGTATGTGTTACCCTGTAGACGCTTTTGCCGGATTGATATTTTACATTCATATATTATATGAGCAGTAATACTGAAGAATCTACATTTCAGAAAATAGTAAAACTGACATCCAGTACATAAGCAGAAATGTTCTCCAACTAAATATTGGGAAGACCGAAGCCATTATTAAGGAGTATCTTAAAGGAAGAAAGTGAGGTCTAGAGGTGGAGAGGTGCTGCGAGGGAAATCCAGAGCTTGGAGCTTAGGCAGCTGAAGGCTGATGGAGCAATTAAAATTGCAAATGCGCAAGAGGCCAGAATCAGAGGAGCACAGGTATATCAGAAGGTTGTGGTGTTGGAGGAAACCAGATATTGGGATGGGTAAGTCCATAGAGCGATTTGAAAACAAAGATGAGAATTTTAAAATCAAGACATTGCTTGACCAGGAATAAATGTAAGTCAGCAAACACAGGGGTGACAGGAGAATGGGAAACGGTGTAAATTAAGACACAAGCAGCATAGTTTAGGATGACTTCAAGTTTACCTCTCAAGCTCCCTATTATCTTTTAAAAGTCTGTTTGGAGCCTTCCTCTTTGACCAAGCTTTACTCATCCTAATATCTCCTATTTTGGCCTGGTGCCCATTTACACATGATTATAGACTCATAGACGTTTACAGCACAGAAGGAGGCCATTCGGCCCATTGTGTCCATGCCAGCCAACAAAGATCTGACTAAATTAATCCCATTTTCCAGCACTTGGCCCATAGCCCTGGAGACGAGGGCAATGCATGTAAATATCTAAATGCTTCTTAAATGTTACAAGAGTTTCTGACTCAACCACCCTTTCAGGCAGTGAGTTCCAGACTCCTACCATCCTCTGGGTAAAAAAAAATTCCCCTCAACCCCCCTCTTAGCCTTCTATCCCTTAGCTTAAACCTATGCCCCCTGGTTATTGACCCCTCTACTAATGGGAAAAGTACCTTCCTATCCACCCTATATATGCCCCACATAACCTTATACACCTCTGGCAGGTCCTCTCTCAACCTTCGCTGCTCCAAGGAAAACAACCCCAGCCTATCCAATCTTTCCTCATAGTTCAGACTCTCCTGCCCAGGCAGCAATCTGGTAAATCTCCTCTGCACCCTCTCCAGTGCAATCACATCTTCCCTATAATGTGGTGACCAGAACTGCACGCAGTACTCCAGTTGTGGCCTAACCAGCATTTTATACAATTCCAGCATAACATAACTCTCTTGTATTCTACGCCTCGGCTAATAAAGGCAAGTATCCCATATGCCGCCATAACCACCTTATCTATCTGACCTGCTACCTTCAGAGATCTCTGGATATGCACATTGAGATCCCTCTGAACTTCAGTACTTTTCAGGGTCTTACCATTCATAGGGTAACCCCTTGCCTTGTTAGCCCTCCCCAAGTGCATTACCTCACATTTTTCCAGATTGAATTCCATTTTGTCACTGCTCTGCCCACCTGACCAGTTCACTCATGTCCTCCTGCAGTTTAAGGCTAAGCTCCTCACTATTTACCACCCTGGCAATTTTTGTGTCATCCGCGAACTTCTTGATCATACCCCCTACATTTAAGTCCAAATCATTTATGTACGCCACAACCAGCAAGGGCCCCAGCATTGAGCCCTGCAGAACCCCACTGAAACAGACTTCCAGTCACAGAAACATCCCCATACCATCACCCTCTGCTTCCTGCCTCTCAATTATATTTTGGATCCAATGTGCCACTTTGCCTTGAATCCCATGGGCTTTTACTTTCTTGAACGGTCTGACATGAGGGATATTATCAAAAGCCTTGCTAAAGTCCATGTAGACCACATCAAATGCATTACCCTCATCAAAACTCCTGGTTACCTCCTCAAAACATTCAATCAAATTTGTTAAACACGACCACCCCTTAACAAATCCATGCTGACTATCCCTGATTAATCCGTGTGTCTCCAAGTGCAGATATATTCTGTCCCTCAAAATTCTTTCTGGTAACTTCCCCATCACAGAAGTTAGACTGACTGGCCTGTAATTTCCTGGTCTATCCCTTCCTCCCTTTTTTAATAATTGGACAACATTAGCAGTCTTCCAGTCCTCTGGCATCTCACTTGTGGCCAGAGAGAATTTGAAAATTATTGCCAGGGCCCCTGATTTCTCTTCCCTTGCCTCCCTCAACAGCCTGGGATACATCTTATCAGGGCCTGTGGATTTATCTACTTTTAAGGCCACTAAACCCGCTAGCACCTCCTCTCTCTCGATGTTAATTCCCTCTAATGTTTTACAGTCCTGCACCCTAATGTCTATACCTGCGTTGTCCTTTTCCATTGCAAAGACCGATGCAAAGTATTCATTGGGGACTGTACCCACGTCTTCCAGGTCCACACATAGATTACCTCTATGGTCCCTAATTGGCCCAACTCTTTCCCTAGTTATTCTCTTGCTATTTATATATTTAAAAAACCCCTTAGTGTTTTCCTTTATTCTACCCATCAATACTTTTTCATGCACTCTCTTAGCTTTCCTAATTTCCTTTTTAAGTTCCCCCCTGCACTTTTTATACTCCACTAGGGACCCTGCAATTTTGAGCTCTTGGTATCTGCCATGAGCTTCTCTTTTTTTCTTAATCCTAACCTTTATGTCCCATGACATCCAGGGTTCTCCGGACTTGGTCCCCCTATTTTGTCTCTACGGGAACACATTTGCCCTGTACACGTGCTATTTCCTCCTTGAATGCCTCCCACTGCTCTGACACAGTTCTCTCTGCCAGTAGCTGCTCCCAAATTGTGCCAAATTGTATCTCATTTTAGTAAGATTAGCCTTTCCTCAGTTTAGAACTTTATTCCCGGCCCAACCCTATCCTCTTCCATAACTATCCTAAATCTAATTGAGCTATGGGCCAGAATCTTCTGTTGGGCATGCGGGGGCGGGCCCCGCACACCGTTGTGTAAAATGATGTGCGATGACGTTGGCCGTGTGTCCCGACCTCACCGCACATCATTCTGATCTTCCGTTCAGTGGGCGCACACCAGAGTCAGCTACACGCCCACCGAACTGTCAAAGGCCTCTTAAGGCCATTATTAAACTAATTAAGCAATTTGAAAGGGCTGCCCGTCCAACCTTAAGGTTGGCGGGCAAGCAAAGAGCCCAGGCGGCCTTCACATTTTTCATGAAACCTCATCCACGGGCGGGATGAGGTTTCATGAAGGTTTTATTAATTAATTTTAAAATTTTATGAAAATTCATAAACATGTCCCAGCTCATGTGACACTGTCACATCAGGGGCCATGTCTAAATAATTTTACTTTTTTATTTTTTCCAACTTCAAAACTGAAGTTAATTTCCCGGAGGCAGCTTCGTGCCTCAGGGAGATTTCTGCATTCTTTCACACGCATGCGCGAAAGAGTGCAGGCCCCGCGTCTCCCTCCTCCTCGCCAGCCTGCACAGGTTGCGCTGGGCAGGCCTTAATTGGCTTGCCCACATAAAATGGTGGCGTGCAGCCGATCGCGGCCGGTGATTGGTCCTTGCCTGCCCACGCCCGCTCCCGACCGGCCAGCCCAACGGGGAGAAAATTCTCCCCATGGTCACTATCTCCAAAATGCTCTCCTACTGACATGCGTTCCACCTGCCCAGCCTCATTTTCAAATATTGGTTCCCGAACTACCCCTCCCTTATTGGGCTTTCTACGTACTGGCTAAAAAGGTTCTCCTGGAGGCAACTTAAGAATTTTGCTCCCTCCCTACCTTGCACGCTAAAACTATCCCAGCTGATATTTGGGTAGTAAAATGCCCTACTATAACTGCCTTATTATTCTTACACTTCTCTGAAATTTGATTACATATTTGATCCTCTATCTCTCCCTGACTGTTTGGGGGCCTATAGTACACCCCCAAAAGTGTGTTTGCCCCTTTTGTGTTTTTCACTTCTACCCATATGACCTAATTTGATGATCCTTCCACAAATCAACCCCCTCACTGCTATAATTGATTCCTTGATAAATATTGTGACACCCCCCTCCTCTTCTATCCTCCTCTCTATCCGGTCTGAATACCCTATAACCAGAAATGTTGAGTTGCCTATCCTGCCCTTTTAGCCAAGTCTCAGTCATAGCTATTATATCAAACTCCCACATGCCTATCTGTGCCCTCAGCTCGTCTGTCTTATTCCTCTGGCTCCTTGCATTAAAATATATTCCATTTAGCTTTGCTAGAGTCACTTCTTTCTTGTCTAGCCTCTGTTTCCTCTGCCTTCCAGACTCACTAGCATTTTAACTTCTAATTCCATCTCAGCTTCTCTCCCCTCTGAACTACTTTTCAGGATTCCATCCCCCTGCCAATTTAGTTTAAGTCCACCCAACAGCATTAGCAAACCTCCCCACGAGGATGTTGGTCCTGTTCCTGTTCAGATGTAATCTGTCCAACTTGTACATGTCCCACCTCCCCCAGAAATGGCCCCAGTGCCCCAAGAATCAAAAGCCCTCCCTCCTGCACCATCTCTCCAGCCACGCATTCATCTGCTCTATCCTTCTGTTTCTATACTCACTACTGTGGCACCAGGAGTAATCCTGAGATTATTACCTTTGAAGTCCTACTTTTCAATTTCCTACCTAACTCCCTAAAGTCTGCTTGCAGGGCCTCATTTCTCTTTCTTCCTATGTCATTGGTCCCAACATGGACCACAATCTCTGGATGTTCAGCCTCCCCCTTCAGAATGCCCTCCATCCATTCCGTAACACCCTTGACCCTGGCACCCAGGAGGCAACATACCATCCTGGAGTCACGTCTACGGCCGCAGAAGTGCCTGTCTACTCCCCTCACTAATGAATCCCCTATCACTATTGCCCTTCCACACTTCTTCCTTCCTGCCTGTGCAGCTGGACCACCCACAGTGCCATGGCCTTTGCCCTAGTTGGTCTCCACAGAGGAACCGTCACTGTCACCGTTTTCTAAGGCCGAAAAACTGTTTGTGAGCGATATGCACTTGGGGATTTCTCTCACTACCTGCCTGGTCCCTTTCTTCTGTCTGGTGGTCACTCATTCCCTCTCTGCTTGCACTTCCTTAAGCATTGGGGTGACCATGTCCTGAAATGTGCTATCGACGAACCTCTCAGCCTCATGAATGCACCATAGTGCCCCAGCTGCAAGCTCCAAAACCCGGAGCTCAGGTTGCTCCAGTTGGAGGCACCTCCTCCACACATGGTCATCCAGCCCGCCAGGAGCATCTCGGATTTGCGCAGCATGTGCAAATCACAGGACTGAGCTCCCCATACATATCTTAACTAAATAAAATATGGATCCTTGCTTTTATTTTGCCCTTACTCCTCATTGAGTATAGACTAGATGCTAGATCCTCTAGATAGGCTAAATCCCCTAGTTACTGTTGACTGCCTGTCCCAGGGTCCTCCTCTCACACTCTCCCCTAGGTGCTGCTGATTGCCTGTCACAGGGCCCTCCTCTCACACTCTCCTCCAAGCGTTGCTGACTGCCTGTCCCAGGGTCCTCCACTCGCACTCTCCTCTAGGTGCTGCTGAATGCCTGTCACAGGGCCCTCCTCACAGACTCTCCTCTACGTGTTGCTGACTGCCTGTCCCAGGATCCTCCTATCACACTCTCCTATGCTTCTGCAAAGAACATTGGGACATTATTTAAATTAAAGACACTATAAATGTAAATTGCTGCTCTTGTTCTGTAATTGGAAGGTTTAGCACTTTAGTGTTAGCCTTTCAAAATTTCAGTTTTTCTGTTACATATCTAGATATTTTGATGTTGAGCCATCTTTTCAAAATTAGAAGATAAAATAGTTGGGTAAGAATGCAAATAAGAACATGTAAGAACAAGTGCAAATTTATTAAGAATAACCTTATAAGAGTTGCATAGAAAGTAGTTGAAAACATTGACAGTATTGAAGGAGCACACCAATGAATAATTACCATACTTTTTTTTATAAACCACAGTGTTGGATCAGAGACCATGGAAATGTAGTAATTATAGTTTTGATAAACGTAGGACAGTAGCTTTAAAAATAATCCTGTGTTGTAAAATCACATGAGCCGTGCAAACCAATGAGTTAGCAGCACAGGGAACCTCGAGGAGAGAGTTCTTCTTTAGTTATAGAGTTTGATGCACATATGCAGTTGCTGCTGCTGTCTTGCAAATAAAGTTAAATGTGTCCACCAAGAAAAGTTGCCTAGAAAATCAACTCTATAACAAACTGGCACCGAGGATAAATTAGATCTTGTACCGACTCTCGCCCAATGATTGTGAGTATTTATGTTCATTAAAAAGAACGGAAGATATGCTCATCTGAGATGCAACAGTTTGGCAGAATCGATCCCTTTGAGCCAGCCACAGACAACTGGACTCAATATGTGGAACATTTTGCATTCTACTTTCAAGCCAACAAAATCACGGGGAAAGAAAAGAGCAGAGCAATTCTCCTGAGTATTTGTGGGAGCAAGACCTACAGTTTAATTCGAAGCTTGACGGCTTCCAGTACACCTGATTCAAAGATTTTCAGTGAATTAATAGATCTCGTTTAGGGACATTTTCAACTGAAGCCCTCAGTCACGATGCAGAGGTTCAGGTTCAATTCACAGAATAGAGCCCCTGGAGAGACCATTGTTACCCCCGTGGTGAAATTAAAACAGCTAACGGAGTATTGTGATTTTGGTGAAACCTTGAATGACATGCTCAGGGATCATTTGGTGCGTGGCATGCAGGAGGATGCTATACAGCGAAGATTGCTGGCTGAAGTGAATCTTGATTTTAAGAAAGCATTAGAAATAGTGCTTATGATTGGAAAACGCTGTATGGGATTCACAAGCGATTCAAGGAGCGTAAAACCGTTCTCGTAATTGGGTGGAAATCAAAAGTCAGCTGAAAGTGGTGTGAAAAGCCCTGAGTCCACCGCAAAGTGGGAAACAATCCCCACTAACCGAAAACTTAGAGGAAACAGCTTAGCTGCAAAATCGAAAGCTAATTTTTATCGACATGGAAGCAATTATGCTCCTAATGATTGGCAATTTAAAAAGGTACAGTGTTATTTTTGTCACAGAAGTGGACACATATTGAAACATTACAAAGAGATTTATTCAGGCTTTCAGGCAACAATCGAAGTTCAATGAAGTCTATAGTGTATAAGAACCAGAAACAACCAATTCTAACAGCTATTCATTATTCAACATGAAAGTTGGGAAGACAGAGTCAATTATTGTCACTGTACAAGTGAATGGCAAACCATTAAAAATGGAAGTAGACACGGGTGCTTCTACCACTGTAATAGGAGAACACACTTTCAGGCATTTAAATAAAGGTGACCAACAATTATATTTGGAACAAACATCTGCCAAGTTGAAAATGTACACAGCCAAAGAAATCCAGGTTAAAGGTATCACCAGAGTAACTGTTCATTATAGACACCAATCAGCATGACTACCAGTGATGGTATTAGAAGGTAGAGGGCCAAGCCTTCTAGGCCAAAATTGGTTGAGGGAAATTAATCTTGATTGGCCAGTGAGATTTCAAAAGGAAGCAGGAAGAGTTCCTGTCTTGAAAAATGAACAAGGCAAGGTACTTCAGAAAGAGCCTGGAGAGTCTAAGGACTGCGACTGGATGCAAAAGGAGTGTGTAGCCATTCAGCAACCTGAAGAAATGAAGACTGTCTTAAATAATGACATGGAAGAACAGCAGAAGAAACTCAAGGAGACTCTGCTGAATAACAGAATTCAAGATGAAGAAAGAGAGTTTCGCAAAGAAAAGGAAAATTTGTTGAGAGACCTTCACACACTACAAGGATCCCTCAGGTCAAAGTTTGTGCCTCTGGAAAAGTATGAAGAGAAACAGGAAGAATTTAACACCCCTCTGAACAAACTGAAGAACCAGTTGGCAGAAAAGATGCAGCAATGTTCAAGGTTCCAGAGGAAGCCAACAGATACAAGGAGACAGAAGAGCTGAAGAATCAGCTAAATGAAGCTAAAGAGGCTTTGAAAGCAAAAATCGTCGAACCTTCCAAGATGTGAATAGATAATTAACTCATGGATAGCTCAACTACTGAACTAAGTCAAGTTGAGATTTAACCTGAGAGAAGTCTGTCTGACAGTGAAGTCAAAAAGAAGGCCGACTAAACTCTGTGGTAGAAAGAAGAAGTCCAAAAGGAAGAAGGTTCCAAAATGACAATAAAAGATGGAAATGAAGAAGTTAACAGGTGAATCGGTGAAGCCTAAACTTGTTTCCTATTTCACTACAGAATAACCCTCCACACTACGATGTGAACAACTTATGAGGACAGAAATGGAGAAGCGACGTCATCGTACAGTGTTACATATTAAATATGTACTGGAGAACTTCAAACAGGAGCATGTTCAGAATGACTTCAGAAATTGCATTATTAGTGCATATATTATTTCTCAGAAGAAAATCAGCCTCCTCAAGGACTTCTGCAAGCTTGTTTGTCCTGAAAGGGATGAAAGAATGTCCCTTGAAGATCAAATAGAATTGGTGTCAAATCAAATGTGGGACCTGTTAGAAGGAGCTGATAAAGAAAAAGTAATATTTTGCAACTCTGTGCTTTTGAATAATAATGACCTTCGCCTAGATCTTTTATAAACATTTGAGGTTCTATTATATAATTGCTCATCATGGCACGTAGGTCTGATGTGCTAGATGCCTGCAGTGTAATCAGACTGGTGCAGGCCGAATGTTATTTTTGTACTGAATGTGTGTGGTAGCTTGTATCTTTATATATGTTTGACTAACTTGATTGAGTTCTTTGCTTACTAATGAAAAGTTTAATGTAAGCTTCTAATGTTGTGTATATGCCAGTGGTGGGCCACCTGCGGCCCACTGGTTTCCATGCACATTATTTTTTTCCTACCAGTATTACTAAAGTGATATGCACGCAAAGGAAGGGCACATGAAGTGAGGTGCGTGCTAATTGCACGGAACATTGCTGTGAGAGCCGTGCACTCCCTCTGCGTCTAATCAAAGTGCTGCTATGGTTCAGTTGGCATGCCCTGCAAATTTTTATTCATGGGGTCATGGTTAGTGCACATGCCTTATTTCAAACTTGCAGCCCACTGAGATGAAGGAGGACCACTCATGTGGCCCACTCACTAACCTTGGTTGCCCATCACTGGTATATGGACTTCCAAAGGTGTTTGATAAAGTAACAAATAGTTAATTCCAGTTAGGAAACTGGAATTAAAGGGCAGTGTGTGTGGGAATACAAAATTGGCTAAAGGACAGAAAGCACATAGTAGTGGTGAATGATTTTTTTCAGGCCCAAGGAATGTGTACAATGGTGTACCCCAGTATTAGGATCACTACTCTTTTTAATATATATTAATGATCTGTCTTGTGTATACAGGGTATAATTTCAAAGTTTGCAAACAATACAAAACTAAAATATGTAATAAACAGTGAGGGGTATAGTAACAAACTTTAGGAGACAATAAATAGACTAATGAAATGGCCAGCTATACGGCATATAAAATTTGAAACAGAAGTGTGAAGTAATGCATATTGATAGATGAATAGAGAAAGCAATATAAACTAAATGGTACAAGTTTAAAAGGGAGCAGGAACACAGAGACCTGGGGTTGTACAAACAAATCTTTGAAGGTGGCAGGACAAGTTGATAAGGTTGTTTTAAAAGAAAGCTTAAGGAATAAATAGAGGCAGAGTGTACTAAAACGAAGAAGTCATGATAAATCTTTATAAATCACTGACACTTTAGAAAACATGACAGCACCTCGGAGAAGATACTGAGGAGGTTTATTTGAATTGCATTACGGAAGTGGGACTTCAGCTATATGGAGAGACTGAAGAGGCTGGAATTGTTCTCAGAACAGAGACGTCTAAGGGAATTTAACAGCTGTTCAAAAGTTCATGAAGGATTTTGATTGAATAAATAAGGAGAAATTGTTTCCAGTGGCAGGAGACTTGATAGCCAAAGGACCTAGATTTACGGTAATTGACAAAAGAATCAGAGGGGAGATATCTCACTTTGTTTGAAAAACATATTTGTTATGATCTGGAATACATTGCCTGAAGGGGTGGTGGAAATAGATTCAATATTAACATTCAAAGAGGATTAGATAAAATTTTGAAGGGGAAAACTTGAAATGGTATGGGGAAAGGGCAGCTGGTTTAAAATGATGGCTCTTTGCATGTGACTAGCAGTGTTCCCTCAGGGTTCTATCCTGGGCTACAACTTTTCACTATATTTATAAATGACTTGGATTAGAAATACTTTACATCGAGGTTTGCTGATGACATTAAGGGCTGTATTTTCATGCCTCTATCCATGTTGGAACAGAGGCAGGCAGGCATTAAAAATGGTGGACAGGACCCAATTCTGTGATTCTTGTCGCTGTTCCCGTCACCGGCTATTTTTAGAGGCATGTGATAAGGGTGTGGGTAGCAAACCCACAAGCAGCACTCTCCACCGCGCCAGCTCCATTGCGGAGGTTGGCATTTTAGACCTGCTGCTATTCTCATGGAATCGGGCCTATGTTGGTAGGCAGTGTAGTTCCCAGTAGAGGGGTTGTAAACCATGGGAGAAACTAGTCTGGAGGGGGGAACCTTTTGACAGGTACATTCAAAAGCTGTTGCCACTCCCCATGTCATAATATAATGATACATGATGTGTTAAAAGTGTTCTTAATACAGTGATTTTTGATAAGACTTTGTTTAGAAGAGGTAATTGACTAGCATTGTGAAAGTGGAAATGTCTTCAGATGCATCATAGTGCATTATCCACTGGATAAAGTGCTCTTATGCATTGAACAATGCTGAGATTCACATTTTACTGTATCAGTTGCACTATGTGCTTTGATCTTTTCACTATATTGACAGATCAGTCATCTGTTCAGCATTTGAAACAGTGCAACAGATGGCCATCTATTCCACTACTTAAAAGGCTTTAATATGATAAACTCTGAAAGCTTTGTTGATGCAGTTGTGCAATGCAATCGCATTATCAAAGCTCCACACCGTACTAATGAATTCAGCTTAACAGGCTTCTTGATTCAGCCATTGAGCGGTCTATGAGCTTTGTTTTAATTGAAAGTTTTATGAGCTCCTAAGAGGGCTATTTTAAAAGAGGCTTTTGAATAGCTGTTTGTATATTTTGACAAGATTTATTACCACTTGTGGAGTTGGCATGTGTTTGCTTATTTTGACAGTTTCACGAGCATGTCAAAGACCTTCCAATGTTATTATAGTGCTCATGAGTTCCGTCCATTGTAGACACTGGGTGAATGGCCATGGAGAGAGCAGGGGATATGGATGGGGCATGGGGGAGTAAGTGGAGTCGACGGGATGGTGAAGGGTCAGGGCTAGCTGTCTAATGCTCATGTACAGAACTGCGCTGGTGTCTTAGGAATTGAGGTGGGCCTTCTAACCTGCCTGCTTTGGCATCTGCTCGCCCCTGTTTTCCCCCTCTGCTCTGTTCTGGGTGGTGGTAGCCCTGACTCCAGGCTGCCCCACCACCCTGCAGTGAAAATAGCATGTGTGGGCACTGCCAGGCAGGAGGCAGGATCATGACATTGGTGAAATGGCCTGCCTTGCAATTTTCACCTTGTAGGTGAAAACCCAGCCCTAAGTTAGTAGATATATGAGAAGGACATTGCAAAATTGATAGATTAAATGAGTAGGAAAAATTGTGGCAGATGGAGCTCAATGTTGGAAGATGTGAGGCTGCTCACTTTGGACCCAGGAGATTTGAGTATTTTCCACCTGGCGAAATGCTATGAATTATGGAGGAGTGGAGAGATTCTGGGATTCAAGTACAGAAATCACTAAAAACTAGTGGACAGGTTCAAAAATTATTTAAAAGGCTATTTCTTTTTTGCAGTTCATAATGTTTTCTTCATCTCCTTTTTTGCCTTCTGTATTTCTCCCAGTCCACTGGATTTCCACTTTTCTTGGCATTTGTGTAAGTCACTTTCTTTAGTTTTCTACTATGTCTTACTTTATATGTTGATGTAGTTGCTTTGCTGTGTGGTAGAACCTTTGCTTTTTAGGGGTGTGTATTTGCCTTGTATTGTACTAAACACTTAATTGAATACATCCCACTGTTATTCTGTCTGTATATCTGTTAAAAACTCAGCCCAGTCTCATGTGTTCATGACTCATTGCTTCAAAGTTGGTCCTATTTATGTTTAAACCCTTGGTTCATGTGGGATCTTTCTCTTTCTCAAACCCAACATAAAACTCTATCACGTTATGACCATTATTTGAAAGATGCTTCCTTTCTGTCAAATTATGCAATATACAGAGCTACTTATTTTTTCACCTAAGATCTTACGTGGCTTGGGTAATAGTGTTAAAGTCATTGTTCATACATTGAGGAAAGGAGGAATCTAAAGCCAGTCTTTTCCTTAATCCAGACTTGCTACAGAGTAAAAGCACTGATTCCTCCTGTTTCCCCCTACACCCAGTGTGAACTGGTTTTTAAACACTTGGAATAATTCCCTAATCTTTCCCCAATTGATGGCAGCTGCTCTTAATTATAAACTTAAAGCATGTGCTCCATTGCAACGTTAACAATAACCCTGAGGTTACTACCCTTGAATAACCACGTGGGCCAAATGGACATTGATTCAGATATTTTCTCTCAAGAGTAAACAAGGTTGAGCACTAGCCTCCTCCCTGTTCAAAGTTTTCATCAAGGGCATGTTGAATGTCATCTTGAGGATGGACTGATAAAGCCCTTTCCAAGAGTTTCTAAAGAATCGTATTTATTTTCTCAAATGATTTGTTGATGAATTTTTCTACTGCTTTAACCATGAGGTGTGCTAGTTGTATATTGTAATGAGTGCACCCATGTCTTATTTTATGGGCAAAAGCATAAAACTGCGGATGTTGGAAATCCAAAACAAAAGTAAAACTACCTGGAAAAACTCAGCAGGTCTGGCAGCATCTGCGGAGAGTAACACATTTAACGTTTCGAGTCTGTATGACTCTTCAAGAGAACTAAGTAAAAATAGAAAAGAGGTGAAATATAAGCAGGTTTAAGGAAGAGTAGAGCTGGATAGAAGGCCAGTGATAGGTGGAGATAGACAAAAGGACAAAGAGGTGTTGAAGGTGGTGATATTATCTAAGGAATGTGCTAATTAACGGTAGAAAGCAGGACAAGCAAGATACAGATAGCCCTAGTGGGGATGGGGTGGGATGAAGGGAAGGGATCAAAATAGGCTAAAAGGTAGAGATAAAACAATGGATGGAACTACATTTAAAAATAATGGAAATAGGTAGGATAGGAAAAATCTATATAAATTATTGGGAAAAAAGGGAGGGATCGGAAAGGGTGTGGGGATGGAGGAGAGAGTTTATGATCTAAAATTGTTGAACTCAATATTCAGTTCAGAAGGCTGTAAAGTGCCTAGTCGGAAGATGAGGTGCTGTTGATGAGGTCAGTGAAGCTCAACACAAACTGGAGGAACAGCACCTCATCTTCCGACTAGGCACTTTACAGCCTTCCGGACTGAATATTGAGTTCAACAATTTTAGATCATGAACTCTCTCCTCCATCCCCACCCCCTTTCCGATCCCCCCCCCCCCTTTTTTTCCAATAATTTATATAGATTTTTTTCTTTTCCCACCTATTTACATTATTTTTAAATGTATTTCCATCCATTGTTTTATCTCTACCTTTTAGCCTATTTCGATCCCTTCCCTTCACCCCACCCCACCCCCACTAGGGCTATCTTTACCTTGCTTGTCCTGCTTTCTACCCTTAATTAGCACATTCCTTAGATAATATCACCACCTTCAACACCTCTTTGTCTTTTTGACTATGACATCTTTTGGCAATCTCCACCTATCACTGGCCCTCTATCCAGCTCTACACACACCACCCCCCACACTTAAACCAGTTTATATTTCACCTCTTTTCTATTTTTACTTAATTCTCTTGAAGAGTCATATGGACTCGAAACGTTAACTGTGTTCCTCTCTGCAGATGCTGCCAGACTTGCTGAGTTTTTCCAGGTATTTTTATTCTTATTTTATAGCCCTTGATTTGAACATATCAATTGGAAGACTTCAGAAATTCGGACATTACCCTGGAATGGAGAAAGATCCTTGTGGTCTTTCCCATTTTTTAAACTGTAAAGTATACTTGATACTAGAAAAACCTGAACTAAGAAGATTCCAGTTGTCTGTGCTGTAAATTTATTTGGTTCTATCAGATGAAACTTCAGCAATATCCCTCCTTACACCTGGAAGACATTCTTGTCAAATTAGGCCTAACTTCTTTGGGCTTAGATATGTGGGAATACTACCCTACAGGAAATTGTACATGCTCCATATTAACAACAATGACAACAGCTTGCATTTATATACCATTTTTAATGTAGTAAAATATCCTAAGGAACGTTGTCAGACAAATTTGACACACGAGATAATAGGACAGGTGAGCAAATGCTTTGTCGAAGGGATAGGTATTAAGCAGCAACTTATAGGAGGGAGAGAGATAGACAGGCTGAGAAGTTTAGGGAGAGATCATGCCAGAGCAAACAGATGGTCAACTTATGATTTCTCAGTAATTTGGTTTAGAGACTCTTAAGCATGACTCGATTTCTACATGTGTCTGACACTTAGCTGACCAAAAAATTCTATAATGGCTCAGATGAAACATATGATACCTGTGTGGTGAAAACATTTTTTTAATTAAGACATAAGTACTTGGATTTCATTGCTGTTATATTTTTGGGAAACCTGTGAGTTATTTTATGCATTACGTTTATTTCAAGGGCACTCTGGTATTTATTAGTCTAGTAGAGGTTGTTCTGTTCCTCCTGTACATTTTGTCCTTCGAACTCTAACTTACTTTTAGGTCTGTTAATGAGATTCAATGAATGAAGACTAAATTTAACTTTGTTGTATGTTTCTTCCCAGGTGCATGGCATTATACGTCGATCTAGTTCTTTCAACACAGGGCGTATTGAGCATTTGTACAAGAATCCTCACACGCACATAGAAGGGAGTAAGTTCATACTTGTACATGGTTGACGCTTTCCTTTCACCATGAAACTGTACCCTTGCTGAATTTACTTCCTTTTTTGCCTTCTATTTCCTATATGGCTGCCTAATAATTTTTTTTTTTATTAATAAGCATTCAGTTTGGTGCTAGGGTAGTTTTTGAAGCACAGTTTCATTTTCTCTGTGTTTCTATTCATACTCAGTTTTTCCACCTCAGTCCATCAATAAAACTGTAATAGCAGTTATTTTATGCATTTTATTAGGATTGGTGTCAATTTTAAAACTTTTTGAGACAATTAAAATGATGCATAACTATACACTGGCACAGGTTCTGATTTGTGCAAAGTTATCTTTTAATACTGTGAGGAATTTTCCTGTCAGTTGTCAATACTTTTACAAAACCTTTTTGTTAAACTCTTTTCATTTTCTTCAGGTTATAAAACTTGTTGGACTAATATATCACAGTGGATTCTTGATGCTTAATTTTTCTTGTAAAACATTGAGAAACTACTACTTAAAATATACTTAAAATTTTAATATTGCAAAAAAATCAATTTTAATTTGATGATTCTTATTATCTCCAACATATTTACAATGGACTGAATATTTTAATTTTCAAATTATGGCAGCATTGGGAGCTGTTGCGCAGCCACTATGGTAGTATCCAATGAGATTATATGCAATTATGCCTGCTATGGAGAATTAATTATATGTGGTTCATCTCTGGTCAACAGAACTGTAATTTAAGGGTACCATTGAATACTTCTGTGTAAAAAAGTGAAAATATGGGCATTTAGAACAATGGAAGGGTGAATAGAGAAAATTTGTAAATTATAAACAGGAAGTGTAGAAGCAAATCTAACTGTAAACTGGCACTGGTCCAGTTTTTTTTCTGTGGATCATTCTCAATAAAGATGTTGAACCACTGACTGATTACTTTTTTGCTATTGAGCTGAGGCATTAAATTGCCTGTGAACTTAATTTTTCTGTTTCTCCATAAAAGTGCAAATATCTGTTAATATATTAAACTTTGTTTTTTCTATCCATAATTCCTATTGATTGTTATTGACTCCCAAGTTTTGAATGTCTTGCTATTAATGTTTCATTTTCTTTAAGAGCCTGACATTCATTTTTTAAAAAATTATGCTAACAATAAAGAGATAACATCATTGTAGTGATGATAATTAAGCTGTTTGTTTATTTTGTAGCACTAATGTATAGTAACCTCTTTTTAACACTCCAGGATAGACAATGCTCAATTAAGTATTATTTTTATTATTTCATTAATAGAGAGGCGACACAAAATAAAATGTCTTTTACACAGTCTGATCTAATTTCAGTTTGACTTCAAGGGCAATAGTTTGAAGGATGTTCACTGTCGTCTTTTTTGATTTGGTATACTCCAGACTCTGCTAACACTAACTTGGACTTTCAACTTACAGATATGAGGCTGCACTATGGGGATCTCACTGACAGCACATGCCTAGTTAAGATCATTAATGAAGTGAAGCCCACTGAAATCTATAACCTGGGTGCACAGAGCCATGTTAAAGTAAGTGATTTTGAGCACCTAGAAACTTAGAGGGCCTTGCATACAAAAGCTCAGTTTGAGGAAAATTAGGCAACTGTTTGGTTGCGCTAACACAAAAGTGGATGCTGGAAATCTGAAATAAAAGTAGAAAATCCTGGAAATACTCAGGTCAACCAGCATTTGTGGAAAGAAACATTTCAGGTCGATGACTTTTCATCAGAACTCTGATGAAATGTCAATGAATCTGAAAAGTTAACTCTAATACACTTTCCACAGGTGCTGCCTGATGTGCTGAGTATTTCCAGCAATTTCTGTTTTTCTGCTGAATTGTGCTGATGGACACAGGTAAAATAAAATTAATTAGTACTAAAGACTTTGCAATATTAAAATGGTTTCAAATCACAGCTGCAAGAAGAAGTACAGCACAGTGTAAAGAGATATATAGAAGCAGAGATATTTTTCTCATTGTTTTTTTTTTCTTTTTAAGGTGTTGGACTCTTTTTTTATATGTTTTGTAAGTTTAACATGATGTTTTGCATGCAGTTTGGACTCAACTTTGTGACCACTAATCTCTAGTTCCTCTGTAGTCAAAAACTGAAATTGGACTGTTTTGCCTGAGGATAAATTTTTGCATAACCGGAACCCACTAAGCATTGACACACACCACACAAACACAGTGGTACACACGGCACCATTGTCACGATGTGAAATTGTTTTTCACAAATTCTACCGTTCAGCAAAAGTTATCACTACCACAATAAGCCATGTACACGGCATGTTATGAAAGCAACAAGTAAATGTGTTGTAGCCAAGGACTATTTACAAAAAATACATTTTTAAAAGGGAAACATTTAGATATACAAGGTTGTGATAGATGCTCTGCATGCAGAAGGGTAATATAGAATAAATATGGTTCATCTCCTCCACATCTGTATTTTGTAAAGGCAACAGTTACATCTAATCCGAAAAATGAATTGTCTTTTGCAATGGCTAGTCTTTTGCAATTTTCTCATTTTTCCTTTATTCTTCTTTGCAACTTACTTCTCCTTAATAATACGGATTATTCTTGAAGGATAGCTAGCACAAAAAGTTCTTATTTAGTGAAATCGTTTGTATTGGAGTTCTGATATAAAGTGACTGCCTATCTCTTAATGTTGTGCTTTCTTTTTCCAGTACCACTTGTTTGTTTTGTGTGTGATGTATGACTTCTAAGTTTGACTTCAGAGAAGTCTCCTGTTTCAATTAATGGAATGTTCGTCTGCAATATTTTTACATGTATATATTTGTGTTGGCTGCTGTCTCCCAGAAGCTGCAGTCCTCTATGAATCTCCCACTTCCAGTTAATTAAAAATGGGCCATTCTGAAAGTAGGAAAGTAAAATAATAGGAAATTAGCCTGGCTTCCTATAGGAAACACATGAAGATAGAAGAGACTCTTACAATGTGATTACAGAACTGTAGCAGCATAATTTTCATAGAAATATAAACACATGTCATTGTGAAGTATGAAATTTGCCTCTCATAACCTATTTTTTCAAAAACTTATGACAAGAATACTCAGCATCATGTTAAGATGAAGTCCATTTTAATGTGTTACTGTTTATTTTGTTTAAAGTGCTGAGATGTAATTGATATGGTGCATGTCCAGTTGATAAAACAATAAAAATAGATTTTTTTAGGGCATTGTGTTCCTGTATAACAGAGTGGTAAGACATGATGCAAACTAGTGATTGTTTATGAGGGGAATTACATGACTGATTGATTGCATTGGGAAGGCAAGGGCTAGACATAGACTTAATGCTCTTTTGCAAGGGCTGATGAGTGGCACGATGAACCACCAGCCTGCAGCTGGCTACAGATTAGCCTTGTGAGAGTCCTAAAACCGGGACCCATCTTGCCAATGTGGGGAAAAATAGGAGAAAAATAAGTTTAATATTGGGGAGAAACAATTGTTAGTGACACATGTATTTTTAATAATACATAGTGGTGAATATTAACATAAGCAGGTTGAGTAATACTTAATGTATAGAATCAAGAACGGCTCCTCACAAATGGAATATAGCGGATATTTCACTATGACCCCATTTTGTATTCCATCCATGTCACCAATACCAAAGCATTATGCTATTCCCAACTGTTGATTATGAACATTGGATGGGAAAAATCTGACCCATGTTTTCATACTTGCATACCACCAGCAGAATTTTATGCACCCAACCCTTCAGACTTGAGTGTTTGGTTCTTTGTGTTTGTGGACAAAAATCAATGCCACTCTCCAATTTTCACCTGGCTCCTACCCACAGCTGATTCTCCACGGGATCAAAACGCTGCTATTTACTGTGGATCAGAATTCCTGTTCTTGTGAAACTTTTCAACAGAAGCTCCTGAACACAGTGTGCAGCAGAGTTTCAATAGGCCTGAGAGTGAAATCTGATGAGAATGTTGCCAGAGTGAACTGGAGAAGGGTGACTTTGTGAACTGGGCTGGGGAGAATTGAAGAATGGTGTAAATATGTGTTAAACAAGGGGGAAAATTGGAGGAAAGTGTTGGTATGAAATAGAGGATGGAAACGGAACACCAGCATAAACTAGTACTAGGAAGAAGAATGCCAGGATAATTTAAAAAGGAATTAGGAGAGAAGAGAGGGCCTGTGTGAACTGGAGAGATTTAAGAGGAGTATCAGAGCAACGAATGAGATAGTGGGGAAATAAAAAAAGTATAAGCATGGCCTGGGGAAGAGGCAGGAAGACTATCAGTGTGAACTGAGTGGAAAGGGAAGAGAAAAGTACCTTCATATAACTGCGATAGTTGTGTAAACAATTTAGATACTTTAGCCATGGGAAATACCAATACATATCCATAACAACCTGCAATTTTTTTGCAGGGCGTGATGGAAATTTCCTGCACTTTATTGCTAGACAAGTGATGGAGTGTTGGCTGTACCTGCAGCTTAGGTTAAGACAAACCACTGTCCTATAGCATTTTTAATGTAACTACATGTTATGGACCCACATTCAGGTCTGTTTTTGACTCTCATATGAAGCTATTACTCAAGTTTTTCTTGTTCCTAGACTGGCATGCATGTCCTTCACCTTTCAGTTTAAATTTGATATTTCAAATGAAAGAAGGATGTTTTAATATTTCCTTTAATGTGTTGCACTGTACCTCCTCTATGGCCAGATATAATCTCTCTGGAACAGATTGTTTGGCTGCCTGGAAATTTTTCTAGTTTAGAAAGGAAGTTTACACAGAAACTCCTTGCATAATCCTCTTATTAAAAAATGCTTTGGAGAATGTTTTAGTATGAACTGTAGTCTAAACGCATTAAGTTTAAGGACTTTCAGTTTACCTTTTCTGTCTGATATACTTTTATTGTCATTTAAAAAATTTTTACCACTCTTTCACTGTTCATTTATCATGAAATGATTAATATCCCCCATTTTTATGTGCATACACATCGTGGACTACCTCATCAGAAGTTTGGCCAAACAAATTTTGCTTCCATCTTATGTCTTCTTCCTCATTCACTTTCACCTTCATCCTGTTCCATCCACCCTTTGTGCAAAAGGGACTTTTTTGTGTAGGTACTTTTGAAGATAGACATTCAATTTAAAATAAGGAAAAGAAAGAAATCGCAGCAAATATGTTACTGAGTATAAAAATGGCAATTTAGGCCTGTTTTAAAAAGCAAGGGACAATTTTCTTTTCCAGCCTTCAGTCAGGTAAAGAAACTGCTTCATTTTTTTGTCTGTGTTTTTTGCATGGGAAGCATTTCCTCCTGCCGGTTTGCCCTGGTAGGGTCTTGCACTGAATTAGATGAGTGGAAACAGAAGCGTAGCTGCAGACCTCTGGGCCTTCCAGCACTGAGCTGGCCACCAGCATCAGGGCCTTCTGGCTCCTCCTGTGGACCATCCTTCTAAACATTAAGAGGCTTAATCTTCATCAAGACTCAATTTTCGGTGTTGTTATGGTACTCTTCCTGGATTGAGGAGAGCCAGGTGTATGTGACTTTGTTTGGGAGAGCGAACGGTGGGGGTGGGTTCAGGGGTGGGTGGAAGGATGGCAGGTTGGTGCACTTTCAAGAAAAATCAAAGGCATGAGGCTCTGACTTTCTGTCAACCCTTCAACTGACAGTTCAATTGGAATAATTTGCATGACAAAGCCAGGGTCTGTGTTCTCCAGCTCCTTTGGAAGCTGTTGCTGCCTCGCTCTCCTCACTCAATCCTTTCTCCAGCTTCCACTTCCCCCTCTTTGTCCACAGTGACTGTCTTCCAATACCATGAATGGCTTGTGGGTAAGTGAAATAGAGGGTTAGAATGATTGGTTTTTCCAATGCTGTAATGCCCCAGTGGAGGGATGGGTAAAAGAAATCTTGGCCCCTGTTCTGGAGTATTGAGAAATAGCAAATGGAGAGGTACTCATCTGGTTCAGGACTGAGGCACTAAATAGTTTTTGGTGATGATTGGAACAACCAACTTAGCACAACAGCAATTGTAGATATTCACATGATGGTTTCAGAGGATACATTTCTTCCAGATTTATGCCAGCCATAGCTATATGGTAGTTTTCCTTCCTATATTTCATAAAATCAGGGGCTCATGCTGCACTCCAGAGATGTGAGCACATATTCTGAGTTGAGACTTCGCTGTAGGATTGAGAGAACAGTGCATTGTTGGAGATGCATTCTTTCAAATGGGACTTTAAACCGAGGGCTCATTTACCCCCTTGAACTAGGTAACATACCTCATGGTGCTATTCGAAGTTGAGCTGGGGAGTTCAAGTTAGGATTCAAGTGTCTACCCACTCACAATCACAAACATGAATTCTTCCATAAGCCAGTGTAATTGGGCAGCTTTCAGAACATAAATATTATTTTTTTTCCCTTGCATTAAAATATATTTTTTGATGTATTTAAGAATGATAACCTGGTGGCGATTTGTTAATAGAATAGAAAATGGGTTTACAACAAAAACTAAGTATTTTTAACAAGAGTATCTAGTTCTACATATAAGTAACCATGTTTTAAATCACTGAAAATAACCTTTAAAAACTATACAGAACATATTTACTGGTTGGTTGGTGTACAGTAGTTAGTTTCTTTAGTAAATTAATTAGTAACTTTTTAAAAAGTGCCTGTTGGCGCCATTGTACTAAAAACTTTAAGAGCCTCCTCAAAAGCCTGAAAATGTAATTAGTGGAAACTTGCTTTAGTGATTAATTTGATCTAGGGCAGTGACCAATTTTGTGGGCTTCTAAGCACACTGAATTTTTAAACCAGTGCAAATAAATTGACATGCTGCAATCTTTTGCAGTTTCTGGACAAACTTTACTGTAAAAACTAGTGCAAGCTAGCATAAACTCTATCCCAGTGAGTTTAATTGACAAAGGAATAAAGTGATTTAAAAGAAAAATAATATATCTTCAAGGAGCTGTGTGCTGGTAATCCTATTGCAGTCATTATTCAAAGGCTTCGCTCAATTTTATTTGCATGCCCATGTAAAGTGACCTTTTTGACATGAAAGTAAGTTTCTGTTTTTACAGTAAATTACATTTTTGTAGACATGTAGGTACTGTAGAAACAGAAGTATCACTTTTGTCTGTACACAGTTATTCATTTCCTTTTCCACAGACAGATGGCAGCAGAGTGCCATGCATTGTTAAGAAGCTGGCTGCTATGCATATACTGTGCTCTGCAGAAACACCAAACTGCACTTTTAGTTTATATCGATTGTACTCTGAATGTATACTGCTCCTGGCATCAATTAAGCCAGGCAGGCTGGATTTATAATTAACATTGAAGATGAAGCGGAATATAAAAAGCAGGTGGGACTCTGCAAAGTTATGTTGTTTCCACATTTAAGATTCTGTGTTTGCTTTCTTCCTTCTCTGCAACTCTGCTTGGAGAACTGATTTTGGTTTATAATTGAGCCTAACTGGAAAAAAAAACTGGCTAGTTTTACAGGTCAAATTGGCAAGATAAAGTATTTATAGGAAATAGTTGTGGAACGTTCTGTTACTGAAAACATAGGGCTGCCTCAGGTTACGGTATGGTTTGGCCAGTGTGCATAGCTTTCAGTCAAGCAAGTTTAAAAAGGAAATGTCAGCCCATGAATCAGGCAGGCATGTCTTGGGAATGTTCGCTTGTCTCGCACAAATCTCTGCCAGCATTTCAGAAAAGCTTCACTGCCCTTTGCGTTGTGATGACAAAAAATGAACAAAACTCGTTTCAGGTTTCTTTGTATCCTGCAATTCATAAGGAATCTAACTATCTGCTTGTTAAGAGCTCGACAGCAAAGAATGACTAGTTTGTAATTATATATTATGCTATACATATTTGTATTTGTAGCATTAAAACAGTAACCATGGTTTTCCACAGGTGGTTTTAGTGGCCTTTTCAATGCACAGAGCTGAGAACATGTATCTGGCTTCTTATGAGTGACTGTAGCAGAGTAGGATTGTAGTTTTGATATAATTTTTTTATCATCAGAAAACTCTATATGGGAGGTATGGTTTCTGTCTTACATATCAAGTGTAATTTTTAGTGTAAGGTGAAGATTTGATGCCTAAGAGTTGTCCACTGTTAGAAAAAGAGTGTTGAGTCACCCTTACACTTTTACCATTAATCACAACATGTAGAACATGCCCTGGAAACAACAGTTAATACATAGACAATAACAATGATATTTTTAACAGGTTAAAGTTGATTTCTGTTTGAGAAGAACTGGGTGACTAAGATAAAATAAAAACAACAGGCTAACTTTGTGAATCCCATTACAATAACACATTGTTCTGTTGCAATACAGATGCACTTGTGTGATTAGGAGTGATTGTTTTCATTTTAATTTTACAATGAAGATTGCAATAAAGATCTTTTATTAAAACAATCCAATGTTCCTTTTTATGGACTATTTTAATATAAAAATGAAAATGCAGTGCTGAATTTTTCAGGCCAAAACAGGAGCAGGTACAAACCATTGAGTTTATTTGGAAAATGGTTTAAATTTCAGTTATATCATGTAGACTGCTCAATACAGAGTAAAATTGTAGTTAACTAGATTTGTGTCAAATCAAAATGAATATATAATAATAAAGGTGGGAATAAAATGCAGTGTACTAGAAGCCAGCATTTGGGTGATATCAAGTTTATTTATAAGACAGGTGTGATCCACATTTTGTATGCACCTTTATCTTAGCAGTTTACCTTAGTACACAATTTATATTCCAAAACCTCTTGTTTCATTGGATAGAGAAGGATTTTTCCCCCCTTATGTTTCACAATGCTTATTTGGTTTGAGTAAAATGGGAGATTTCATTTATGTACATATGTTCACAGACAAATGATACATTTTTGAAAAGTTTGATGAACTCTTCTGGGTGCCTCCTGAGAGCTGACCAACTGCTTTTTATACAATATTGCATTCTGATTATTTTTTATTTAACCTGCCAATACTCGCTTGGTCCAGCCTGAAAATTTACAGCCTTTTGTATAGAATCATTGCAGTGCTAGCATTTTGGCACATGCATAAGCCTTTGAATGTTCTTATACTTAATTAAACTATTCTTGGCTTAAATTCTATGTTATCTCTATAACTCTACACATGCTGATTTTTTTTCAGAGGATTTTTTGTATTTTATATTCTTAACATTGAACAAGAATTTAAAAGGGTGATTAAGCTTAGAAATGAGTATTAGAGGATTAATTGTTGATTATCATAGCAAAGCTTGATTGCATAGATCTTTTCTGCTGAAGTCTACTTTCCTTGTGATCACACTTAGTGCTGCTTTTAGTGATTTTTATAATGCTTAGTTGATCTTAATGTTGGTGATCTAAAAAGTTGACGTTCAACCAATTTCTTAAAAATTATTTTAAATTTAACTTTTTTAAGTTTAAAAATTTATCCTGATATATTTTGATACCAATAAGTTTATGAATTTAACTATATTTTTAAATTAATGTACATGCTGTTACTGGGAAATTGAGAAGTTTTCCTTTTGAAACTCCAGTTGTATTTTTGACCATTGACATTATGGGTGGGTGATAATAATGAAACCCGGTTCACATACCTCAGCAGAGAAAACCTTGGAACTAATCTGAATTAGCAAAAGCATCCCCCTGTAGTAAGTGAACATACTCAAATACAACAGTATTTATAATTGAGGCTAAAAGGGTTAAATTATGAGAACAGATTGTGTAGATTAGGATTGTATTCCCTTGAATATAGAAGATTAAGGGGTGATCTGTTTGAGGTGTTGAAAATGATTAAAGGATCTTATAGTGTAGATAGAGAGAAGCTATTTCATCGGTTGGGGGAGTCCAAAATAAAGAGGCGTAAGCTTAAAATTAAAGCTAGGCAGTTTGAGAATGTGATGTCAGAAAATCACTTTTTTACACTAAGACGAATGGAAATCTGGAACTCTACTCCAAAAACAGCTGTTGAGGCTAGGTCAGTTTTTAAAAAATTTATTCATGGGCTGTGAGCTTCGCTGGCTGGGCCAGCATTTATTGCCCATCCCTAGTTGCCCTTGAGAAGGTGGTGGTGAGCTTCCTTCTTGAACCTCTGTAGTCCATGTGGTGTAGGTACACCGGCAGTGCTGTTAGGAAGGGAGTTCAAGGACTTTGACTCAGTGACAGTGAAGGAATGGAGATATATTTCCAAGTCAGGATGGTGAGTGACTTGGAGGGGAACTTCCAGGTGTTGGTGTTCCCATTTATCTGCTGCCCTTGTCCTTCTAGGTGGTATTGCTTGTGGGTTTGGAAGGTGCTGTCCAAGGAGCCTTGGTGAATTCCTGCAGTGCATCTTGTAGATGGTACACACTGCTGCTACTGTGCGTCGGTGGTAGAGGGAGTGAATGTTTGTGGATGTGGTGCCAATCAAGTGGACTGCTTTGTCCTGGACGGTGTCCAGCTTCTTCAGTGTTGTAGGAGCTGCACTCATCCAGGCAAGTGGAGAGTATTCCATCACACTCCTGACTTGTACCTTGAGATGGTGGACAGACTTTGTGGAGTCAGGAGGTGAATTACTCATCGCACGATTCCTAGCCTTTGACCTGCTGTTGTAGCCACAGTATTTATATGGCTAGTCCAGTTCAGTTTCTGGTCAATGGTAACCCCCAGGATGTTGCTAGTGGGGGATTCAGTGATGCTAATGCCATTGAACATCAAGGGGCGATGGTTGGATTCTCTTTTGTTGGAGATGGTCATTGCCTGATACTTGTGTGGTGCAAATGCTACTTGTCACTTGTCAGCCCAAGCCTGGATATTGTCCGGGTCTTCCTGCATTTGGACACGGGCTGCTTCAGTATCTGAGGAGTCGCGAATGGTGCTGAAGTTTGTACAGTCATCAGCGAACATCCTCACTTCTGACCTTATGATGGAAGGAAGGTCATTGATGAAGCAGCTGAAGATGGTTGGGCCTAGGACACTACCCTGAGGAACTCCTGGGCCCAACCATCTTCAGCTGCTTCATCAATGACCTTCCTCGTTGAAAATTTCAAAACTGAGATTGATCAAGCAGAGTTAAGATAGAGATCAGCCATAATCTAAATGAATGGTGGAACAGGCTCAATTCCTGATCCTGTGGGCAAAATTTAAAGCCCCCGCTGGAGGTGCATTCTGAGGCAAGGAGACCGTTTGATCGGGCGGAAAGGCTTGCGAGCGGTCCTACTGCCCGGATGCCAAATGAGGCCTTTAAATGGGCAATTAATGCTCACTTTCTGCTGCCATGGTACTCAACCAGCAGCAGTAGAGGAAGCAAACCTTGTTGGGGTTTGCTTGTGGCCTTCTGGGGTAGGGTGGGGGCTCAGTGCCTGATTGAGGGATCCGGCGTCAGGAAGGTAGGGCTTGCTGAGAGACACCCCGCTACTCTTTCCACTAAAGCCCCTTCCCTCTCGTTGTCGGCAACCCTTACTCCACCCTCACTTGCCTTTGTGCAGGGATCCCACAGTGAACCGTGGTGAAGACCCAAGTGAATTATTGGCAGCAGCCACTGCACTCTGTGGCGCTGCAGTAATGGAGAACTGCTGGCATCTGATTGGCTGTCAGCTCTTGGAGGTTGAATTTCCATTTTACTGGGGGAAGTCCTATAATTATATGTCCCCTGCTGAGTGGGAAGCCCTAACGACAGGGTTCTCTCTAACAATTATGGACTTTATTCCCTTGGGGCTCCTAGAGAATGAGTCAACGAGGATGCCGCTAATTTTGATCGTGGACATTGGACCCACCCAATGCGCTCATTAAATTCTGCGCTATGTTTCTGTAAGGCAAAGCAACAAACTACTTCCAGAACAATACAAAAGCAAAATGCTGTGCATGCTGGACATCTGAAATTAAAACAGAAAATGCTGTAAATACTCAGCAGGCCAGGCGGTGTTCTTGGAAAGAGGCCTGGATTTTCACCATGACGAGAGCCTCCGTCATGTCGAAAATGGTGGGCAAGCCCAGAAATTGCAAGTTCTGCCCCCAAAGATGGCACTTCCATTTTCAAGCTGGAGGTCGTGCTTTGCGCCTGAGCATTTCACAGAGGCAGCTGGCCATTTAAATCATCAGCTGCCTCCACTCAAGTCAGATTTTGGTAGCCTAGGAGTGAGGAACCTGTGGGCAGAGGAGACATGGTAAGCGCTAGTCTCAACTTTGTGCATTTCTTTGGATAACCAGGGTACTCCTTTGGAGAGGTGACGGTACCCCTATGGGATTGGGTTTAAACTTGTCTTCACTGCCCCAGAATTGGCACAAACTCACTAACAACTGTCTTGCCTTAAGCCAAGGGAGTGAACCCCCAGGGCAATTTTTTTTGCCCGTACTGACTTATGCACCCAGGTGTCAGGAAGAACTGTGTGCTTAAGAAGGCTGCATTGTGCTTTGTGCAAAGGAGGACAGAAAATGGACATGGCACCCTCACTTATAGAGGCCATAGAAGCCAGTCAATGTGAGCGGCCAAAGGGAAGGCAGAAGGTCAGGAGGAAGAGGCTATGGCATGCGCACTAGGAGGAGAAGGAGAGGCAGGACAAGTACACACTACCCTCTACAAAGGGCGTACAGATATAGGACACCCTACCTCAATATGATGGAGAATCAGTGCTGAAGGCGACTGACATTAAGCCATGACGTGGTGACAGACATATGTCATATGGCCTGGGAACAACTTGAGCCACAATCCATCAACCCCCATGCCCTGGCAGTGGCTGTAAAGGTAGCAGTCGCTGTCAATTTTTTTGCCTCATGCTCTTTCCAGGGCTCATTGGGAGACCTGTTTGGTATATTCCAGTCAGCAACCCATAGCTATTAAACCACTAAAAAGTTAATAAAAAGGAATGAAACTGGACGGACCACCCGACATTGACCTACGCACTAGAAATGACAATGGCAAACCCAGCCCTGTTGAACCTGCAAAGTCCTCCTTACTAACATCTTGGGGTTTGTGCCAACCTTGAGACAGCTGTCTCAGACGAGTCAAGCAACAGCCTGGTATAGTCATACTCACAGAATCAGACCTAACAGATCATGTCCCAGACACCTCCATCACCATCCCTGGGTATGTCCTGTCTCACTGTCAGGACAGACCCAGCAGAGATGGTGGCACAGTGGTATACATTTGGGAGAGAGTTATCCTGTGAGTCCTCAATATCAACTCTGGACCCCATGAAGTCTCATGGCATCAGGTCAAACATGGGCAAGGAAACTTTCTACTGATTACCAAATACTGCTGCCCCCCACAGCTGATGAATCAGTACTCCTCCATGTTGAACACTCTTGGAGGAAGCACTGAGGGTAGCAATGGCACTGATTGTACTCTGGGTGCATGGACTTCAATATCCATCACCGAGAGTGGTTTGGTAGCACCAGCACAGACTGAGCTGGCCAAGTCCTAAAGGACATAGCTGCTAGACTGGGTCTGCAGCAGATAGTGAGGGAACCAACAAGAGGGATAAATATACTTGACCTCATCCTCACCAACCTGCTGGCCGCAGATGCATCTGTTCATGACAGTATCGGTAATGTGGAGATGAAGTCCCGTCTTCACGTTGAGGAGACCCTCCAAAGTGTTGTGTGGCATGATGACCGTGCTAAATGGGATAGATTTCGAACTGATCGAGCAACTCAAGGCTGGGTGTCCATAAGACACTGGGGGCCTCCAGCAGCAGCAGAATTGCACTCTAACACAATCTGTAACCTCATGGCCCTGCATATCCCCCACTCCATCATTACCACCAAGCCAGGGAATCAACCCTGGTTCAATGAAGAGTGCAGGCCGACATGTCAGGAGCAGCATCAGTCATACCTTAAAATGAGGTCTCGACCTGGTGAAGTTACAACATGCTGCTACTCGTGTGCCAAACAGCAAAAGCAGCAAGTGATAGACAGAATAAGCGATTCTACAACCAATGGATCAGATCTAAGCTCTGCAAACCTGCCACATCTAGTCGTGAATGGCGGTGGACAATTAAACAACTCACTGGAGGAGGAGGCTCCACAAATATCCCTATCTTCAATGATGGAGGTGCTTAGCACATCAGTGCAAATGTTAAGACTGAAGCATTTGCAACTATCTTCAGGGAGAGGTGGCGAGTGGATGATCCATCTCGGCCTCCTTGGAAATGAGAGTGACTGCTCTTGGTGTCAAGGCAGCTTTTGACCAAATGTGGCATCAAGGAACTCTAGCAAAACTGGAGTCAATGGGAATCGGGGGAAAATTCTCCACTGGTTGGAGTCATACCTAGCAGAAAGGCAAATGGTTGTGGTTGTTGGAGGTCAATCATCTTAGTTGCAAGAAATCATTGCAAGAGTTCTTCAGGGTAGTGTCTTTGGCCCAACCATCTTCAGATGCTTCGTCATCAGTGACCTTTCCTTCCAACCATAAGGTCAGAAGTGGGGATGTTCGCTGATGTTTACACAATGTTCAGCACCAATCAGGACTCAGATACTGAAGCAGTCTATGTGCAAATGCAGCAAGACCAGGCTCAGTCTGAGAAGTGACAAATAACATTTGCACTACACAAGTGCCAGGCAATGACCATCTCCAACAAGAGAGTATCTAACCATCTACCCTTGACATTCACTGGCATTACCATCGCTCAGTCGCCCACTGGCAACATCCTGAGGGTTACCATTGACCAGAAACTGAACTGGACTAGCCATATATAATACTGTGGCTACAAGAGCAGGTCAGGGGCTAGGAATCGTGTGGTGAAAGCCTGTCCTCCATCTACAAGGCACAAGTCAGGAGTTGATGGAATACTGTCCACTTGCCTGGATGAGTGCCATCCAAAAATATTTCAGGAGCTTGACATCATCCAGGACAAAGAAGCCTGCTTGATTGGCACCCCTTCCACAAAACATTTGCTCCCTCCATCTCTGCTGAACAGTGGCAGCAGTGTGTACCATGTATAAGATGCACTGCAGAAACCCTTAGGCAGCACCTTCCAAACCCATGACTGCTACCATCTAGAAGGACAAGGGCAACAGATACGTTGGAACATCACCACCTGCAAGTTCCCCTCCAAGCCACTCACCATCCTGACTTGGAAATATATCACCGTACCTTCACTGTTGCTGGGTCAAAATTATGAAACTCCATCCCTAACAATATTATGGGTGTACCTACACCACAGTGTGTGCAGCTGTTCAAGAAGGCAGCTCACCAATACCCCCCTAAGGGCAATTAGGGAAAGGCAATAAATTCTGGCTCAGGGAACCATGACCATTGTCCAATTAGCAGGCTTCTCTCAGATGCAGGGCGTTATTGATTGCATCCATGTTGCCATAAAGGCACCTTTATCAACCAGAAGTCCTTTCACTCACTCAGTGTACAGGTGCTTAGTGACTAACAAGGTCTTCTTTCAGGCGTGTGCAAGGTTTCCTGGTAGCTGCCCCAAATCCTTCATATTAAGGAGTTCCCAACTCCCTCAGCGACCCACACAGATCTGTGGTTGGCTTCTATGGGGGACAAGGGCTACCCCTTTAAGAACCTTGCTCCTTTTTGGAGCTCTCAAACTGAGGCAGAGAGCAACTGCAACAGCAACCATTGTCATCATCAGGAGTACAATTGAGTAGGCCATTGGCATTTTAAAAAGGCATTTCAGGTGCCTTGATTGCTCAGCAATGCTCTCATTCACTTTTGTGTGCTTACATGCACTAATAATTTTCTCCATATTATCAATAAATGCTGTTAACAATGTGCTGGAGAAAATAACTCTGCACAAGTGCTTGGTGCCATGTATGTTGTGGCTGTGACTCCAAGATAGCTTGCCATGCTCAGGAACCACTGACAACCCTACTGCTTTACTCCCTCTCCGTCACACTGTTATGCTGTGACAGTGTGCAGATGTGAGGGACCCGGTCAAGGGTCAACAGTGTGAATGCACCCAATAGATGAGTGGCAAGAGGGCAAGTGGATGGGATAATGAGCATGACAATGTTCATCATTCATCCACTGAGTCTTGGCAGCTAACTACATCACTGCAGAATATCTGTACTAGGTCTTTGTGGCAAGACAAATGCCCCCTCCACAGCTGTGTCTTGAGGATCTAGTCCATGCTTTCAGTGGTTCAATAGAGTATGCTTTGAATAGGCAGCGACAATGACAATTCTCCCATAGGAAAAGCCCATGATCGGCCATCCATTCCATGGACAGTTAACAGTTGGACAACGTCTACATTGTTTACACTCACCTGGCAAAGTAACAATGTTTCCTCCGAGGCACTAGAAGTTAAGCATGGACGACCAACCTCTCAAATGGACCTTTCTGAAGCCTTTTTATATGCTCCCAAGTCACCCTGACCTGCCTTTGCGCCCTCACTACTTTCATCCTCACCCGCCCTGACTCCTAATATAGTCTGCCCACATAGCCACATGCTTTGACCCCCGCACCGAGAATCTGATGTGCGGGCAGACATTTTTTAAAGTTGGGTTTGCAGAGCTGTGAATTCTCCCGACTTGCAGATGAAAATCCAGGCCTGAGTTAACATTTCAGTCCTCTGACCTTTCTTCAGCACAGGTGTCACAAAATGCATCAGCATGTTCAGTAACAGCCTGTCAATGAATACCACATTGGTCTAGTAAATATCTGATGCTTCATGTTATTCCTATTTGTGCCCCTATGTCCTGATTTTAAAGTGATACTGAGGGGGATCAGAATTGTCAGGGGAAGTGGGCTTTGTATGTTGAGGCAGCAGCACAAAATTTGTACTTAGAGTGATTTATGATGGATTGCACAGAATAATTATGATTACTGTTCAAGCTCAGTAAATGTTTTGCCTTTTGCTTAATGAATAAAAACAATGAGTTATGCATTCATAAGGTAAAAATGCTGATATTTCCCAAAAAACATTGGTGGACACACTTCATTTAATTGCCGCATTATGCTGAAGCTTTGGGATAAAAATTCACTTGCCCTTCCTTGCAATAAGTATCACCAAAATTTATCTAATTCATTAGGTAACAAAATATTGAAGACAAAACCTCATCACAATAACATATAACCTCCTTTATGCCTTTTCTTAAGGATATTGGAACTGTTAAGCCTGCAAGAGTCTCTCCAGTAAGGTCTTATAATAGCAGGGAGAAGATGAACTCTAAAGGTAGACTTGTCTTGAGTTGGTATTAAGCTGATGCACAGGTTGTCCAGATCATGCATGTACAAGCCCAGGATTGACAAAGGACTCAAGTACATTTAGGATTCTATTTTGGACCACCTATTTGAATAATGACTGGTGTCATTTCATAATGAGTAGACTACACAGGTGAGCTTTCTTTTTGTAATCACATGCAATGGCCATATGTTGCTGGAGATATAAAATTGCAGCCTTAATTTATTTTACAGCAGTGAATGCTTATAGTCAAACTGTAAAAACAATTGGTTTAGAAAAATCAAAGAAAATTTCATTAGTTTTTTTTTAAGATTCCATGAATAAGCTTCATTTCTCAAGCTCAAGTCACTAAACTAAATTGTGAATTCATACCTGTGTCACATAACCATGAACTGCATTTTGGTGTTGTCAGTTGGGGTAAGCAATACATTTCCCATGACCAAATTGATTCTCACTTTTTTTTGACCAAAATCAGTTTTCACTGCATGAGAATCTAATTTTTGGTTTAATAATCTGCTAATTTAGGAAAAAAGCACAAATATTGAAACTTTTGAATTCTGTATCACTACAGAAATATTTTCCCAGGAAACACTGAACTGTAAGAGTAATAAACACAGATTGAGGATCAAACCAACAGTTTATACCAGTTTGCGAATGATGTTTAAATTTCCTGTGAGTTTTAACTGCTGGTCTCTATGGTGTAAAATATTTACAAGGCTATAGTTTGTTTACATTATTAGATTGAGCTTCAATTTTTTCCTTTAGAAAAATAATTTATATAACTTCTTGTAACTCCACAAAATTAAGAGGTGTGTTTTTTTTATCAAAACATTTTCAAATTCTGAAACTGAATTTAATCATTTTTTAAGAGCAAATTTATTTGTACAAGAACATTTTATGGTAATTTTTGTGCTTTTAAAATTTTTATAGTTTAAATAGGTGTAATTTTACCAATGATTTTTAAGGTATTTTCTGCTGACATGTTACGATTAAAATATGGTTTCTACAAAGAATGATTGTGTTGTTGAACTTAACCGTATTATGCAATACGTTATTCAACTATCAAAATTTGAAAAGAACTAATGGTGTAATTCCATTTTTTATGTTCCACAATAATCACTATTTCCTTTCAAAGTTACAAAACACGAGCAGTTTGATAAGAAAAATTATGTCCCTAAATTCATGACGAAACTTCCCAACTGTTTCATAGCCCAGAAATTCTGCTTCACTGAATATATGTTTGACTGCTACTTCTCAGATTTGTTATGCTAAATTAATAAATAAGGACTTTGTTTTAAACATTGTTAGTACATCTTACTTCGGGAAAAAAGTTCTCCGTGGAATTGAATTGTAATTGTAACTTGTGTGTATAATTGCACATAATGAGCTCTGTACATGAATGGTGTTGTTCATAGTCCTCTTTCCTTTCTTGACATCTCTTTTCTTTAGAGGTATTTAACTCCTACATTACTCAGCACAGTTTTATAGTGCAAGCAATACCATGTCATTGATCTCAAAAATGGAAATTTCACCATTTCTTTTCAAAGTTCAAATTATTACAACTTGTGACCTTTTGTTTAGTTCATTCTTTGGATCAGGGTGAGAAAGAATAATATATTTATTTTAACAATGAGTGTTGAAAAGAGTTGCTGTACATGTTGGGAATACTTTCTGGCCTGGCTCTCTGAAGGTTCTCATAGAATATCACTAGATATACCCACAAACCTGAGGCTATTTAGCATTCTCATTTCTTTAGCTATTTATGTCAATTTGTCTTATTATATAACTCCTAAGCAGCATCCATAATAATATAAGTATTCATTATTTTTAAAAAATCACCAATAAAAAACAAACGTGAGGTGGATGGAAATTCAGGACAAGAGCTAGTCTTAAATCTTTGTAACTTTTCGTTTAAAAAAGAGCTATTGAAAGTGATATACACTTGTAAAAAGTTGCAAAATACAGTCTAAACAGTGATATTTTCCTAAATGAATTTAAAATTGGCATTTTTATCATTTCATGAAGCTATTGAAATCTTTCAAGCCAGGTGAACACACATGTGTAAATAAAATTCCTAAAAATACATATTTTTAAATATTAAACGGGATTGACATAGGGAAGCATTGTTCAGTATTTAGTCTGGGTAAATAATTGGGTACAGTAGGTGCACTGTATCTCCTACTTTACATTTCATACGAATAAAAAAATGTATTCATTGCAACTGTAAATATGAAATCTTTTGGTCAGTGTAAGTTCCAGCACATGTGTAGAATCTGGTGTATTACTGTAAAGGGCCAGTTGCAAGTTTGGTATTCATTTACTTAAGTGGATTTTTAAATAGCTGAATAGAATGTAGTCATTTGATCATAAAATAGATTCATAGGCTTGCACAAGTCAGGTGCATTGAAGGGCATTGTAAAGCCCCTAATTTTCCTGAGGCACTACATACCAGTAGCCCTGTATTAACAAAATGATTATTCAGAATAGCTGTTATGAATTGTAGCTCTGTTGTAATTTGACAATTTGAACTACTTTGTACAACTGAATAGTAAATTGAATTTGTTGTACAGTTTTTAACTTGTAAACAGTGTTTGCAACGTTACGGAGAAAATAGAAATCTTTTTAATTATTGAATTTGTAACAAGTTCAATGTTTATAAAGATAGTTACAATTTATTTTTACTGTATCTGTTAGGCTACCTGCCATTTGTAGAAAATGATGCATCTCATATGCAGACACACAGTGGATCAGTGCTATTATTAGGAATTATTTGTGACTGACAGCTGTTTTCACAGACCCCATGTAGGCAATTAGTGAGTAAATTTGTTTAGAATTTTAAGTCATTGTAATTTCAAAGTAGAACTTTCATGGATCCTGTAAATTTTTTGAACCTTGTTAATTTATACAATAACGGGTAGCATTTCACAGTGAGTTACATCTTCCGTCAACTTAAAGAAAGTGAACTTTGATAACATTCAGAGACAGGCTTGCTGAATTTGATGAGTTTGAGCTGATAGGCTTAATGCAAAGTTGCTATTATTTCAACTGGATCTTTGTATTAATTCAACTTTTACTGATTTACACCACTCAGTAGCTCCTCTGAGCCATTTCTTTGGGTGTGCTGTTAATATTAGTTCTAATATGTATTTCAAATACTGTGCTTAGGCAAAAAATCCACATGATTTTCTTTATTATAGAGTCTTAACTTTAGTTTTTAACGATATTGATAAAACATAGGGCAGAATCGTCCCAGATTTGCACTAAGCGCAGCAGCGGGCAGAAAAAAAAGCCGTTTTATCTGCCAGCCGCAATGGAGGCTTTTCACGCTGTGTCGTCCCAGTCCCGCCTCATTAATCGTGCATTCCTAGGAAACACACCATTTCAATGGCGGGTGGGCTGCAATTCACTTGCCATGCCACCACCTCACCGCTTCATCATGCTGTGTGCCACATTTAAAGTGCAGCCCAGGACTGCTGCAAGTGCTTCCAGCCCAAGACTGCTGCAAAGAAGACATGGCCCAAAAAGGCAAGAAGGCTGCAGCCCCCCATGAGCACCCCTTGAGCACCTTTGGGACGCTGTGGAGCCCCACTGTGATGTCCTCTACTCCTGCTCTGGCCGTAGAAGTGGCAGCAACATTACCACTCTAGCTTGGTAGGTGATGGCAGTGGTGATCAGTGCCAATGCTGCACTGAAGAGGTTGGCCATCCAATGCAGATAGAGGATGGATGATCTCATCTGTGCCGCCAGGGTAAGGCAACCATATCATCACTGTAAACTCACACACTCAAGCCCATCACACATTCACTGGCACCTCACTCACTGTCAGCTAGAGGGAATCGCCACTTGATCTCTCTCATGCAGCCTCACATCTCCATCTGGCCATATCTCCTCTGGAGGCTACACCTTGGATACCTTGGTACCCACAGTGCATATTGTAGATGGTACACACTGCTGCCACCGTGTGTCAGTGGTGGAGGGAGTGAATGTTTGTGGATGGGATGCCAATCAAGCAGGCTGTTCTGATCTGGATGATGTTAAGCTTTTTGAGTGTTAGAGCTGCACTCAACCAGGCAAATGGAGAGTATTCCATCACACTCCTGACTTGTGCTTTGTGGATGGTGAACAGGCTTTGGGGAGCCAGGAGCTGAGTTACTCACTGCAAGATCCCTATTGGGTGCACCAATTGGTCAACCAACTGTTGACCATTGACCGGGCCCCTCACATCTGTACACTGTCACAGTATAACAGTGTGACTGAGAGAGAGTAAAGCAGTAGGTTTGTCAGTGGTCCCTGAGCATGGCAAGCTATCTTGGAGTCATGGCACCAAGCACTTATTTTCTCCAGCACATTGTTAACAGCATTTATTGATAATATGGAGAAAATTATTAGTGCATGTAAGCACACAAAAGTGAATGAGAGCATTGCTGAGCAATTGAGGCACCTGAAATGCCTTTTTAAAATGCCAATGGCCTGCTCAATTGTACTGCTGATGATGACATGGAGTAGTTGCTCTCTGCCTCAGTTTGAGAACTCCAAAAAGGAGTCATTAATCAGATTCTTAAGGATAGCCCTTGTCCCCCTCGAAGCCAGCCACAGACCTGTGTGGGTAGCTGAAATAGCTGAGGGAGTTGGGAACTCCTTAGTATGAAGGATTTGGGACAGCTACCAGGAAACTTTGCACACACCTGAAAGAAGACCTTGTTAGTCACTAAGCACCTGTACATTGAGTGAGTGAAAGGACTTCTGGTTGATAAAGGTGCCTTTATGGCAACATGGATGCAATCAATAACGCCCTGCATCTGAGAGAAGCCTGCTAATTGGACAATGGTCATGGTTCTCTGTGCCTGAGACACCAAATCAATAGAGAAATTAAGGTGCTGCTCCACAAGAGAAAACAGGGCACAACTTACAACCTTAATGCAGCTAATTTTTTTTGCTCATTTACCAGATGTAGGCTTCACTGCCTAGGCCAGAATTTATTGCCTTTCCCTAATTGCCCTTGAGGGGGGTATTGGTGAGCTGCCTTCTTGAACAGCTGCAGACGCTGTGGTGTAGGTACGCCCATAGTACTGTTAGGGAGGGAGTTCCATAATTTTGACCCAGTAACAGTGAAGGAACGGTGATATATTTCCAAATGAGGATGATGAGTGGCTTGGAAGGGAAGTTGCAGGTGGTGATGTTGTCCTTGTCCTTCTAAGATGGTAGCTGTCATGGGTTTGGAAGGTGCTGCCTAAGGAGCCTTGCAGAGTTTCTGCAGTGCATCTTATAGATGTTACACACTGCTGTCACTGTTCGGGGGACATGGAGGGAGCGAACGTTTTGTGGAAGGGGTGCCCAATTAAGCAAGCTGCTTTGTCAGTGTCAAGCTTCTTGAGTGTTTTTGGACTGCACTTGTCCACGCAAGTGGAGAGTATTCCATTAAACTCCTGACTTGTGCATTGTAGATGGTGGACAGGCTTTCACTGCAGAATTCTGAGCCCCTGACCTGCTGTTGTAGCTACAGTACTTATATGGTTAGTCCAGTTCAGTTTTTTTTCTGAATGGTAACCCCCTGGCGGTTGAGAGGCATCTACCCAGCAATGGTAATGCCATTGAATATCAAGGGGCGATGGTTAAATTCTCTCTTGTTAGAGATGATTATTGCTTGGCACTTGTGTGGTGCGAATGTTACTTGCCACTTGTCAGCCCAAGCCTGCACAAAATCCAGGTCTTGCTACATTTGGACATGGACTGCTTCAGTATCTGAGGAGTCATGAATGATGCTAAAGATTGTGCAAACATCAACAAACATCCCTATTTCTGACCTTATGATGGAAGGGAGTTCATTGATGAAGCAGCTGAAGATGTTTGGGCCTACATTGAGGAACTCCTGCAGTGATGCCCTGGAACTGAGATGATTGACCTCCAACAAAAACAACTGTCTTCCTTTGTGCTAGGTATGACTCCAACCAGAGGAGAGTTTTCCCCTGATTCCCATTGACTCCAGTTTTGCTAGGGCTCCTTGATGCCACAGTTGGTCAAATGCTACCTTGATGTCACTCTCACCTCTGGAGCTCAGCTTTTTTGTCCATGTTTGAAGCAAGGCTGTAATGAAGTCAGGAGCTGAGTGACCCTGGTGGAACCCAAACTGAGCATCAGCGTGTGAGTTTTTGCTAAGCAAGTGCCGCTTGATAGCACTGTTGATGACCCCTTCCATTGCTTTACTGATGATTGAGAGTAGACTGTTGGGGCAGTAATTGGCCGTGTTGGTTTTGTCTTGCTTTTTGTGAATAGGACATACCTGGGCAATTTTCCACATTGATGGGTAGATGCTAGTGCTGTAGTTATACCGGAAAGGCTTGGCTAGGGCCGCGGCAAGTTCTGGAGTACAAGTCTTCAGTACAATTGCCAGAATATTGTCAGGGCCTGTAGCCTTTGCAGTATCTAGTGCCTTCAGCTGTTTCTTGATATCATGTGGAGTTAATCGAATTTGCTGAAGACTGGCATCTGTAATGCTAGGGATCTCCAAAGGAGGCAGAGATGGATCATTCACCCAGCACTTCTGGCTGAAGACTGCAGCAAATGCTCAACCTTGCCTTTTGCACTGATGTGCTGAGCTCCCCCATCATTCAGAATGGAGATACTTGTGGAGCCTTCTCCTCCAGTCAGTTGTTTATTTGTCCACCAGCATTCATGAGTGGATGTGGCAGTGCTGCAGAGCTTAGATCTTATCCGTTGGTTGTGAAATCACTTACCTCTGTCTATGGCTTGCTGCTTATGCTGTTTTTAGGTATTCCTGGTGATGCTCCTGCCGTGCCCCCACCTGCACTCTTCATGAAACCTGTTGCACTCCATTAGTCCAGTTCAATTAATTTGCCAATATTGAAACCTACCTTATGAAGATTACCCTATCTGGTCAGTATTCAACATTTGTTTAAAGCCAGGAATCTTTCCATTTTTCTAAGGCTTCAATGTATCTTACAGAACTCAAGTAATGAAAAGTGTTAGTTTAGCTAGCAGTGATATTTTATTGAGCATTAATTATTTACAGGGATATTGTCATTGTCCTTTGGAGTTTCCTTGGCTTGCTTTGATCCTGACACTGTTTCCATTTTGATTCCAGGAAACCAGCCAATGGATTTTAATTAAATTTACTTCTTTCTCTTAGTTGCAGCCTCCTAAATCCACACACAACTAAAACAATGAGTTAAATACCAGAATAAGGAAGCTGGATTTAGCAGCATAAATGTGAACTGGCTCAAAAATGCTGGTCTGTTGAAATTTGAACTGAAACAATACTCATATAAAAGAAGCTTTAAACTTTACCCAGTAAAAATGGGTTCATCCAACTATGGACCATGGCAAATCCTGGCAGGTTTACTTTGGATTTCAGCTGGCTGCGTGAGACATGGGTATCAATAGCCGGCTCTATTAGCACAAGTAGTGCAATATAAACACAACTTTACTGTGCTTTTTTAAATCAACTTCTGTCACAATAACTGAACAGTTCGAACTACACCCTTTTCTAATTGCTCATTAATTGCTTTATTTACGCTTCCCTTTTATCTGTCTATTCATTTAATTTGAAAATACATCTTAACAAGCATGATTTGTGACCCCAATCATATGTACCCGGATATTGCAACTTATACAAGGTCTTTGAAGGACAAATTTTGATGACAGTGTCCCTTTAAATATCTCCAATGAATGAATGCAGCATTTATTGCAAAATCAAATTATTTTTATTTTGCTTGTTGAAAATCAAAGCAATTGACTGAACAGGGGTGATAAAATGTTGGTGTGAACATTAGTTCCCGTGGATGATATGCACAGTTTGCCTTGCCATTGTATATTTTCTGGAAGGAAAACTTAAAACAATAGTTTGTGCGATTGATGAAATAAATGCTGATGATGTATAATTCATCCTGCATTTTGTGTAGTCGGTGCGTGTTATTAATGGGCAAAATTTGCTTCTTTGCTCTATGAATTTGATGTGTTTGAGTGCTTATAACTGCTGAGGTTGGGAATGCACCAGGGTAGTCTTTTGAGGGTGTCCAGAAGCTGATGTAAGACTGCTATACTTCAGTGGATTCTCAGTATGTGTTTATTTTATTCATTTACATTTTTTGTTGTAGCTGTTTGTTTCTACTAGCCCCTTTGGGATAGGTTCAGCCAGTGATATGGGAGAAGTCTGCAGATTATGAGGTGGGAACATATGGTTCTAGTAAAATCCTTTAAACCTGTTCCAAAATATAACACTTTCAAGAGCAGAAAAGGCTCCCCCTGTCCACCTCCCATCAAAAAGTCCAAGTTGAGAGAAAGGTTGTAAAGCAAACGCTTTCTTAGATGTGTTAGCTTTTGCCACCTCTTATTGCTATGGAAAAGCAATAGTTCACCCTTGTATTTTGTGATTTTAATGATACCAGTGACAGCTGAAATATTTTATATAGTTTTAGTGGCATTCTTGACTTTTTTACTGAATTACATTTTGTAATTTAAGTGTTTTGCACTTTTTTAACTGTGATTCTAGTTGTGCAGAAATTCTCAATACAACACTTAATTTGGATGTTGTGAAGTTGTCTAAATGTTACATTTTGTGTATTAAATATTGACATTTACTTTAGATTTTTGTATTAATTCCTGTTAAATTATGCCTGCTTAACTCTTATCAGTATTTTGCTAATGCACTTATGTTCTGACTGAGTATCTGTATTTAGTAAAGTTTTCTGAATATTGCTTGTGTATTAATTAGCAATGTTTCTTAAAAGCTTCTTTTTAAACTTTCTATTAAATCATTATTTATTACACTCCAAAGTGCAACACTGTCAGCTCTGTTTGTGCCATCTGATGTGATCCCTCTGAAAGAGTTAAATTGTATCCCAAGTACAGAATGTTCAACAAACAAACGAATGTCTGAAACAAAGATAAATCTGTAAAAACCAACTGACGTAACATGCCATTTTCATGCGGGCTGTATGTCTTCACCCCGAGAAACAAGTTTTAGATAGTGAAAAGAATGACAGGAAAATGTTGTAGTAAAATGGTGCAGTTCCACAGACATTGTAATACATTTGTTATCTAGGACTTGCTGCATTTATGCCACCATATACACAAACCCTGCTAATCTACAGTCTCTCACTTCAGTCAAGTCATTGTTTAGTCTGTTGCATTAATGGAAATGTTTGTAGGATAATGTTCTTTCCCTGGTCCAGAAGACTTCTGTTTTCGTGGAGGAAACAACCCATTATTACTTACAGTGCTTGTTGATATACAGTAACTTGTTTCCATGTTTTTTAAGCTTTGTTCTGCTTGCAGATAGCTGAGTAAGAGTCACATGCTGTTAGCTATTGGTCTAATATGATTTTTAAAATTTGCACTCCGGATGTGGCAAAGCTGGCAAGTACACTGTTATTGTTCAATCCTGGTTACCCTGTGAAGGCAATGGTAATGGTGGACTGTCTTCAGGACATGCTGCAGTTGCTGTGCTCTTGATGTTCCCACAATCATCCTAAGGAATTCAAGAAATCTAACCCAATGATGAAGGAATAATGATATATATTCTAGTCAGGATGGTGTGTGACTTAGAGTGAAACCTGGAGGATTTGCGGTTCCCATAATCTTGGTACGAATGTTCTATCACTTTCAACCCAAGCCTGGATGTGAATCAGCTTCTGCTTAGCTTATCACAGGTTGTTTCACTGATAGAATTGGTGAATGGAGCTGAACTTTGCAGAACCATTAACTCAGTCCCACTGCTGACCTTAAGGAAGAAGCAAGGATATTAATGCAGCAGTTGGAGACATTTGGATAAAGGATCCTTTCCTAAGGAACCAAATTCTTGTGAAAATGATGACTCCAACAACCATGATCATCTTCCTTAGTGTACCGTAAGATTCCAACCATTTGGAGAGTTTTCACAGGGACCTCATCCACCTTGATCTCACCTCCATGCTTGCCTCAATTTTCCCAGTGCTTGTTGGTGCCATACTCAGTTGAATATTACCTTGATATTGAGAATAGTTACTTTTGCCTATCTTCTAGTATTCAGAACTTGTTTCCAATGTTTCTGCTAAACTGTGTGAGTACACAGCAGCCTGGAATGTACTGTGCAAAAAAAACAGTTAATAGGAACACATTCTTTAAAAAAAACACTGGCCAGGAAATTTCTTGTCTATTTTTGCACAAAGACTGTGATGAGGCCTGAAACTAACTAGTTTTGGTGGAACCTGAACTGAGTTTCACTGAGCTATTTGTGATTATGTGTCACTTGAGTGCAATTTTAATGACTCGTTCAATCACTTACTTATGATTGGGAAGAACTGATAGGATAGTAAATGGCTGTGTTGGATATCCCTTGTTTTTTTGTGGATAAGACACAAGTATGTAATATTCCACATTTTTGGTTAGATGCCAATTGATACCTACATTGAAAAATCTTGGCAAGAAAGATGGCTAGTTCTGGTGCACTGGTCTTCAGCATTATGACTGTGTTGCCAGGGTTCATATCCCTCACTGCACGAGTGCAGTGGTTCTCAAATGGAGGTCAATGTTCACTTCCCAGGAGATCCACATTATGTGAATGGGACCTGTTGCAGTGATTGAATGGGTCCTGTGCACACGATTGGCATTACTTTGATTTCCTTCGTCTGCTTGAGTGATGCAGTAGAGAGCTCGTGCACTGGGGAGTTTAATGTCATATGTGGGGGTATTGTGCATAATAAAGTAGTAAATGGTCACTAGGCTGGCACCAGACACAGACATGTCACACGATTATTGCGACATTCGACTGACTGAAAATCCCAAGAGAGTAGACAAGAGGCCCCAGAGATTCCAGGTATGGATTTACCAGGCTGGGGCTTGAGGGTGGTATGAAGGAGACACCATGTCAGTCTTGTCCAGGGGTCTGGAATGATATCAAGCCAATCCTTGTTCACTGAATATGACAACTGGGCCTGTGACTGGACGCAGCTGAAAGTTGCGATCCCGTTTACTGGTGGTGTCCTGATGGCAGAAGCACTTCACACCAGGCAGTATGTCAGCGACATTCTATTACTAATAAACCAATAAATACCAGTGGAAGAGAAAAAAAAGTCTGAAACACTCAGCAGCTGTGCAGGATTAGCCAGGCACTGGAGGTACACCTGTAAAGATGCCTGTGTTCCCAATAGAAGCCACTGAGTCTAGTTCCACTCCAGGAAGAGCAGGGAGATGCCATGAGGCAAAGTATGCAACAGATATGTTCCTGAACCTGTAGGGTTACCTTTCAGATGAAGGAAAGATACATTTTTTCACACCAACAATCACATCAGTGTTCATTATATCAGACAACCCTAGCAAAATTTCATGCAAGCCCCTCTTTTAGTACGTGGGACACTGATGAATTTTACATTCAGAAATTCAAATGCGCATTGCATTTATAGTATTATGATTTAGAAGCTAGGGACAGGTGCTCTGTGATTACAAATCCATTTCAAAAAAGTTCTTTCAATTGGTTTGAGAACTATTCTCCTACTGCACTTAGTATTTCTTAATGTCACATGGATTGAACCAAATTATCTGGGCACTTTTAGCCAGAGGCTTAATGGGGTTATTGACTTACCAAAATCTTGCATAAGTACCAATCTTCTTTTGTATCCATGCTGGGCTTTACCACAGTTGAGATTGGGGATTTGCATTGAGTCGTCTCTTCTCATTTGTCACCTGATTTGTATATCACCATTCTTGACTGGCTTTGGCAAGGCTACAGTCCTTTGCCCTGATCAGATTAGTTATGGAACCGACAAACTCAGTCTATTGGCCACTATTTTCTCTGTTTATCATGCATGTTTTGTAGGTTCACAAGGTTGGTGCCCTATTCCACGGCACATCTGGTATTGTTCTTTTGTACTCCCACTGAACCAGGTTTAGTTTCTCAGCTTTGGAGTGTTGGAAGAGTCAGGGGTGTGCTGAGTCATAATGTTGAGATTGTGGTGGTGTACAGTTCTGCTATGATGGCCCACAGTTCTGCTATGATGGCCCACAGTGCTTTGAGGATGAATAATAGATCTGTCATCAGTCTGTCCCATTTAGCAGTGTGGGGTAAGTGTCGCACCACACAATGGGATGGTATCCTTACTATCATTGTACAGTTTATTTTAGGAAGCTGTAAATATAATGAACATTAGTAATTTACTGTCAAATATAGTTTTTTGTCATATATGACCTTTACTCAAACGATGTTCATTTTTGTTTGGTGCAGTTGATATTTCCTATTATTAAAAAAAAACTCTGTAATTGATCTGTGCAGCAGCCAGATACATACTTTTAGTTCTTAGCACTATGGACCAAAGTGTAGCCGGTGAGCAAATGCCACCTGCCATTCATTAGACTTGCCCTTGCCCAGTTAATTTCAATGTGCTTTGCATGGCATGTTGCTTGAAGTGGAAATTGAAATGGTGCAGCAGCCTCTACAAGATATCAGAGGCCAGTGTGGAAAGGCCATGCAACTGTGCATCTCTTTAACCAGTTAGATTGAAAAATTGTTCATGAACAGTGCAGATTCTGAACCACAAAGAGCAAGTCAGAATAGTGAAAATCAAAATCAAATCAGTTACAGAAAGTGAAATACAGAGGAAAATAAAGTTTGCATTGAGAGAACTAAAAGAAACAAAGAAAAAGTAAAAATATTTATATCACAGAATTGTTACAGTGCAGGAGGATGCCATTCGGCCCACATGTTCACACCGGCTCTCCAAATGAGCAATTCCCTTGGTGCCATTCTCTCACCTTCACTCTAACCCTGCACGTTCTTCCTTTTCAGATAACAGTCTAATTCCCTTTTACATGCTTTGATTGAGCCTGCCTCCACCACACTCTTGGGCAGTGCTATCCAGACCTTAACCACTCACTGCATGAAAAAGATTTTCTCAGATCACTTTTGTTTCTTTTACCAGTTGTATTAAATCTGTACCCTCTTGATCCTTTCATGAGTGGAAACAGTGTCTCCCTATCTACCCTGTAGACCCCTCATGATTTTGAATATCTCCAACAAATCTCCTCTCAGTCTTTTTTTCTCCAAGGAATATAGTCCTAACTTCTCCAATCCATCTTCATAACTGATGTTCCTCATTCCTGGAACCATTTTAATGAATTTTTTCTGCACTCTTTCTAATATCTAAAGGCGGCGTTCAGAACTGCATGCAATATTCCAGTTGAGACCAAACCAGTGTCTTATACAAGTTCAACATAGCCTCCTTGCTCTTGTACTCTGTGCTCCTATTAATAAAGTCCAGGATACTGTATGCTTTATTACCCGCTCTCTCAACCTGTCCTGCCACCCTCAAAGACTTATGCACAAATACGCCCAGATCTGTCTACTTCTGCAACCCCTTTAGAATTGTACCCTTTGTTTAATATTTTCTCTTCATGTTCTTCTTATCAAAATGAATCACTTCACATTTCCCCACAAAGTCGTCCTTACTAACATCTGGGGGTGAGTGCCAAAATTGGGAGAGCTGTCTCACAGACTAGTCAAGCAACAGCCAGACATAGTCATCCTCACAGAATCATGTCTTACAGATAATATGTCAGACACCTCCATCACCATCCCTGGGTATGTCCTGTCCCATCGGCAGGACAGACCCAGCAAAGGTGACAGCACAGATGTATACAGTCAGGAGGGAGATGCCCCGGGAATCCTCCACACTGACTCTGGCCCCATGAAGTCTTATGGCATCAGGTCAAACATGGGCAAGGAAACCTCCTATTGATTACCACGTACTGCCCTTCCTCAGCTGATGAATCAGTGCTCCTCCATGTTGACACCACTTGGAGGAAGCACTGAGGATGGCAAGAGTGCAGAATGTACTCTGGGTGGGGGACTTCAATGTCCATCACCAAGAGTGGCTTGGTAGCACCACTGCTGACTGAGCTGGCCAAGTCCTAAGGGACATAGCTGTTAGACTGGGTTTGCAGCAGGGTGAGGGAACCAACAAGAGAGAAAAACATATTTTACCTCATCCTCACCAACCTGCCTGTCACAGATTTGGCTACCCTTGACACTATGTGTAGGAGTGACGCCCTCATAATCATTGTGGAGATGAAGTCCTGCCTTCTCATTGAGGATACCCTCTACCACCATGCTGAAAGGGATAGATTTTGAATGGATCTAGCAACTCAAGACTGGGCATCCATGAGGTGCTGTGGGCCATTAGCAGCAGCATAATTGTACTCAAATACAATCTGTAACCTCATGGCCTGGCATATCCCCCACTCTACCATTACCATCAAGCCAGGGGATCAACCCTGGTTCAATGAAGAGCACAGGAGGGCATGCCAGGAGCAGCACCAGGCATACCTAAAAATGATGTGTCAACCTGGTGAAGCTATAACACAGGACTACCTGTGTGCCAAACAGCATAAGCAGCAAGTAATAGACAGGGCTAAGTGACCCCACAACTAATGGATCAGATCTAAGCTTTGCAGTCCTGCCACATCCAGTCATGAATGGTGGTGGAAAATTAAACAACTCACTGGAGGAGAAGGCTCCACAAATACTCCTGTCCTCAATGATGGAGGAGCCCAGCACATCAGTGCAAAAGAAAAGGCTGAAGCATTTGTTACAGTCTTCTGCCAGAAGTGCCGAGTGGATAATCCCTCTTGGCCTCCTCCAGAGGTCTCCAGCATCACAGATGTCAATCTTCAGCCAATTTGACTCACTCCACATGATATCAAGAAACGGCTGAAGGCACAGGATACTGCAAAGGCTATGGGCCCTGACAATATTCTGGCAATAGTACTGAAAACTTGTGCTCCAGAACTTGCGCGCCCCTAGCCAAGCTGTCCCAGTACAGCTACAACACTGGCATCCACCCGGCTATGTGGAAAATTGCCCAGGTATGTCCTGTACACACAAAGCAGGACAAATCCAATGTGGCCAATTACCACCCCATCAGTCAACTCTCGATCATCAGTAAAGTAATGGAAGGGGTCATTAACAGTACTTTCAAGTGGCACTTGATTAGCAATAACCTGCTCATTGATGCCCAGTTTGGGTTCCACCAGGGCCACTCAGCTCCTGACCTCATTACAGCCTTGGTTCAAACGTGGACAAGGAGCTGAATTCCTGAGCTGAGGTGCAAGTGACTGCCCTTGACATCAAGGCAGCATTTGACTGAGTGTGGCATCAAGGAGCCCT